>NW_026293418.1:0-346242 GCF_026419915.1 Harpia harpyja
GACGCAACATCTCATGGCGCTCGTCCGTGGCAGAGCCTCTTGCCGAAAAGGCAAACGTCCGGCTCCTTCTCCCACAAGGAAGGGCCCAGCCCGGGAAAGCGGTTGCTGCTCTTCACGGTGCCTTGGTGCCCTATCTACAGGCACAACAGCACTGGGGTTTGGTGCTTTCCCAGAGACGCAACATCTCATGGCGCTCGGCCGCGGCAGAGCCTCTTGCCAAAAAGGCAAACGTCCGGCTCCTTCTCCCACAGGGAAGGGCCCAGCCCTGAAAGCTGTTGCTGCTCTTCACGGTGCCTTGGCACCCTATCTACAGGCACAACAGCAGTGGGGATCTGTGCTTTCCCAGAGACGCAACATCTCATGGCGCTCGGCCGCGGCAGAGCCTCTTGCCGACAAGGCAAACGTCCGGCTCCTTCTCCCACAGGGAAGGGCCCAGCCCGGAAAGCTGTTGCTTCTCTTCACGGTGCCTTGGCACCCTATCTACAGGCACAACAGCACTGGGGATATGGGCTTTTCCCAGAGACGCAACATCTCATGGCGCTCGGCCGCGGCAGAGCCTCTTGCCGAAAAGGCAAACGTCCGGCTCCTTCTCCCACAGGGAAGGGCCCAGCCCTGAAAGATGTTGCTGCTCTTCACGGTGCCTTGGCACCCTATGTACAGGCACAACAGCACGGGGGATCTGGGCTTTCCCAGAGACGCAACATCTCATGGCGCTTGGCCTTGGCAGAGCCTCTTGCCGAAAAGGCAAACATCCGGCTCCTTCTCCCACAAGGAAGGGCCCAGCCCTGAAAGCTGTTGCTGCTCTTCACGGTGCCTTGGCACCCTATCTACAGGCTCAACAGCAGTGGGGATCTGGGCTTTCCCAGAGACGCAACATCTCATGGCGCTCGGCCGCGGCAGAGCCTCTTGCCGAAAAGGCAAACATCCGGCTCCTTCTCCCACAGGGAAGGGCCCAGCACTGAAAGATTTTGCTGCTCTTCACGGTGCCTGGGCACCCTATCTACATGCAAAACAAAACTGGGGATCTGGGCTTTCCCAGAGACGCAACATCTCATGGCGCTCGGCCGCGGCAGAGCCTCTTGCCGAAAAAGCAAACGTCCGGCTCCTTCTCCCACAAGGAAGGGCCCAGCCCGGAAAGCTGTTGCTGCTCTTCACGGTGCCTTGGCACCCTGTCTACAGGCACAACAGCACTGGGGTTTGGTGCTTTCCCAGAGACGCAACATCTCATGGCGCTCGTCGGCTGCAGAGCCTCTTGCCGACAAGGCAAACGTCCGGCTCCTTCTCCCACAGGGAAGGGCCCAGCCCTGAAAGCTGTTGCTGCTCTTCACAGTGCCTTGGCACCCTATCTACAGGCACAACAGGACTGGGGATCTGTGCTTTCTCAGAGACGCAACATCTCATGGCGCTCGTCCGCGGCAGAGCCTCTTGCCGAAAAGGCAAACGTCCGGCTCCTTCTCCCACAGCGAAGGGCCCAGCCCTGAAAGTTGTTGCTGCTCTTCACAGTGCCTTGGTGCCCTATCTACAGCCACAAAAGCACTGGGGATATGGGCTTTCTCAGAGACGCAACATCTCATGGCGCTCGTCTGCGGCAGAGCCTCTTGCCGAAAAGGCAAACGTCCAGCTCCTTCTCCCACAGGGAAGGGCCCAGCCCTGAAAGCTGTTGCTGCTCTTCACGGTGCCTTGGCACCCTATCTACAGGCACAACAGCACGGGGGATCTGGGCTTTCCCAGAGACGCAACATCTCATGGCGCTCGTCCGCGGCAGAGCCTCTTGCCGAAAAGGCAAACGTCCGGCTCCTTCTCCCACAAGGAAGGGCCCAGCCTGGAAAGCGGTTGCTGCTCTTCACGGTGCCTTGGCGCCCTATCTACAGGCACAACAGCACTGGGGTTTGGTGCTTTCCCAGAGACGCAACATCTCATGGCGCTCGGCCGCGGCAGAGCCTCTTGCCGAAAAGGCAAACGTCCGGCTCCTTCTCCCACAGGGAAGGGCCCAGCCCTGAAAGCTCTTGCTGCTCTTCACGGTGCCTTGGCACCCTATCTACAGGCACAACAGCAGTGGGGATCTGTGCTTTCCCAGAGACGCAACATCTCATGGCGCTCGGCCGCGGCAGAGCCTCTTGCCGAAAAGGCAAACGTCCGGCTCCTTCTCCCACAGGGAAGGGCCCAGCACTGAAAGATTTTGCTGCTCTTCACGGTGCCTGGGCACCCTATCTACATGCAAAACAAAACTGGGGATCTGGGCTTTCCCAGAGACGCAACATCTCATGGCGCTCGGCCGCGGCAGAGCCTCTTGCCGAAAAGGCAAACGTCCGGCTCCTTCTCCCACAAGGAAGGGCCCAGCCCGGAAAGCTGTTGCTGCTCTTCACGGTGCCTTGGCACCCTGTCTACAGGCACAACAGCACTGGGGTTTGGTGCTTTCCCAGAGACGCAACATCTCATGACGCTCGGCCGCGGCAGAGCCTCTTGCCAAAAAGGCAAACGTCCGGCTCCTTCTCCCACAGGGAAGGGCCCAGCCCTGAAAGCTGTTGCTGCTCTTCACGGTGCCTTGGCGCCCTATCTACAGCCACAGAAGCACTGGGGATATGGGCTTTCTCAGAGACGCAACATCTCATGGCGCTCGGCCGCGGCAGAGCCTCTTGCTGAAAAGGCAAACGTCCGGCTCCTTCTCCCACAAGGAAGGGCCCAGCCCTGAAAGCTGTTGCTGCTCTTCACGGTGCCTTGGCGCCCTATCTACAGGCACAACAGCACTTGGGTTTGGTGCTTTCCCAGAGGCGCAACATCTCATGGCGCTCGGCCGCGGCAGAGCCTCTTGCCGAAAAGGCAAACGTCCGGCTCCTTCTCCCACAGGGAAGGGCCCAGCCCGGAAAGCTGTTGCTTCTCTTCACGGTGCCTTGGCACCCTATCTACAGGCACAACAGCACTGGGGATATGGGCTTTCCCAGAGACGCAACATCTCATGGCGCTCGGCCGCGGCAGAGCCTCTTGCCGAAAAGGCAAACGTCCGGCTCCTTCTCCCACAGGGAAGGGCCCAGCCCTGAAAGCTCTTGCTGCTCTTCACGGTGCCTTGGCACCCTATCTACAGGCACAACAGCACGGGGGATCTGGGCTTTCCCAGAGACGCAACATCTCATGGGGCTCCGCCGTGGCAGAGCCTCTTGCCGAAAAGGCAAACATCCGGCTCCTTCTCCCACAAGGAAGGGCCCAGCCCTGAAAGCTGTTGCTGCTCTTCACGGTGCCTTGGCACCCTATCTACAGGCACAACAGCACGGGGGATCTGGGCTTTCCCAGAGACGCAACATCTCATGGCGCTCGGCCGCGGCAGAGCCTCTTGCCGAAAAGGCAAACGTCCGGCTCCTTCTCCCACAAGGAAGGGCCCAGCCCGGAAAGCGGTTGCTGCTCTTCACGGTGCCTTGGCACCCTATCTACAGGCACAACAGCACTGGGCATCTGGGCTTTATCAGAGACGCAACATCTCATGGCGCTCGGCCGCGGCACAGCCTCTTGCAGAAAAGGGAAACGTCCGGCTCCTTCTCCCACAGGGAAGGGCCCAGCCCTGAAAGCTGTTGATGCTCTTCACGGTGCCCTGGCACCCTATCTACAGGCACAACAGCACTGGGGTTTGGTGCTTTCCCAGAGACGCAACATCTCATGGCGCTCGGCCGCGGCAGAGCATCCTGCCGAAAAGGCAAACGTCCGGCTCCTTCTCCCACAGGGAAGGGCCCAGCCCTGAAAGCTCTTGCTGCTCTTCACGGTGCCTTGGCACCCTATCTACAGGCACAACAGCAGTGGGGATCTGTGCTTTCCCAGAGACGCAACATCTCAGGGTGCTCGGCCGCGGCAGAGCCTATGCCGAAAAGGCAAACGTCCGGCTCCTTCTCCCACAGGGAAGGGCCCAGCCCTGAAAGCTCTTGCTGCTCTTCACGGTGCCTGGGCACCCTATCTACAGCCACAGAAGCACTGGGGATATGGGCTTTCTCAGAGACGCAACATCTCATGGTGCTAGGCCGCGGCAGAGCGTCTTGCCGCAAAGGCAAACGTCAGGCTCCTTCTCCCACAGGGAAGGGCCCAGCCCTGAAAGCTGTTGCTGCTCTTCACGGTGCCTTGGCACCCTATCTACAGGCACAACAGCACTGGGCATCTGGGCTTTATCAGAGACGCAACATCTCATGGCGCTCGTCCGCTGCAGAGCCTCTTGCCGAAAAGGCAAACGTCCGGCTCCTTCTCCCACAGGGAAGGGCCCAGCCCTGAAAGCTGTTGCTGCTCTTCACGGTGCCCTGGCACCCTATCTACAGGCACAACAGCACTGGGGTTTGGTGCTTTCCCAGAGACGCAACATCTCGTGGCGCTCGTCCGCGGCAGAGCCTCTTGCCGAAAAGGCAAACGTCCGGCTCCTTCTCCCACAGGGAAGGGCCCAGCCCGGAAAGCTGTTGCTGCTCTTCACGGTGCCTTGGCACCCTATCTACAGGCACAACAGCACTGGGGATATGGGCTTTCCCAGAGACGCAACATCTCATGGCGCTCGTCCGCGGCAGAGCCTCTTGCCGAAAAGGCAAACGTCCGGCTCCTTCTCCCACAGCGAAGGGCCCAGCCCTGAAAGTTGTTGCTGCTCTTCACAGTGCCTTGGTGCCCTATCTACAGCCACAAAAGCACTGGGGATATGGGCTTTCTCAGAGACGCAACATCTCATGGCGCTCGTCTGCGGCAGAGCCTCTTGCCGAAAAGGCAAACGTCCAGCTCCTTCTCCCACAGGGAAGGGCCCAGCCCTGAAAGCTCTTGCTGCTCTTCACGGTGCCTTGGCACCCTATCTACAGGCACAACAGCACGGGGGATCTGGGCTTTCCCAGAGACGCAACATCTCATGGCGCTCGTCCGCGGCAGAGCCTCTTGCCGAAAAGGCAAACGTCCGGCTCCTTCTCCCACAAGGAAGGGCCCAGCCTGGAAAGCGGTTGCTGCTCTTCACGGTGCCTTGGCGCCCTATCTACAGGCACAACAGCACTGGGGTTTGGTGCTTTCCCAGAGACGCAACATCTCATGGCGCTCGGCCGCGGCAGAGCCTCTTGCCGAAAAGGCAAACGTCCGGCTCCTTCTCCCACAGGGAAGGGCCCAGCCCTGAAAGCTCTTGCTGCTCTTCACGGTGCCTTGGCACCCTATCTACAGGCACAACAGCAGTGGGGATCTGTGCTTTCCCAGAGACGCAACATCTCATGGCGCTCGGCCGCGGCAGAGCCTCTTGCCGAAAAGGCAAACGTCCGGCTCCTTCTCCCACAGGGAAGGGCCCAGCACTGAAAGATTTTGCTGCTCTTCACGGTGCCTGGGCACCCTATCTACATGCAAAACAAAACTGGGGATCTGGGCTTTCCCAGAGACGCAACATCTCATGGCGCTCGGCCGCGGCAGAGCCTCTTGCCGAAAAGGCAAACGTCCGGCTCCTTCTCCCACAAGGAAGGGCCCAGCCTGGAAAGCTGTTGCTGCTCTTCACGGTGCCTTGGCACCCTGTCTACAGGCACAACAGCACTGGGGTTTGGTGCTTTCCCAGAGACGCAACATCTCATGACGCTCGGCCGCGGCAGAGCCTCTTGCCAAAAAGGCAAACGTCCGGCTCCTTCTCCCACAGGGAAGGGCCCAGCCCTGAAAGCTGTTGCTGCTCTTCACGGTGCCTTGGCGCCCTATCTACAGCCACAGAAGCACTGGGGATATGGGCTTTCTCAGAGACGCAACATCTCATGGCGCTCGGCCGCGGCAGAGCCTCTTGCTGAAAAGGCAAACGTCCGGCTCCTTCTCCCACAAGGAAGGGCCCAGCCCTGAAAGCTGTTGCTGCTCTTCACGGTGCCTTGGCGCCCTATCTACAGGCACAACAGCACTTGGGTTTGGTGCTTTCCCAGAGGCGCAACATCTCATGGCGCTCGGCCGCGGCAGAGCCTCTTGCCGAAAAGGCAAACGTCCGGCTCCTTCTCCCACAGGGAAGGGCCCAGCCCGGAAAGCTGTTGCTTCTCTTCACGGTGCCTTGGCACCCTATCTACAGGCACAACAGCACTGGGGATATGGGCTTTCCCAGAGACGCAACATCTCATGGCGCTCGGCCGCGGCAGAGCCTCTTGCCGAAAAGGCAAACGTCCGGCTCCTTCTCCCACAGGGAAGGGCCCAGCCCTGAAAGCTCTTGCTGCTCTTCACGGTGCCTTGGCACCCTATCTACAGGCACAACAGCACGGGGGATCTGGGCTTTCCCAGAGACGCAACATCTCATGGGGCTCCGCCGTGGCAGAGCCTCTTGCCGAAAAGGCAAACATCCGGCTCCTTCTCCCACAAGGAAGGGCCCAGCCCTGAAAGCTGTTGCTGCTCTTCACGGTGCCTTGGCACCCTATCTACAGGCACAACAGCACGGGGGATCTGGGCTTTCCCAGAGACGCAACATCTCATGGCGCTCGGCCGCGGCAGAGCCTCTTGCCGAAAAGGCAAACGTCCGGCTCCTTCTCCCACAAGGAAGGGCCCAGCCCGGAAAGCGGTTGCTGCTCTTCACGGTGCCTTGGCACCCTATCTACAGGCACAACAGCACTGGGCATCTGGGCTTTATCAGAGACGCAACATCTCATGGCGCTCGGCCGCGGCACAGCCTCTTGCAGAAAAGGGAAACGTCCGGCTCCTTCTCCCACAGGGAAGGGCCCAGCCCTGAAAGCTGTTGATGCTCTTCACGGTGCCCTGGCACCCTATCTACAGGCACAACAGCACTGGGGTTTGGTGCTTTCCCAGAGACGCAACATCTCATGGCGCTCGGCCGCGGCAGAGCATCCTGCCGAAAAGGCAAACGTCCGGCTCCTTCTCCCACAGGGAAGGGCCCAGCCCTGAAAGCTCTTGCTGCTCTTCACGGTGCCTTGGCACCCTATCTACAGGCACAACAGCAGTGGGGATCTGTGCTTTCCCAGAGACGCAACATCTCAGGGTGCTCGGCCGCGGCAGAGCCTATGCCGAAAAGGCAAACGTCCGGCTCCTTCTCCCACAGGGAAGGGCCCAGCCCTGAAAGCTCTTGCTGCTCTTCACGGTGCCTGGGCACCCTATCTACAGCCACAGAAGCACTGGGGATATGGGCTTTCTCAGAGACGCAACATCTCATGGTGCTAGGCCGCGGCAGAGCGTCTTGCCGCAAAGGCAAACGTCAGGCTCCTTCTCCCACAGGGAAGGGCCCAGCCCTGAAAGCTGTTGCTGCTCTTCACGGTGCCTTGGCACCCTATCTACAGGCACAACAGCACTGGGCATCTGGGCTTTATCAGAGACGCAACATCTCATGGCGCTCGTCCGCTGCAGAGCCTCTTGCCGAAAAGGCAAACGTCCGGCTCCTTCTCCCACAGGGAAGGGCCCAGCCCTGAAAGCTGTTGCTGCTCTTCACGGTGCCCTGGCACCCTATCTACAGGCACAACAGCACTGGGGTTTGGTGCTTTCCCAGAGACGCAACATCTCGTGGCGCTCGTCCGCGGCAGAGCCTCTTGCCGAAAAGGCAAACGTCCGGCTCCTTCTCCCACAGGGAAGGGCCCAGCCCGGAAAGCTGTTGCTGCTCTTCACGGTGCCTTGGCACCCTATCTACAGGCACAACAGCACTGGGGATATGGGCTTTCCCAGAGACGCAACATCTCATGGCGCTCGGCCGCGGCAGAGCCTCTTGCCGAAAAGGCAAACGTCCGGCTCCTTCTCCCACAGGGAAGGGCCCAGCCCTGAAAGCTCTTGCTGCTCTTCACGGTGCCTTGGCACCCTATGTACAGGCACAACAGCACGGGGGATCTGGGCTTTCCCAGAGACGCAACATCTCATGGCGCTTGGCCGTGGCAGAGCCTCTTGCCGAAAAGGCAAACATCCGGCTCCTTCTCCCACAAGGAAGAGCCCAGCCCTGAAAGCTGTTGCTGCTCTTCACAGTGCCTTGGTGCCCTATCTACAGCCACAAAAGCACTGGGGATATGGGCTTTCTCAGAGACGCAACATCTCATGGCGCTCGGCCGCGGCAGAGCCTCTTGCCGAAAAGGCAAACGTCCGGCTCCTTCTCCCACAAGGAAGGGCCCAGCCCGGAAAGCTGTTGCTGCTCTTCACGGTGCCTTGGCACCCTATCCACAGGCACAACAGCACGGGGGATCTGGGCTTTCCCAGAGACGCAACAGCTCATGGCGCTCGTCCGCGGCAGAGCCTCTTGCCGAAAAGGCAAACGTCCGGCTCCTTCTCCCACAAGGAAGGGCCCAGCCCGGAAAGCGGTTGCTGCTCTTCACGGTGCCTTGGCACCCTATCTACAGGCACAACAGCACTGGGCATCTGGGCTTTATCAGAGACGCAACATCTCATGGCGCTCGGCCGCGGCACAGCCTCTTGCCGAAAAGGGAAACGTCCGGCTCCTTCTCCCACAGGGAAGGGCCCAGCCCTGAAAGCTGTTGATGCTCTTCACGGTGCCTTGGCACCCTATCTACAGGCACAACAGCACTGGGGTTTGGTGCTTTCCCAGAGACGCAACATCTCATGGCGCTCGGCCGCGGCAGAGCCTCTTGCCGAAAAGGCAAACGTCCGGCTCCTTCTCCCACAGGGAAGGGCCCAGCACTGAAAGATTTTGCTGCTCTTCACGGTGCCTGGGCACCCTATCTACATGCAAAACAAAACTGGGGATCTGGGCTTTCCCAGAGACGCAACATCTCATGGCGCTCGGCCGCGGCAGAGCCTCTTGCCGAAAAGGCAAACGTCCGGCTCCTTCTCCCACAGGGAAGGGCCCAGCCCTGAAAGCTGTTGCTGCTCTTCACGGTGCCTTGGCACCCTATCTACAGGCACAACAGCACGGGGGATCTGGGCTTTCCCAGAGACGCAACATCTCATGGCGCTCGTCCGCGGCAGAGCCTCTTGCCGAAAAGGCAAACGTCCGGCTCCTTCTCCCACAAGGAAGGGCCCAGCCCGGAAAGCGGTTGCTGCTCTTCACGGTGCCTTGGCACCCTATCTACAGGCACAACAGCACTGGGCATCTGGGCTTTATCAGAGACGCAATATCTCATGGCGCTCGGCCGCGGCACAGCCTCTTGCAGAAAAGGGAAACGTCCGGCTCCTTCTCCCACAGGGAAGGGCCCAGCCCTGAAAGCTGTTGATGCTCTTCACGGTGCCCTGGCACCCTATCTACAGGCACAACAGCACTGGGGTTTGGTGCTTTCCCAGAGACGCAACATCTCATGGCGCTCGGCCGCGGCAGAGCATCCTGCCGAAAAGGCAAACGTCCGGCTCCTTCTCCCACAGGGAAGGGCCCAGCCCTGAAAGCTCTTGCTGCTCTTCACGGTGCCTTGGCACCCTATCTACAGGCACAACAGCAGTGGGGATCTGTGCTTTCCCAGAGACGCAACATCTCATGGTGCTCGGCCGCGGCAGAGCCTATGCCGAAAAGGCAAACGTCCGGCTCCTTCTCCCACAGGGAAGGGCCCAGCCCTGAAAGCTCTTGCTGCTCTTCACGGTGCCTGGGCACCCTATCTACAGCCACAGAAGCACTGGGGATATGGGCTTTCTCAGAGACGCAACATCTCATGGTGCTAGGCCGCGGCAGAGCGTCTTGCCGCAAAGGCAAACGTCAGGCTCCTTCTCCCACAGGGAAGGGCCCAGCCCTGAAAGCTGTTGCTGCTCTTCACGGTGCCTTGGCACCCTATCTACAGGCACAACAGCACTGGGCATCTGGGCTTTATCAGAGACGCAACATCTCATGGCGCTCGTCCGCGGCAGAGCCTCTTGCCGAAAAGGCAAACGTCCGGCTCCTTCTCCCACAGGGAAGGGCCCAGCCCGGAAAGCTGTTGCTGCTCTTCACGGTGCCTTGGCACCCTATCCACAGGCACAACAGCACTGGGGTTTGGTGCTTTCCCAGAGACGCAACATCTCATGGCGCTCGTCGGCTGCAGAGCCTCTTGCCGACAAGGCAAACGTCCGGCTCCTTCTCCCACAGGGAAGGGCCCAGCCCTGAAAGCTGTTGCTGCTCTTCACAGTGCCTTGGCACCCTATCTACAGGCACAACAGGACTGGGGATCTGTGCTTTCTCAGAGACGCAACATCTCATGGCGCTCGTCCGCGGCAGAGCCTCTTGCCGAAAAGGCAAACGTCCGGCTCCTTCTCCCACAGCGAAGGGCCCAGCCCTGAAAGTTGTTGCTGCTCTTCACAGTGCCTTGGTGCCCTATCTACAGCCACAAAAGCACTGGGGATATGGGCTTTCTCAGAGACGCAACATCTCATGGCGCTCGTCTGCGGCAGAGCCTCTTGCCGAAAAGGCAAACGTCCAGCTCCTTCTCCCACAGGGAAGGGCCCAGCCCTGAAAGCTGTTGCTGCTCTTCACGGTGCCTTGGCACCCTATCTACAGGCACAACAGCACGGGGGATCTGGGCTTTCCCAGAGACGCAACATCTCATGGCGCTCGTCCGCGGCAGAGCCTCTTGCCGAAAAGGCAAACGTCCGGCTCCTTCTCCCACAAGGAAGGGCCCAGCCTGGAAAGCGGTTGCTGCTCTTCACGGTGCCTTGGCGCCCTATCTACAGGCACAACAGCACTGGGGTTTGGTGCTTTCCCAGAGACGCAACATCTCATGGCGCTCGGCCGCGGCAGAGCCTCTTGCCGAAAAGGCAAACGTCCGGCTCCTTCTCCCACAGGGAAGGGCCCAGCCCTGAAAGCTCTTGCTGCTCTTCACGGTGCCTTGGCACCCTATCTACAGGCACAACAGCAGTGGGGATCTGTGCTTTCCCAGAGACGCAACATCTCATGGCGCTCGGCCGCGGTAGAGCCTCTTGCCGAAAAGGCAAACGTCCGGCTCCTTCTCCCACAGGGAAGGGCCCAGCACTGAAAGATTTTGCTGCTCTTCACGGTGCCTGGGCACCCTATCTACATGCAAAACAAAACTGGGGATCTGGGCTTTCCCAGAGACGCAACATCTCATGGCGCTCGGCCGCGGCAGAGCCTCTTGCCGAAAAGGCAAACGTCCGGCTCCTTCTCCCACAAGGAAGGGCCCAGCCCGGAAAGCTGTTGCTGCTCTTCACGGTGCCTTGGCACCCTGTCTACAGGCACAACAGCACTGGGGTTTGGTGCTTTCCCAGAGACGCAACATCTCATGACGCTCGGCCGCGGCAGAGCCTCTTGCCAAAAAGGCAAACGTCCGGCTCCTTCTCCCACAGGGAAGGGCCCAGCCCTGAAAGCTGTTGCTGCTCTTCACGGTGCCTTGGCGCCCTATCTACAGCCACAGAAGCACTGGGGATATGGGCTTTCTCAGAGACGCAACATCTCATGGCGCTCGGCCGCGGCAGAGCCTCTTGCTGAAAAGGCAAACGTCCGGCTCCTTCTCCCACAAGGAAGGGCCCAGCCCTGAAAGCTGTTGCTGCTCTTCACGGTGCCTTGGCGCCCTATCTACAGGCACAACAGCACTTGGGTTTGGTGCTTTCCCAGAGGCGCAACATCTCATGGCGCTCGGCCGCGGCAGAGCCTCTTGCCGAAAAGGCAAACGTCCGGCTCCTTCTCCCACAGGGAAGGGCCCAGCCCGGAAAGCTGTTGCTTCTCTTCACGGTGCCTTGGCACCCTATCTACAGGCACAACAGCACTGGGGATATGGGCTTTCCCAGAGACGCAACATCTCATGGCGCTCGGCCGCGGCAGAGCCTCTTGCCGAAAAGGCAAACGTCCGGCTCCTTCTCCCACAGGGAAGGGCCCAGCCCTGAAAGCTCTTGCTGCTCTTCACGGTGCCTTGGCACCCTATCTACAGGCACAACAGCACGGGGGATCTGGGCTTTCCCAGAGACGCAACATCTCATGGGGCTCCGCCGTGGCAGAGCCTCTTGCCGAAAAGGCAAACATCCGGCTCCTTCTCCCACAAGGAAGGGCCCAGCCCTGAAAGCTGTTGCTGCTCTTCACGGTGCCTTGGCACCCTATCTACAGGCACAACAGCACGGGGGATCTGGGCTTTCCCAGAGACGCAACATCTCATGGCGCTCGTCCGCGGCAGAGCCTCTTGCCGAAAAGGCAAACGTCCGGCTCCTTCTCCCACAAGGAAGGGCCCAGCCCGGAAAGCGGTTGCTGCTCTTCACGGTGCCTTGGCACCCTATCTACAGGCACAACAGCACTGGGCATCTGGGCTTTATCAGAGACGCAACATCTCATGGCGCTCGGCCGCGGCACAGCCTCTTGCAGAAAAGGGAAACGTCCGGCTCCTTCTCCCACAGGGAAGGGCCCAGCCCTGAAAGCTGTTGATGCTCTTCACGGTGCCCTGGCACCCTATCTACAGGCACAACAGCACTGGGGTTTGGTGCTTTCCCAGAGACGCAACATCTCATGGCGCTCGGCCGCGGCAGAGCATCCTGCCGAAAAGGCAAACGTCCGGCTCCTTCTCCCACAGGGAAGGGCCCAGCCCTGAAAGCTCTTGCTGCTCTTCACGGTGCCTTGGCACCCTATCTACAGGCACAACAGCAGTGGGGATCTGTGCTTTCCCAGAGACGCAACATCTCAGGGTGCTCGGCCGCGGCAGAGCCTATGCCGAAAAGGCAAACGTCCGGCTCCTTCTCCCACAGGGAAGGGCCCAGCCCTGAAAGCTCTTGCTGCTCTTCACGGTGCCTGGGCACCCTATCTACAGCCACAGAAGCACTGGGGATATGGGCTTTCTCAGAGACGCAACATCTCATGGTGCTAGGCCGCGGCAGAGCGTCTTGCCGCAAAGGCAAACGTCAGGCTCCTTCTCCCACAGGGAAGGGCCCAGCCCTGAAAGCTGTTGCTGCTCTTCACGGTGCCTTGGCACCCTATCTACAGGCACAACAGCACTGGGCATCTGGGCTTTATCAGAGACGCAACATCTCATGGCGCTCGTCCGCTGCAGAGCCTCTTGCCGAAAAGGCAAACGTCCGGCTCCTTCTCCCACAGGGAAGGGCCCAGCCCTGAAAGCTGTTGCTGCTCTTCACGGTGCCCTGGCACCCTATCTACAGGCACAACAGCACTGGGGTTTGGTGCTTTCCCAGAGACGCAACATCTCGTGGCGCTCGTCCGCGGCAGAGCCTCTTGCCGAAAAGGCAAACGTCCGGCTCCTTCTCCCACAGGGAAGGGCCCAGCCCGGAAAGCTGTTGCTGCTCTTCACGGTGCCTTGGCACCCTATCTACAGGCACAACAGCACTGGGGATATGGGCTTTCCCAGAGACGCAACATCTCATGGCGCTCGGCCGCGGCAGAGCCTCTTGCCGAAAAGGCAAACGTCCGGCTCCTTCTCCCACAGGGAAGGGCCCAGCCCTGAAAGCTCTTGCTGCTCTTCACGGTGCCTTGGCACCCTATGTACAGGCACAACAGCACGGGGGATCTGGGCTTTCCCAGAGACGCAACATCTCATGGCGCTTGGCCGTGGCAGAGCCTCTTGCCGAAAAGGCAAACATCCGGCTCCTTCTCCCACAAGGAAGAGCCCAGCCCTGAAAGCTGTTGCTGCTCTTCACAGTGCCTTGGTGCCCTATCTACAGCCACAAAAGCACTGGGGATATGGGCTTTCTCAGAGACGCAACATCTCATGGCGCTCGGCCGCGGCAGAGCCTCTTGCCGAAAAGGCAAACGTCCGGCTCCTTCTCCCACAAGGAAGGGCCCAGCCCGGAAAGCTGTTGCTGCTCTTCACGGTGCCTTGGCACCCTATCCACAGGCACAACAGCACGGGGGATCTGGGCTTTCCCAGAGACGCAACAGCTCATGGCGCTCGTCCGCGGCAGAGCCTCTTGCCGAAAAGGCAAACGTCCGGCTCCTTCTCCCACAGGGAAGGGCCCAGCCCTGAAAGCTCTTGCTGCTCTTCACGGTGCCTTGGCACCCTATCTACAGGCACAACAGCAGTGGGGATCTGTGCTTTCCCAGAGACGCAACATCTCATGGCGCTCGGCCGCGGTAGAGCCTCTTGCCGAAAAGGCAAACGTCCGGCTCCTTCTCCCACAGGGAAGGGCCCAGCACTGAAAGATTTTGCTGCTCTTCACGGTGCCTGGGCACCCTATCTACATGCAAAACAAAACTGGGGATCTGGGCTTTCCCAGAGACGCAACATCTCATGGCGCTCGGCCGCGGCAGAGCCTCTTGCCGAAAAGGCAAACGTCCGGCTCCTTCTCCCACAAGGAAGGGCCCAGCCCGGAAAGCTGTTGCTGCTCTTCACGGTGCCTTGGCACCCTGTCTACAGGCACAACAGCACTGGGGTTTGGTGCTTTCCCAGAGACGCAACATCTCATGACGCTCGGCCGCGGCAGAGCCTCTTGCCAAAAAGGCAAACGTCCGGCTCCTTCTCCCACAGGGAAGGGCCCAGCCCTGAAAGCTGTTGCTGCTCTTCACGGTGCCTTGGCGCCCTATCTACAGCCACAGAAGCACTGGGGATATGGGCTTTCTCAGAGACGCAACATCTCATGGCGCTCGGCCGCGGCAGAGCCTCTTGCTGAAAAGGCAAACGTCCGGCTCCTTCTCCCACAAGGAAGGGCCCAGCCCTGAAAGCTGTTGCTGCTCTTCACGGTGCCTTGGCGCCCTATCTACAGGCACAACAGCACTTGGGTTTGGTGCTTTCCCAGAGGCGCAACATCTCATGGCGCTCGGCCGCGGCAGAGCCTCTTGCCGAAAAGGCAAACGTCCGGCTCCTTCTCCCACAGGGAAGGGCCCAGCCCGGAAAGCTGTTGCTTCTCTTCACGGTGCCTTGGCACCCTATCTACAGGCACAACAGCACTGGGGATATGGGCTTTCCCAGAGACGCAACATCTCATGGCGCTCGGCCGCGGCAGAGCCTCTTGCCGAAAAGGCAAACGTCCGGCTCCTTCTCCCACAGGGAAGGGCCCAGCCCTGAAAGCTCTTGCTGCTCTTCACGGTGCCTTGGCACCCTATCTACAGGCACAACAGCACGGGGGATCTGGGCTTTCCCAGAGACGCAACATCTCATGGGGCTCCGCCGTGGCAGAGCCTCTTGCCGAAAAGGCAAACATCCGGCTCCTTCTCCCACAAGGAAGGGCCCAGCCCTGAAAGCTGTTGCTGCTCTTCACGGTGCCTTGGCACCCTATCTACAGGCACAACAGCACGGGGGATCTGGGCTTTCCCAGAGACGCAACATCTCATGGCGCTCGTCCGCGGCAGAGCCTCTTGCCGAAAAGGCAAACGTCCGGCTCCTTCTCCCACAAGGAAGGGCCCAGCCCGGAAAGCGGTTGCTGCTCTTCACGGTGCCTTGGCACCCTATCTACAGGCACAACAGCACTGGGCATCTGGGCTTTATCAGAGACGCAACATCTCATGGCGCTCGGCCGCGGCACAGCCTCTTGCAGAAAAGGGAAACGTCCGGCTCCTTCTCCCACAGGGAAGGGCCCAGCCCTGAAAGCTGTTGATGCTCTTCACGGTGCCCTGGCACCCTATCTACAGGCACAACAGCACTGGGGTTTGGTGCTTTCCCAGAGACGCAACATCTCATGGCGCTCGGCCGCGGCAGAGCATCCTGCCGAAAAGGCAAACGTCCGGCTCCTTCTCCCACAGGGAAGGGCCCAGCCCTGAAAGCTCTTGCTGCTCTTCACGGTGCCTTGGCACCCTATCTACAGGCACAACAGCAGTGGGGATCTGTGCTTTCCCAGAGACGCAACATCTCAGGGTGCTCGGCCGCGGCAGAGCCTATGCCGAAAAGGCAAACGTCCGGCTCCTTCTCCCACAGGGAAGGGCCCAGCCCTGAAAGCTCTTGCTGCTCTTCACGGTGCCTGGGCACCCTATCTACAGCCACAGAAGCACTGGGGATATGGGCTTTCTCAGAGACGCAACATCTCATGGTGCTAGGCCGCGGCAGAGCGTCTTGCCGCAAAGGCAAACGTCAGGCTCCTTCTCCCACAGGGAAGGGCCCAGCCCTGAAAGCTGTTGCTGCTCTTCACGGTGCCTTGGCACCCTATCTACAGGCACAACAGCACTGGGCATCTGGGCTTTATCAGAGACGCAACATCTCATGGCGCTCGTCCGCTGCAGAGCCTCTTGCCGAAAAGGCAAACGTCCGGCTCCTTCTCCCACAGGGAAGGGCCCAGCCCTGAAAGCTGTTGCTGCTCTTCACGGTGCCCTGGCACCCTATCTACAGGCACAACAGCACTGGGGTTTGGTGCTTTCCCAGAGACGCAACATCTCGTGGCGCTCGTCCGCGGCAGAGCCTCTTGCCGAAAAGGCAAACGTCCGGCTCCTTCTCCCACAGGGAAGGGCCCAGCCCGGAAAGCTGTTGCTGCTCTTCACGGTGCCTTGGCACCCTATCTACAGGCACAACAGCACTGGGGATATGGGCTTTCCCAGAGACGCAACATCTCATGGCGCTCGGCCGCGGCAGAGCCTCTTGCCGAAAAGGCAAACGTCCGGCTCCTTCTCCCACAGGGAAGGGCCCAGCCCTGAAAGCTCTTGCTGCTCTTCACGGTGCCTTGGCACCCTATGTACAGGCACAACAGCACGGGGGATCTGGGCTTTCCCAGAGACGCAACATCTCATGGCGCTTGGCCGTGGCAGAGCCTCTTGCCGAAAAGGCAAACATCCGGCTCCTTCTCCCACAAGGAAGAGCCCAGCCCTGAAAGCTGTTGCTGCTCTTCACAGTGCCTTGGTGCCCTATCTACAGCCACAAAAGCACTGGGGATATGGGCTTTCTCAGAGACGCAACATCTCATGGCGCTCGGCCGCGGCAGAGCCTCTTGCCGAAAAGGCAAACGTCCGGCTCCTTCTCCCACAAGGAAGGGCCCAGCCCGGAAAGCTGTTGCTGCTCTTCACGGTGCCTTGGCACCCTATCCACAGGCACAACAGCACGGGGGATCTGGGCTTTCCCAGAGACGCAACAGCTCATGGCGCTCGTCCGCGGCAGAGCCTCTTGCCGAAAAGGCAAACGTCCGGCTCCTTCTCCCACAAGGAAGGGCCCAGCCCGGAAAGCGGTTGCTGCTCTTCACGGTGCCTTGGCACCCTATCTACAGGCACAACAGCACTGGGCATCTGGGCTTTATCAGAGACGCAACATCTCATGGCGCTCGGCCGCGGCACAGCCTCTTGCCGAAAAGGGAAACGTCCGGCTCCTTCTCCCACAGGGAAGGGCCCAGCCCTGAAAGCTGTTGATGCTCTTCACGGTGCCTTGGCACCCTATCTACAGGCACAACAGCACTGGGGTTTGGTGCTTTCCCAGAGACGCAACATCTCATGGCGCTCGGCCGCGGCAGAGCCTCTTGCCGAAAAGGCAAACGTCCGGCTCCTTCTCCCACACGGAAGGGCCCAGCACTGAAAGATTTTGCTGCTCTTCACGGTGCCTGGGCACCCTATCTACATGCAAAACAAAACTGGGGATCTGGGCTTTCCCAGAGACGCAACATCTCATGGCGCTCGGCCGCGGCAGAGCCTCTTGCCGAAAAGGCAAACGTCCGGCTCCTTCTGCCACAGGTAAGGGCCCAGCCCTGAAAGCTGTTGCTGCTCTTCACGGTGCCTTGGCACCCTATCTACAGGCACAACAGCACGGGGGATCTGGGCTTTCCCAGAGACGCAACATCTCATGGCGCTCGTCCGCGGCAGAGCCTCTTGCCGAAAAGGCAAACGTCCGGCTCCTTCTCCCACAAGGAAGGGCCCAGCCCGGAAAGCGGTTGCTGCTCTTCACGGTGCCTTGGCACCCTATCTACAGGCACAACAGCACTGGGCATCTGGGCTTTATCAGAGACGCAATATCTCATGGCGCTCGGCCGCGGCACAGCCTCTTGCAGAAAAGGGAAACGTCCGGCTCCTTCTCCCACAGGGAAGGGCCCAGCCCTGAAAGCTGTTGATGCTCTTCACGGTGCCCTGGCACCCTATCTACAGGCACAACAGCACTGGGGTTTGGTGCTTTCCCAGAGACGCAACATCTCATGGCGCTCGGCCGCGGCAGAGCATCCTGCCGAAAAGGCAAACGTCCGGCTCCTTCTCCCACAGGGAAGGGCCCAGCCCTGAAAGCTCTTGCTGCTCTTCACGGTGCCTTGGCACCCTATCTACAGGCACAACAGCAGTGGGGATCTGTGCTTTCCCAGAGACGCAACATCTCATGGTGCTCGGCCGCGGCAGAGCCTATGCCGAAAAGGCAAACGTCCGGCTCCTTCTCCCACAGGGAAGGGCCCAGCCCTGAAAGCTCTTGCTGCTCTTCACGGTGCCTGGGCACCCTATCTACAGCCACAGAAGCACTGGGGATATGGGCTTTCTCAGAGACGCAACATCTCATGGTGCTAGGCCGCGGCAGAGCGTCTTGCCGCAAAGGCAAACGTCAGGCTCCTTCTCCCACAGGGAAGGGCCCAGCCCTGAAAGCTGTTGCTGCTCTTCACGGTGCCTTGGCACCCTATCTACAGGCACAACAGCACTGGGCATCTGGGCTTTATCAGAGACGCAACATCTCATGGCGCTCGTCCGCTGCAGAGCCTCTTGCCGAAAAGGCAAACGTCCGGCTCCTTCTCCCACAGGGAAGGGCCCAGCCCTGAAAGCTGTTGCTGCTCTTCACGGTGCCCTGGCACCCTATCTACAGGCACAACAGCACTGGGGTTTGGTGCTTTCCCAGAGACGCAACATCTCGTGGCGCTCGTCCGCGGCAGAGCCTCTTGCCGAAAAGGCAAACGTCCGGCTCCTTCTCCCACAGGGAAGGGCCCAGCCCGGAAAGCTGTTGCTGCTCTTCACGGTGCCTTGGCACCCTATCTACAGGCACAACAGCACTGGGGATATGGGCTTTCCCAGAGACGCAACATCTCATGGCGCTCGGCCGCGGCAGAGCCTCTTGCCGAAAAGGCAAACGTCCGGCTCCTTCTCCCACAGGGAAGGGCCCAGCCCTGAAAGCTCTTGCTGCTCTTCACGGTGCCTTGGCACCCTATCTACAGGCACAACAGCACGGGGGATCTGGGCTTTCCCAGAGACGCAACATCTCATGGCGCTTGGCCGTGGCAGAGCCTCTTGCCGAAAAGGCAAACATCCGGCTCCTTCTCCCACAAGGAAGAGCCCAGCCCTGAAAGCTGTTGCTGCTCTTCACAGTGCCTTGGTGCCCTATCTACAGCCACAAAAGCACTGGGGATATGGGCTTTCTCAGAGACGCAACATCTCATGGCGCTCGTCCGCGGCAGAGCCTCTTGCCGAAAAGGCAAACGTCCGGCTCCTTCTCCCACAGGGAAGGGCCCAGCCCGGAAAGCTGTTGCTGCTCTTCACGGTGCCTTGGCACCCTATCCACAGGCACAACAGCACGGGGGATCTGGGCTTTCCCAGAGACGCAACAGCTCATGGCGCTCGTCCGCGGCAGAGCCTCTTGCCGAAAAGGCAAACGTCCGGCTCCTTCTCCCACAAGGAAGGGCCCAGCCCGGAAAGCGGTTGCTGCTCTTCACGGTGCCTTGGCACCCTATCTACAGGCACAACAGCACTGGGCATCTGGGCTTTATCAGAGACGCAACATCTCATGGCGCTCGGCCGCGGCACAGCCTCTTGCCGAAAAGGGAAACGTCCGGCTCCTTCTCCCACAGGGAAGGGCCCAGCCCTGAAAGCTGTTGATGCTCTTCACGGTGCCTTGGCACCCTATCTACAGGCACAACAGCACTGGGGTTTGGTGCTTTCCCAGAGACGCAACATCTCATGGCGCTCGGCCGCGGCAGAGCCTCTTGCCGAAAAGGCAAACGTCCGGCTACTTCTCCCACAGGGAAGGGCCCAGCACTGAAAGATTTTGCTGCTCTTCACGGTGCCTGGGCACCCTATCTATATGCAAAACAAAACTGGGGATCTGGGCTTTCCCAGAGACGCAACATCTCATGGCGCTCGGCCGCGGCAGAGCCTCTTGCCGAAAAGGCAAACGTCCGGCTCCTTCTCCCACAAGGAAGGGCCCAGCCCGGAAAGCTCTTGCTGCTCTTCACGGTGCCTTGGCACCCTGTCTACAGGCACAACAGCACTGGGGTTTGGTGCTTTCCCAGAGACGCAACATCTCATGGCGCTCGTCGGCTGCAGAGCCTCTTGCCGACAAGGCAAACGTCCGGCTCATTCTCCCACAAGGAAGGGCCCAGCCCTGAAAGCTGTTGCTGCTCTTCACAGTGCCTTGGCACCCTATCTACAGGCACAACAGGACTGGGGATCTGTGCTTTCCCAGAGACGCAACATCTCATGGCGCTCGGCCGCGGCAGAGCCTCTTGCCGAAAAGGCAAACGTCCGGCTCCTTCTCCCACAGGGAAGGGCCCAGCCCTGAAAGCTCTTGCTGCTCTTCACGGTGCCTTGGCACCCTATCTACAGGCACAACAGCACGGGGGATCTGGGCTTTCCCAGAGACGCAACATCTCATGGCTCTTGGCCGTGGCAGAGCCTCTTGCCGAAAAGGCAAACATCCGGCTCCTTCTCCCACAAGGAAGGGCCCAGCCCTGAAAGCTGTTGCTGCTCTTCACGGTGCCTTGGCACCCTATCTACAGGCTCAACAGCACTGGGGATCTGGGCTTTCCCAGAGACGCAACATCTCATGGCGCTCGGCCGCGGCAGAGCCTCTTGCCGAAAAGGCAAACGTCCGGCTCCTTCTCCCACAGGGAAGGGCCCAGCCCTGAAAGCTGTTGCTGCTCTTCACGGTGCCTTGGCACCCTATCTACAGGCACAACAGCACGGGGGATCTGGGCTTTCCCAGAGACGCAACATCTCATGGCGCTCGTCCGCGGCAGAGCCTCTTGCCGAAAAGGCAAACGTCCGGCTCCTTCTCCCACAAGGAAGGGCCCAGCCCGGAAAGCGGTTGCTGCTCTTCACGGTGCCTTGGCACCCTATCTACAGGCACAACAGCACTGGGCATCTGGGCTTTATCAGAGACGCAACATCTCATGGCGCTCGGCCGCGGCACAGCCTCTTGCAGAAAAGGGAAACGTCCGGCTCCTTCTCCCACAGGGAAGGGCCCAGCCCTGAAAGCTGTTGATGCTCTTCACGGTGCCCTGGCACCCTATCTACAGGCACAACAGCACTGGGGTTTGGTGCTTTCCCAGAGACGCAACATCTCATGGCGCTCGGCCGCGGCAGAGCATCCTGCCGAAAAGGCAAACGTCCGGCTCCTTCTCCCACAGGGAAGGGCCCAGCCCTGAAAGCTCTTGCTGCTCTTCACGGTGCCTTGGCACCCTATCTACAGGCACAACAGCAGTGGGGATCTGTGCTTTCCCAGAGACGCAACATCTTAGGGTGCTCGGCCGCGGCAGAGCCTATGCCGAAAAGGCAAACGTCCGGCTCCTTCTCCCACAGGGAAGGGCCCAGCCCTGAAAGCTCTTGCTGCTCTTCACGGTGCCTGGGCACCCTATCTACAGCCACAGAAGCACTGGGGATATGGGCTTTCTCAGAGACGCAACATCTCATGGTGCTAGGCCGCGGCAGAGCGTCTTGCCGCAAAGGCAAACGTCAGGCTCCTTCTCCCACAGGGAAGGGCCCAGCCCTGAAAGCTGTTGCTGCTCTTCACGGTGCCTTGGCACCCTATCTACAGGCACAACAGCACTGGGCATCTGGGCTTTATCAGAGACGCAACATCTCATGGCGCTCGTCCGCTGCAGAGCCTCTTGCCGAAAAGGCAAACGTCCGGCTCCTTCTCCCACAGGGAAGGGCCCAGCCCTGAAAGCTGTTGCTGCTCTTCACGGTGCCCTGGCACCCTATCTACAGGCACAACAGCACTGGGGTTTGGTGCTTTCCCAGAGACGCAACATCTCGTGGCGCTCGTCCGCGGCAGAGCCTCTTGCCGAAAAGGCAAACGTCCGGCTCCTTCTCCCACAGGGAAGGGCCCAGCCCGGAAAGCTGTTGCTGCTCTTCACGGTGCCTTGGCACCCTATCTACAGGCACAACAGCACTGGGGATATGGGCTTTCCCAAAGACGCAACATCTCATGGCGCTCGGCCGCGGCAGAGCCTCTTGCCGAAAAGGCAAACGTCCGGCTCCTTCTCCCACAGGGAAGGGCCCAGCCCTGAAAGCTCTTGCTGCTCTTCACGGTGCCTTGGCACCCTATGTACAGGCACAACAGCACGGGGGATCTGGGCTTTCCCAGAGACGCAACATCTCATGGCGCTTGGCCGTGGCAGAGCCTCTTGCCGAAAAGGCAAACATCCGGCTCCTTCTCCCACAAGGAAGAGCCCAGCCCTGAAAGCTGTTGCTGCTCTTCACAGTGCCTTGGTGCCCTATCTACAGCCACAAAAGCACTGGGGATATGGGCTTTCTCAGAGACGCAACATCTCATGGCGCTCGTCCGCGGCAGAGCCTCTTGCCGAAAAGGCAAACGTCCGGCTCCTTCTCCCACAAGGAAGGGCCCAGCCCGGAAAGCTGTTGCTGCTCTTCACGGTGCCTTGGCACCCTATCCACAGGCACAACAGCACGGGGGATCTGGGCTTTCCCAGAGACGCAACAGCTCATGGCGCTCGTCCGCGGCAGAGCCTCTTGCCGAAAAGGCAAACGTCCGGCTCCTTCTCCCACAAGGAAGGGCCCAGCCCGGAAAGCGGTTGCTGCTCTTCACGGTGCCTTGGCACCCTATCTACAGGCACAACAGCACTGGGCATCTGGGCTTTATCAGAGACGCAACATCTCATGGCGCTCGTCCGCGGCAGAGCCTCTTGCCGAAAAGGCAAACGTCCGGCTCCTTCTCCCACAGGGAAGGGCCCAGCCCTGAAAGCTGTTGATGCTCTTCACGGTGCCTTGGCACCCTATCTACAGGCACAACAGCACTGGGGTTTGGTGCTTTCCCAGAGACGCAACATCTCATGGCGCTCGGCCGCGGCAGAGCCTCTTGCCGAAAAGGCAAACGTCCGGCTCCTTCTCCCACAGGGAAGGGCCCAGCACTGAAAGATTTTGCTGCTCTTCACGGTGCCTGGGCACCCTATCTACATGCAAAACAAAACTGGGGATCTGGGCTTTCCCAGAGACGCAACATCTCATGGCGCTCGGCCGCGGCAGAGCCTCTTGCCGAAAAGGCAAACGTCCGGCTCCTTCTGCCACAGGTAAGGGCCCAGCCCTGAAAGCTGTTGCTGCTCTTCACGGTGCCTTGGCACCCTATCTACAGGCACAACAGCACGGGGGATCTGGGCTTTCCCAGAGACGCAACATCTCATGGCGCTCGTCCGCGGCAGAGCCTCTTGCCGAAAAGGCAAACGTCCGGCTCCTTCTCCCACAAGGAAGGGCCCAGCCCGGAAAGCGGTTGCTGCTCTTCACGGTGCCTTGGCACCCTATCTACAGGCACAACAGCACTGGGCATCTGGGCTTTATCAGAGACGCAACATCTCATGGCGCTCGGCCGCGGCACAGCCTCTTGCAGAAAAGGGAAACGTCCGGCTCCTTCTCCCACAGGGAAGGGCCCAGCCCTGAAAGCTGTTGATGCTCTTCACGGTGCCCTGGCACCCTATCTACAGGCACAACAGCACTGGGGTTTGGTGCTTTCCCAGAGACGCAACATCTCATGGCGCTCGGCCGCGGCAGAGCATCCTGCCGAAAAGGCAAACGTCCGGCTCCTTCTCCCACAGGGAAGGGCCCAGCCCTGAAAGCTCTTGCTGCTCTTCACGGTGCCTTGGCACCCTATCTACAGGCACAACAGCAGTGGGGATCTGTGCTTTCCCAGAGACGCAACATCTCATGGTGCTCGGCCGCGGCAGAGCCTATGCCGAAAAGGCAAACGTCCGGCTCCTTCTCCCACAGGGAAGGGCCCAGCCCTGAAAGCTCTTGCTGCTCTTCACGGTGCCTGGGCACCCTATCTACAGCCACAGAAGCACTGGGGATATGGGCTTTCTCAGAGACGCAACATCTCATGGTGCTAGGCCGCGGCAGAGCGTCTTGCCGCAAAGGCAAACGTCAGGCTCCTTCTCCCACAGGGAAGGGCCCAGCCCTGAAAGCTGTTGCTGCTCTTCACGGTGCCTTGGCACCCTATCTACAGGCACAACAGCACTGGGCATCTGGGCTTTATCAGAGACGCAACATCTCATGGCGCTCGTCCGCTGCAGAGCCTCTTGCCGAAAAGGCAAACGTCCGGCTCCTTCTCCCACAGGGAAGGGCCCAGCCCTGAAAGCTGTTGCTGCTCTTCACGGTGCCCTGGCACCCTATCTACAGGCACAACAGCAGTGGGGTTTGGTGCTTTCCCAGAGACGCAACATCTCGTGGCGCTCGTCCGCGGCAGAGCCTCTTGCCGAAAAGGCAAACGTCCGGCTCCTTCTCCCACAGGGAAGGGCCCAGCCCGGAAAGCTGTTGCTGCTCTTCACGGTGCCTTGGCACCCTATCTACAGGCACAACAGCACTGGGGATATGGGCTTTCCCAGAGACGCAACATCTCATGGCGCTCGGCCGCGGCAGAGCCTCTTGCCGAAAAGGCAAACGTCCGGCTCCTTCTCCCACAGGGAAGGGCCCAGCCCTGAAAGCTCTTGCTGCTCTTCACGGTGCCTTGGCACCCTATGTACAGGCACAACAGCACGGGGGATCTGGGCTTTCCCAGAGACGCAACATCTCATGGCGCTTGGCCGTGGCAGAGCCTCTTGCCGAAAAGGCAAACATCCGGCTCCTTCTCCCACAAGGAAGAGCCCAGCCCTGAAAGCTGTTGCTGCTCTTCACAGTGCCTTGGTGCCCTATCTACAGCCACAAAAGCACTGGGGATATGGGCTTTCTCAGAGACGCAAGATGTCATGGCGCTCGTCCGCGGCAGAGCCTCTTGCCGAAAAGGCAAACGTCCGGCTCCTTCTCCCACAGGGAAGGGCCCAGCCCGGAAAGCTGTTGCTGCTCTTCACGGTGCCTTGGCACCCTATCCACAGGCACAACAGCACGGGGGATCTGGGCTTTCCCAGAGACGCAACAGCTCATGGCGCTCGTCCGCGGCAGAGCCTCTTGCCGAAAAGGCAAACGTCCGGCTCCTTCTCCCACAAGGAAGGGCCCAGCCCGGAAAGCGGTTGCTGCTCTTCACGGTGCCTTGGCACCCTATCTACAGGCACAACAGCACTGGGCATCTGGGCTTTATCAGAGACGCAACATCTCATGGCGCTCGGCCGCGGCACAGCCTCTTGCCGAAAAGGGAAACGTCCGGCTCCTTCTCCCACAGGGAAGGGCCCAGCCCTGAAAGCTGTTGATGCTCTTCACGGTGCCTTGGCACCCTATCTACAGGCACAACAGCACTGGGGTTTGGTGCTTTCCCAGAGACGCAACATCTCATGGCGCTCGGCCGCGGCAGAGCCTCTGGCCAAAAAGGCAAACGTCCGGCTACTTCTCCCACAGGGAAGGGCCCAGCACTGAAAGATTTTGCTGCTCTTCACGGTGCCTGGGCACCCTATCTATATGCAAAACAAAACTGGGGATCTGGGCTTTCCCAGAGACGCAACATCTCATGGCGCTCGGCCGCGGCAGAGCCTCTTGCCGAAAAGGCAAACGTCCGGCTCCTTCTCCCACAAGGAAGGGCCCAGCCCGGAAAGCTCTTGCTGCTCTTCACGGTGCCTTGGCACCCTGTCTACAGGCACAACAGCACTGGGGTTTGGTGCTTTCCCAGAGACGCAACATCTCATGGCGCTCGTCGGCTGCAGAGCCTCTTGCCGACAAGGCAAACGTCCGGCTCATTCTCCCACAAGGAAGGGCCCAGCCCTGAAAGCTGTTGCTGCTCTTCACAGTGCCTTGGCACCCTATCTACAGGCACAACAGGACTGGGGATCTGTGCTTTCCCAGAGACGCAACATCTCATGGCGCTCGGCCGCGGCAGAGCCTCTTGCCGAAAAGGCAAACGTCCGGCTCCTTCTCCCACAAGGAAGGGCCCAGCCCTGAAAGCTGTTGCTGCTCTTCACAGTGCCTTGGTGCCCTATCTACAGCCACAAAAGCACTGGGGATATGGGCTTTCTCAAAGACGCAACATCTTATGGCGCTCGTCCGCGGCAGAGCCTCTTGCCGAAAAGGCAAACGTCCGGCTCCTTCTCCCACAGGGAAGGGCCCAGCCCTGAAAGCTGTTGCTGCTCTTCACGGTGCCTTGGCACCCTATCTACAGGCACAACAGCACGGGGGATCTGGGCTTTCCCAGAGACGCAACATCTCATGGCGCTCGTCCGCGGCAGAGCCTCTTGCCGAAAAGGCAAACGTCCGGCTCCTTCTCCCACAAGGAAGGGCCCAGCCCTGAAAGCGGTTGCTGCTCTTCACGGTGCCTTGGCGCCCTATCTACAGGCACAACAGCACTGGGGTTTGGTGCTTTCCCAGAGACGCAACATCTCATGGCGCTCAGCCGCGGCAGAGCCTCTTGCCGAAAAGGCAAACGTCCGGCTCCTTCTCCCACAAGGAAGGGCCCAGCCCTGAAAGCTGTTGCTGCTCTTCACGGTGCCTTGGTGCCCTATCTACAGGCACAACAGCACTGGGGTTTGGTGCTTTCCCAGAGACGCAACATCTCGTGGCGCTCGGCCGCGGCAGAGCCTCTTTCCGAAAAGGCAAACGTCCGGCTCCTTCACCCACAGGGAAGGGCCCAGCCCGGAAAGCTGTTGCTGCTCTTCACGGTGCCTTGGCACCCTATCTACAGGCACAACAGCACTGGGGATATGGGCTTTCCCAGAGACGCAACATCTCGTGGCGCTCGGCCGCGGCAGAGCCTCTTGCCGAAAAGGCAAACGTCCGGCTCCTTCTCCCACAGGGAAGGGCCCAGCCCTGAAAGCTCTTGCTGCTCTTCACGGTGCCTTGGCACCCTATGTACAGGCACAACAGCACGGGTGATCTGGGCTTTCCCAGAGACGCAACATCTCATGGCGCTTGGCCGTGGCAGAGCCTCTTGCCGAAAAGGCAAACATCCGGCTCCTTCTCCCACAAGGAAGGGCCCAGCCCTGAAAGCTGTTGCTGCTCTTCACGGTGCCTTGGCACCCTATCTACAGGCTCAACAGCACTGGGGATCTGGGCTTTCCCAGAGACGCAACATCTCATGGCGCTCGGCCGCGGCAGAGCCTCTTGCCGAAAAGGCAAACGTCCGGCTCCTTCTCCCACAGGGAAGGGCCCAGCCCTGAAAGCTGTTGCTGCTCTTCACGGTGCCTTGGCACCCTATCTACAGGCACAACAGCACGGGGGATCTGGGCTTTCCCAGAGACGCAACATCTCATGGCGCTCGGCCGCGGCACAGCCTCTTGCCGAAAAGGGAAACGTCCGGCTCCTTCTCCCACAGGGAAGGGCCCAGCCCTGAAAGCTGTTGATGCTCTTCACGGTGCCCTGGCACCCTATCTACAGGCACAACAGCACTGGGGTTTGGTGCTTTCCCAGAGACGCAACATCTCATGGCGCTCGTCCGCGGCAGAGCCTCTTGCCGAAAAGGCAAACGTCCGGCTCCTTCTCCCACAGGGAAGGGCCCAGCCCTGAAAGATTTTGCTGCTCTTCACGGTGCCTGGGCACCCTATCTACATGCAAAACAAAACTGGGGATCTGGGCTTTCCCAGAGACGCAACATCTCATGGCGCTCGGCCGCGGCAGAGCCTCTTGCCGAAAAGGCAAACGTCCGGCTCCTTCTCCCACAAGGAAGGGCCCAGCCCTGAAAGCTCTTGCTGCTCTTCATGGTGCCTTGGCACCCTGTCTACAGGCACAACAGCACTGGGGTTTGGTGCTTTCCCAGAGACGCAACATCTCATGGCGCTCGGCCGCTGCAGAGCCTCTTGCCGACAAGGCAAACGTCCGGCTCATTCTCCCACAAGGAAGGGCCCAGCCCTGAAAGCTGGAGCTGCTCTTCACAGTGCCTTGGCACCCTATCTACAGGCACAACAGGACTGGGGATCTGTGCTTTCCCAGAGACGCAACATCTCATGGCGCTCGTCCGCGGCAGAGCCTCTTGCCGAAAAGGCAAACGTCCGGCTCCTTCTCCCACAAGGAAGGGCCCAGGCCTGAAAGCTCTTGCTGCTCTTCACGGTGCCTTGGTGCCCTATCTACAGGCACAACAGCACTGGGGTTTGGTGCTTTCCCAGAGACGCAACATCTCGTGGCGCTCGGCCGCGGCAGAGCCTCTTGCCGAAAAGGCAAACGTCCGGCTCCTTCTCCCACAGGGAAGGGCCCAGCCCTGAAAGCTGTTGCTGCTCTTCACGGTGCCTTGGCACCCTATCTACAGGCACAAAAGCACTGGGGATATGGGCTTTCCCAGAGACGCAACATCTCATGGCGCTCGGCCGCGGCAGAGCCTCTTGCCGAAAAGGCAAACGTCCGGCTCCTTCTCCCACAGGGAAGGGCCCAGCCCTGAAAGCTCTTGCTGCTCTTCACGGTGCCTTGGCACCCTATCTACAGGCACAACAGCACGGGGGATCTGGGCTTTCCCAGAGACGCAACATCTCATGGCGCTCGTCCGCGGCAGAGCCTCTTGCCGAAAAGGCAAACGTCCGGCTCCTTCTCCCACAAGGAAGTGCCCAGCCCGGAAAGCGGTTGCTGCTCTTCACGGTGCCTTGGCACCCTATCTACAGGCACAACAGCACTGGGCATATGGGCTTTATCAGAGACGCAACATCTCATGGCGCTCGGCCGCGGCACAGCCTCTTGCCGAAAAGGGAAACGTCCGGCTCCTTCTCCCACAGGGAAGGGCCCAGCCCTGAAAGCTGTTGATGCTCTTCACGGTGCCCTGGCACCCTATCTACAGGCACAACAGCACTGGGGTTTGGTGCTTTCCCAGAGACGCAACATCTCATGGCGCTCGGCCGCGGCAGAGCCTCTTGCCGAAAAGGCAAACGTCCGGCTCCTTCTCCCACAGGGAAGGGCCCAGCACTGAAAGATTTTGCTGCTCTTCACGGTGCCTGGGCACCCTATCTACATGCAAAACAAAACTGGGGATCTGGGCTTTCCCAGAGACGCAACATCTCATGGCGCTCGGCCGCGGCAGAGCCTCTTGCCGAAAAGGCAAACGTCCGGCTCCTTCTCCCACAAGGAAGGGCCCAGCCCTGAAAGCTCTTGCTGCTCTTCATGGTGCCTTGGCACCCTGTCTACAGGCACAACAGCACTGGGGTTTGGTGCTTTCCCAGAGACGCAACATCTCATGGCGCTCGGCCGCTGCAGAGCCTCTTGCCGACAAGGCAAACGTCCGGCTCATTCTCCCACAAGGAAGGGCCCAGCCCTGAAAGCTGGAGCTGCTCTTCACAGTGCCTTGGCACCCTATCTACAGGCACAACAGGACTGGGGATCTGTGCTTTCCCAGAGACGCAACATCTCATGGCGCTCGTCCACGGCAGAGCCTCTTGCCTAAAAGGCAAACGTCCGGCTCCTTCTCCCACAAGGAAGGGCCCAGCCCGGAAAGCGGTTGCTGCTCTTCACGGTGCCTTGGCGCCCTATCTACAGGCACAACAGCACTGGGGTTTGGTGCTTTCCCAGAGACGCAACATCTCATGGCGCTCGGCCGCGGCAGAGCCTCCTGCCGAAAAGGCAAACGTCCGGCTCCTTCTCCCACAGGGAAGGGCCCAGCCCTGAAAGCTCTTGCTGCTCTTCACGGTGCCTTGGCACCCTATCTGCAGGTACAACAGCAGTGGGGATCTGTGCTTTCCCAGAGACGCAACATGTCATGGCGCTCGGCCGCGGCAGAGCCTATGCCGAAAAGGCAAACGTCCGGCTCCTTCTCCCACAGGGAAGGGCCCAGCCCTGAAAGCTGTTGCTGCTCTTCACGGTGCCTTGGCGCCCTATCTACAGCCACAGAAGCACTGGGGATATGGGCTTTCTCAGAGACGCAACATCTCATGGCGCTTGGCCGCGGCAGAGCCTCTTGCCGAAAAGGCAAACGTCCGGCTCCTTCTCCCACAGGGAAGGGCCCAGCCCTGAAAGCTCTTGCTGCTCTTCACGGTGCTTTGGCGCCCTATCTACAGGCACAACAGCACGGGGGATCTGGGCTTTCCCAGAGACGCAACATCTCATGGCGCTCGTCCGCGGCAGAGCCTCTTGCCGAAAAGGCAAACGTCCGGCTCCTTCTCCCACAGCGAAGGGCCCAGCCCTGAAAGCTGTTGCTGCTCTTCACAGCGCCTTGGTGCCCTATCTACAGCCACAAAAGCACTGGGGATATGGGCTTTCTCAGAGACGCAACATCTCATGGCGCTCGTCCGCGGCAGAGCCTCTTGCCGAAAAGGCAAACGTCAGGCTCCTTCTCCCACAGGGAAGGGCCCAGCCCTGAAAGCTGTTGCTGCTCTTCACGGTGCCTTGGCACCCTATCTACAGGCACAACAGCACGGGGGATCTGGGCTTTCCCAGAGACGCAACATCTCATGGCGCTCGTCCGCGGCAGAGCCTCTTGCCGAAAAGGCAAACGTCCGGCTCCTTCTCTCACAAGGAAGGGCCCAGCCCGGAAAGCGGTTGCTGCTCTTCACGGTGCCTTGGCGCCCTATCTACAGGCACAACAGCACTGGGGTTTGGTGCTTTCCCAGAGACGCAACATCTCATGGCGCTCGGCCGCGGGAGAGCCTCCTGCCGAAAAGGCAAACGTCCGGCTCCTTCTCCCACAGGGAAGGGCCCAGCCTTGAAAGCTGTTGCTGCTCTTCACGGTGCCTTGGCACCCTATCTACAGGCACAACAGCACTGGGGATCTGGGCTTTCCCAGAGAGTCAACATCTCATGGCGCTCGTCCGCGGCAGAGCCTTTGCTGAAAAGGCAAACGTCCGGCTCCTTCTCCCACAAGGAAGGGCCCAGCCCGGAAAGCTCTTGCTGCTCTTCACGGTGCCTTGGTGCCCTATGTACAGGCACAACAGCACTGGGGTTTGGTGCTTTCCCAGAGACGCAACATCTCATGGCGCTCGGCCGCGGCACAGCCTCCTGCCGAAAAGGCAAACGTCCGGCTCCTTCTCCCACAGGGAAGGGCCCAGCCCTGAAAGCTCTTGCTGCTCTTCACGGTGCTTTGGCGCCCTATCTACAGGCACAACAGCACGGGGGATCTGTGCTTTCCCAGAGACGCAACATCTCATGGCGCTCGGCCGCGGCAGAGCCTCTTGCCGAAAAGCCAAACGTCCGGCTCCTTCTCCCACAGGGAAGGGCCCAGCCCTGAAAGCTGTTGCTGCTCTTCACGGTGCCTTGGCACCCTATCTACAGGCACAACAGCAGTGGGGTTTGGTGCTTTCCCAGAGACGCAACAGCTCATGGCGCTCGGCCGCGGCAGATCCTCTTGCCGAAAAGACAAACGTCCGGCTCCTTCTCCCACAAGGAAGGGCCCAGCCCTAAAAGCTGTTGATGCTCTTCACGGTGCCTTGGCACCCTATCTACAGGCACAACAGCAGTGGGGTTTGGTGCTTTCCCAGAGACGCAACATCTCATGGCGCTCGGCCGCGGCAGAGCCTCTTGCCGAAAAGGCAAACGTCCGGCTCCTTCTCCCACAGGGAAGGGCCCAGCCCTGAAAGCGGTTGCTGCTCTTCATGGTGCCTTAGCACCCTATCTACAGGCACAACAGGACAGGGGATCTGGGCTTTCTCAGAGACGCAACATCTCATGGCGCTCGTCCGCGGCAGAGCCTTTTGCCGAAAAGGCAAACGTCCGGCTCCTTCTCCCACAGGGAAGGGCCCAGCCCGGAACGCGGTTGCTGCTCTTCACGGTGCCTTGGCACCCTATGTACAGGCACAACAGCACTGGGGTTTGGTGCTTTCCCAGAGACGCAACATCTCATGGGGTTCGGCCGCGGCAGAGCCTCCTGCCGAAAAGGCAAACGTCCGGCTCCTTCTCCCACAGGGAAGGGTCCAGCCCTGAAAGCTCTTGCTGCTCGTCACGGTGCCTTGGCGCCGTATCTACAGGCACAACAGCACGGGGGATCTGTGCTTTCCCAGAGACGCAACATCTCATGGCGCTCGGCCGCGGCAGTGCCTCTTGCCGAAAAGGCAAACGTCAGGCTCCTTCTCCCACAGGGAAGGGCCCAGCCCTGAAAGCTGTTGCTGCTCTTCACGGTGCCTTGGCGCCCTATCTACAGCCACAGAAGCACTGGGGATATGGGCTTTCTCAGAGACGCAACATCTCATGGCGCTCGGCCGCGGCAGTGCCTCTAGCCGAAAAGGCAAACGTCAGGCTCCTTCTCCCACAGGGAAGGGCCCAGCCCTGAAAGCTGTTGCTGCTCTTCACGGTGCCTTGGCACCCTATCTACAGGCACAACAGCAGTGGGGTTTGGTGCTTTCCCAGAGACGCAACAGCTCATGGCGCTCGGCCGCGGCAGAGCCTTTTGCCGAAAAGGCAAACGTCCGGCTCCTTCTCCCACAAGGAAGGGCCCAGCCCGGAACGCGGTTGCTGCTCTTCACGGTGCCTTGGCACCCTATCTACAGGCACAACAGCACTGGGGATATGGGCTTTCCCAGAGACGCAACATCTCATGGCGCTCGGGCCGCGGCAGAGCCTCTTGCCGAAAAGGCAAATGTCCGGCTCTTTCTGCCACAGGGAAGGGCCCAGCCCTGAAAGCTCTTGCTGCTCTTCACGGTGCCTTGGCACCCTATGTACAGGCACAACAGCACTGGGGATCTGGGCTTTCCCAGAGACGCAACATCTCATGGCGCTCGTCCGTGGCAGAGCCTCTTGCCGAAACGGCAAACATCCGGCTCCTTCTCCCACAAGGAAAGGCCCAGCCCTGAAAGCTGTTGCTGCTCTTCACGGTGCCTTGGCACCCTATCTACAGGATCAACAGCACGGGGGATCTGGGCTTTCCCAGAGACGCAACATCTCATGGCGCTCGGCCGCGGCAGAGCCTCTTGCCGAAAAGGCAAACGTCCGGCTCCTTCTCCCACAGGGAAGGGCCCAGCCCTGAAAGCTGTTGCTGCTCTTCACGGTGCCTTGGCACCCTATCTACAGCCACAAAAGCACTGGGGATATGGGCTTTCTCAGAGACGCAACATCTCATGGTGCTAGGCCGCGGCAGAGCGTCTTGCCGAAAAGGCAAACGTCAGGCTCCTTCTCCCACAGGGAAGGGCCCAGCCCTGAAAGCTGTTGCTGCTCTTCACGGTGCCTTGGTGCCCTATGTACAGGCACAAGAGCACTGGGGTTTGGTGCTTTCCCAGAGACGCAACATCTCATGGCGCTCGGCCGCGGCAGAGCCTCTTGCCGAAAAGGCAAACGTCCGGCTCCTTCTCCCACAAGGAAGGGCCCAGCCCTGAAAGCTGTTGATGCTCTTCACGGTGCCTTGGCACCCTATCTACAGGCACAACAGCACTGGGGTTTGGTGCTTTCCCAGAGACGCAACATCTCATGGCGCTCGGCCGCGGCAGAGCCTCTTGCCGAAAAGGCAAACGTCCGGCTCCTTCTCCCACAGGGAAGGGCCCAGCCGTGAAAGCGGTTGCTGCTCTTCATGGTGCCTTGGCACCCTATCTAGAGGCACAACAGGACAGGGGATCTGGGCGTTCTCAGAGACGCAACATCTCATGGCGCTTGTCCGCGGCAGAGCCTTTTGCCGAAAAGGCAAACGTCCGGCTCCTTCTCCCACAAGGAAGGGCCCAGCCCGGAACGCGGTTGCTGCTCTTCACGGTGCCTTGGCACCCTATGTACAGGCACAACAGCACTGGGGTTTGGTGCTTTCCCAGAGACGCAACATCTCATGGCGCTCGGCCGCGGCAGAGCCTCCTGCCGAAAAGGCAAACGTCTGGCTCCTTCTCCCACAGGGAAGGGTCCAGCCCTGAAAGCTGTTGCTGCTCGTCACGGTGCCTTGGCGCCCTATCTACAGGCACAACAGCACGGGGGATCTGTTCTTTCCCAGAGACGCAACATCTCATGGCGCTCGGCCGCGGCAGTGCCTCTTGCCGAAAAGGCAAACGTCAGGCTCCTTCTCCCACAGGGAAGGGCCCAGCCCTGAAAGCTGTTGCTGCTCTTCACGGTGCCTTGGCGCCCTATCTACAGCCACAGAAGCACTGGGGATATGGGCTTTCTCAGAGACGCAACATCTCATGGCGCTCGGCCGTGGCAGAGCCTCTTGCCGAAAAGGCAAACGTCCGGCTCCTTCTGCCACAGGGAAGGGCCCAGCCCTGAAAGCTGTTGCTGCTCTTCACAGTGCCCTGGCACCCTATCTACAGGCACAACAGCACTGGGGTTTGGTGCTTTCCCAGAGACGCAACATCTCGTGGCGCTCGGCCGCGGCAGAGCCTCTTTCCGAAAAGGCAAACGTCCGGCTCCTTCTCCCACAGGGAAGGGCCCAGCCCTGAAAGCGGTTGCTGCTCTTCACGGTGCCTTGGCACCCTATCTACAGGCACAACAGCACTGGGGATCTGGGCTTTATCAGAGATGCAACATCTCATGGCGCTCGTCCGCGGCAGTGCCTCTTGCCGAAAAGGCAAACGTCCGGCTCCTTCTCCCACAGGGAAGGGCCCAGCACTGAAAGATTTTGCTGCTCTTCACGGTGCCTGGGCACCCTATCTACATGCAAAACAAAACTGGGGATCTGGGCTTTCCCAGAGACGCAACATCTCATGGCGCTCTGCCGCGGCAGAGCCTCTTGCCGAAAAGGCAAACGTCCGGCTCCTTCTCCCACAGGGAAGGGCCCAGCCCTGAAAGCTGTTGCTGCTCTTCACAGTGCCTTGGTGCCCTATCTACAGCCACAAAAGCACTGGGGATATGGGCTTTCTCAGAGACGCAAGATGTCATGGCGCTCGTCCGCGGCAGAGCCTCTTGCCGAAAAGGCAAACGTCCGGCTCCTTCTCCCACAGGGAAGGGCCCAGCCCTGAAAGCTGTTGCTGCTCTTCACGGTGCCTTGGCACCCTATCTACAGGCACAACAGCACGGGGGATCTGGGCTTTCCCAGAGACGCAACATCTCATGGCGCTCGTCCGCGGCAGAGCCTCTTGCCGAAAACGCAAACATCCGGCTCCTTCTCCCACAAGGAAGGGCCCAGCCCGGAAAGCGGTTGCTGCTCTTCACGGTGCCTTGGCACCCTATCTACAGGCACAACAGCACTGGGCATCTGTGCTTTATCAGAGACGCAACATCTCATGGCGCTCGGCCGCGGCAGAGCCTCTTGCCGAAACGGCAAACGTCCGGCTCCTTCTCCCACAGGGAAGGGCCCAGCCCTGAAAGCTGTTGCTGCTCTTCACGGTGCCCTGGCACCCTATCTACAGGCACAACAGCACTGGGGTTTGGTGCTTTCCCAGAGACGCAACATCTCATGGCGCTCGGCCGCGGCAGAGCCTCTTGCCGAAAAGGCAAACGTCCGGCTCCTTCTCACACAGGGAAGGGCCCAGCACTGAAAGATTTTGCTGCTCTTCACGGTGCCTGGGCACCCTATCTACATGCAAAACAAAACTGGGGATATGGGATTTCCCAGAGACGCAACATCTCCTGGCGCTCGGCCGCGGCAGAGCCTCTTGCCGAAAAGGCAAACGTCCGGCTCCTTCTCCCACAAGGAAGGGCCCAGCCCGGAAAGCTCTTGCTGCTCTTCACGGTGCCTTGGTGCCCTATGTACAGGCACAACAGCACTGGGGTTTGGTGCTTTCCCAGAGACGCAACATCTCATGGCGCTCGGCCGCGGCAGAGCCTCCTGCCGAAAAGGCAAACGTCCGGCTCCTTCTCCCACAGGGAAGGGCCCAGCCCTGAAAGCTCTTGCTGCTCTTCACGGTGCCTTGGCGCCCTATCTACAGGCACAACAGCAGTGGGGATCTGTGCTTTCCCAGAGACGCAACATCTCATGGCGCTCGGCCGCGGCAGAGCCTCTTGCCGAAAAGGCAAACGTCCGGCTCCTTCTCCCACAGGGAAGGGCCCAGCCCTGAAAGCTGTTGCTGCTCTTCACGGTGCCTTGGCGCCCTATCTACAGGCACAGAAGCACTGGGGATATGGGCTTTCTCAGAGACGCAACATCTCATGGCGCTCAGCCGCGGCAGAGCCTCTTGCCGAAAAGGCAAACGTCCGGCTCCTTCTCCCACAAGGAAGGGCCCAGCCCTGAAAGCTGTTGCTGCTCTTCACGGTGCCTTAGTGCCCTATCTACAGGAACAACAGCATTGGGGTTTGGTGCTTTCCCAGAGACGCAACATCTCGTGGCGCTCGGACCGCGGCAGAGCCACTTGCCGAAAAGGCAAACGTCCGGCTCCTTCTCCCACAGGGAAGGGCCCAGCCCTGAAAGCTCTTGCTGCTCTTCACGGTGCCTTGGCGCCCTATCTACAGGCACAACAGCAGTGGGGATCTGTGCTTTCCCAGAGACGCAACATCTCATGGCGCTCGGCCGCGGCAGAGCCTCTTGCCAAAAAGGCAAACGTCCGGCTCCTTCTCCCACAAGGAAGGGCCCAGCCCTGAAAGCTGTTGCTGCTCTTCACGGTGCCTTGGTGCCCTATCTACAGGCACAACAGCACTGGGGTTTGGTGCTTTCCCAGAGACGCAACATCTCGTGGCGCTCGGCCGCGGCAGAGCCACTTGCCGAAAAGGCAAACGTCCGGCTCCTTCTCCCACAGGGAAGGGCCCAGCCCGGAAAGCTGTTGCTGCTCTTCACGGTGCCTTGGCACCCTATCTACAGGCACAACAGCAGTGGGGTTTGGTGCTTTCCCAGAGACGCAACATCTCATGGCGCTCGTCCGCGGCAGAGCCTCTTGCCGAAAAGGCAAACGTCCGGCTCCTTCTCCCACAGGGAAGGGCCCAGCCGTGAAAGCGGTTGCTGCTCTTCATGGTGCCTTGGCACCCTATCTACAGGCACAACAGGACAGGGGATCTGGGCGTTCTCAGAGACGCAACATCTCATGGCACTCGGCCGCGGCAGAGCCTTTTGCCGAAAAGACAAACGTCCGGCTCCTTCTCCCACAGGGAAGGGTCCAGCCCTGAAAGCTCTTGCTGCTCGTCACGGTGCCTTGGCGACCTATCTACAGGCACAACAGCACGGGGGATCTGTGCTTTCCCAGAGACGCAACTTCTCATGGCGCTCGGCCGCGGCAGAGCCTCTTGCCGAAAAGGCAAACGTCAGGCTCCTTCTCCCACAGGGAAGGGCAGAGCCCTGAAAGCTGTTGATGCTCTTCACGGTGCCCTGGCACCCTATCTACAGGCACAACAGCAGTGGGGTTTGGTGCTTTCCCAGAGACGCAACATCTCATGGCGCTCGTCCGCGGCAGAGCCTCTTGCCGAAAAGGCAAACGTCCGGCTCCTTCTCCCACAGGGAAGGGTCCAGCCCGGAAAGCTGTTGCTGCTCTTCACGGTGCCTTGGCACCCTATCTACAGGCACAACAGCACTGGGGTTTGGTGCTTTCCCAGAGACGCAACATCTCATGGCGCTCGGCCGCGGCAGAGCCTCTTGCCGAAAAGGCAAACGTCCGGCTCCTTCTCCCACAGGGAAGGGCCCAGCCGTGAAAGCGGTTGCTGCTCTTCATGGTGCCTTGGCACCCTATCTACAGGCACAACAGGACAGGGGATCTGGGCGTTCTCAGAGACGCAACATCTCATGGCGCTTGTCCGCGGCAGAGCCTTTTGCCGAAAAGGCAAACGTCCGGCTCCTTCTCCCACAAGGAAGGGCCCAGCCCGGAACGCGGTTGCTGCTCTTCACGGTGCCTTGGCACCCTATGTACAGGCACAACAGCAGTAGGGTTTGGTGCTTTCCCAGAGACGCAACATCTCATGGCACTCGGCCGCGGCAGAGCCTCCTGCCGAAAAGGCAAACGTCCGGCTCCTTCTCCCACAGGGAAGGGTCCAGCCCTGAAAGCTCTTGCTGCTCGTCACGGTGCCTTGGCGACCTATCTACAGGCACAACAGCACGGGGGATCTGTGCTTTCCCAGAGACGCAACATCTCATGGCGCTCGGCCGCGGCAGTGCCTCTTGCCGAAAAGGCAAACGTCCGGCTCCTTCTCCCACAGGGAAGGGCCCAGCCCTGAAAGCTGTTGCTGCTCTTCACGGTGCCTTGGCGCCCTATCTACAGCCACAGAAGCACTGGGGATATGGGCTTTCTCAGAGACGCAACATCTCATGGCGCTCGGCCGCGGCAGAGCCTCTTGCCGAAAAGACAAACGTCAGGCTCCTTATCCCACAGGGAAGGGCCCAGCCCTGAAAGCTGTTGATGCTCTTCACGGTGCCCTGGCACCCTATCTACAGGCACAACAGCACTGGGGTTTGGTGCTTTCCCAGAGACGCAACATCTCATGGCGCTCGGCCGCGGCAGAGCCTCTTGCCGAAAAGGCAAACGTCCGGCTCCTTCACACACAGGGAAGGGCCCAGCACTGAAAGATTTTGCTGCTCTTCACGGTGCCTGGGCACCCTATCTACATGCAAAACAAAACTGGGTATATGGGTTTTCCCAGAGACGCAACATCTCATGGCGCTCGGCCGCGGCAGAGCCTCTTGCCGAAAAGGCAAACGTCCGGCTCCTTCTCCCACAGGGAAGGGCCCAGCCCTGAAAGCTGTTGCTGCTCTTCACGGTGCCTTGGCGCCCTATCTACAGCCACAGAAGCACTGGGGATATGGGCTTTCTCAGAGACGCAACATCTCATGGCGCTTGGCCGCGGCAGAGCCTCTTGCCGAAAAGGCAAACGTCCGGCTCCTTCTCCCACAGGGAAGGGCCCAGCCCTGAAAGCTCTTGCTGCTCTTCACGGTGCTTTGGCGCCCTATCTACAGGCACAACAGCACGGGGGATCTGGGCTTTCCCAGAGACGCAACATCTCATGGCGCTCGTCCGCGGCAGAGCCTCTTGCCGAAAAGGCAAACGTCCGGCTCCTTCTCCCACAGCGAAGGGCCCAGCCCTGAAAGCTGTTGCTGCTCTTTACAGTGCCTTGGTGCCCTATCTACAGCCACAAAAGCACTGGGGATATGGGCTTTCTCAGAGACGCAACATCTCATGGCGCTCGTCCGCGGCAGAGCCTCTTGCCGAAAAGGCAAACGTCAGGCTCCTTCTCCCACAGGGAAGGGCCCAGCCCTGAAAGCTGTTGCTGCTCTTCACGGTGCCTTGGCACCCTATCTACAGGCACAACAGCACGGGGGATCTGGGCTTTCCCAGAGACGCAACATCTCATGGCGCTCGTCCGCGGCAGAGCCTCTTGCCGAAAAGGCAAACGTCCGGCTCCTTCTCCCACAAGGAAGGGCCCAGCCCGGAAAGCGGTTGCTGCTCTTCACGGTGCCTTGGCGCCCTATCTACAGGCACAACAGCACTGGGGTTTGGTGCTTTCCCAGAGACGCAACATCTCATGGCGCTCGGCCGCGGGAGAGCCTCCTGCCGAAAAGGCAAACGTCCGGCTCCTTCTCCCACAGGGAAGGGCCCAGCCCTGAAAGCTCTTGCTGCTCGTCACGGTGCCTTGGCACCCTATCTACAGGCACAACAGCACTGGGGTTTGGTGCTTTCCCAGAGACGCAACATCTCATGGCGCTCGGCCGCGGGAGAGCCTCCTGCCGAAAAGGCAAACGTCCGGCTCCTTCTCCCACAGGGAAGGGTCCAGCCCTGAAAGCTCTTGCTGCTCGTCACGGTGCCTTGGCGACCTATCTACAGGCACAACAGCACGGGGGATCTGGGCTTTCCCAGAGACGCAACATCTCATGGCGCTCGGCCGCGGCAGTGCCTCTTGCCGAAAAGGCAAACGTCCGGCTCCTTCTCCCACAGGGAAGGGCCCAGCCCTGAAAGCTGTTGCTGCTCTTCACGGTGCCTTGGCGCCCTATCTACAGCCACAGAAGCACTGGGGATATGGGCTTTCTCAGAGACGCAACATCTCATGGCGCTCGGCCGCTGGCAGAGCCTCTTGCCGAAAAGACAAACGTCAGGCTCCTTCTCCCACAGGGAAGGGCCCAGCCCTGAAAGCTGTTGATGCTCTTCACGGTGCCCTGGCACCCTATCTACAGGCACAACAGCACTGGGGTTTGGTGCTTTCCCAGAGACGCAACATCTCATGGCGCTCGGCCGCGGCAGAGCCTCTTGCCGAAAAGGCAAACGTCCGGCTCCTTCACACACAGGGAAGGGCCCAGCACTGAAAGATTTTGCTGCTCTTCACGGTGCCTGGGCACCCTATCTACATGCAAAACAAAACTGGGTATATGGGTTTTCCCAGAGACGCAACATCTCATGGCGCTCGGCCGCGGCAGAGCCTCTTGCCGAAAAGGCAAACGTCCGGCTCCTTCTCCCACAGGGAAGGGCCCAGCCCTGAAAGCTGTTGCTGCTCTTCACGGTGCCTTGGCGCCCTATCTACAGCCACAGAAGCACTGGGGATATGGGCTTTCTCAGAGACGCAACATCTCATGGCGCTTGGCCGCGGCAGAGCCTCTTGCCGAAAAGGCAAACGTCCGGCTCCTTCTCCCACAGGGAAGGGCCCAGCCCTGAAAGCTCTTGCTGCTCTTCACGGTGCTTTGGCGCCCTATCTACAGGCACAACAGCACGGGGGATCTGGGCTTTCCCAGAGACGCAACATCTCATGGCGCTCGTCCGCGGCAGAGCCTCTTGCCGAAAAGGCAAACGTCCGGCTCCTTCTCCCACAGCGAATGGCCCAGCCCTGAAAGCTGTTGCTGCTCTTCACAGTGCCTTGGTGCCCTATCTACAGCCACAAAAGCACTGGGGATATGGGCTTTCTCAGAGACGCAACATCTCATGGCGCTCGTCCGCGGCAGAGCCTCTTGCCGAAAAGGCAAACGTCAGGCTCCTTCTCCCACAGGGAAGGGCCCAGCCCTGAAAGCTGTTGCTGCTCTTCACGGTGCCTTGGCACCCTATCTACAGGCACAACAGCACGGGGGATCTGGGCTTTCCCAGAGACGCAACATCTCATGGCGCTCGTCCGCGGCAGAGCCTCTTGCCGAAAAGGCAAACGTCCGGCTCCTTCTCCCACAAGGAAGGGCCCAGCCCGGAAAGCGGTTGCTGCTCTTCACGGTGCCTTGGCGCCCTATCTACAGGCACAACAGCACTGGGGTTTGGTGCTTTCCCAGAGACGCAACATCTCATGGCGCTCGGCCGCGGGAGAGCCTCCTGCCGAAAAGGCAAACGTCCGGCTCCTTCTCCCACAGGGAAGGGCCCAGCCCTGAAAGCTGTTGCTGCTCTTCACGGTGCCTTGGCGCCCTATCTACAGGCACAACAGCAGTGGGGATCTGTGCTTTCCCAGAGACGCAACATCTCATGGCGCTCGGCCGCGGCAGAGCCTCTTGCCGAAAAGGCAAACGTCCGGCTCCTTCTCCCACAGGGAAGGGTCCAGCCCTGAAAGCTGTTGCTGCTCGTCACGGTGCCTTGGCGACCTATCTACAGGCACAACAGCACGGGGGATCTGTGCTTTCCCAGAGACGCAACATCTCATGGCGCTCGGCCGCGGCAGTGCCTCTTGCCGAAAAGGCAAACGTCCGGCTCCTTCTCCCACAGGGAAGGGCCCAGCCCTGAAAGCTGTTGCTGCTCTTCACGGTGCCTTGGCGCCCTATCTACAGCCACAGAAGCACTGGGGATATGGGCTTTCTCAGAGACGCAACATCTCATGGCGCTCGGCCGCGGCAGAGCCTCTTGCCGAAAAGACAAACGTCAGGCTCCTTCTCCCACAGGGAAGGGCCCAGCCCTGAAAGCTGTTGATGCTCTTCACGGTGCCCTGGCACCCTATCTACAGGCACAACAGCACTGGGGTTTGGTGCTTTCCCAGAGACGCAACATCTCATGGCGCTCGGCCGCGGCAGAGCCTCTTGCCGAAAAGGCAAACGTCCGGCTCCTTCACACACAGGGAAGGGCCCAGCACTGAAAGATTTTGCTGCTCTTCACGGTGCCTGGGCACCCTATCTACATGCAAAACAAAACTGGGTATATGGGTTTTCCCAGAGACGCAACATCTCATGGCGCTCGGCCGCGGCAGAGCCTCTTGCCGAAAAGGCAAACGTCCGGCTCCTTCTCCCACAGGGAAGGGCCCAGCCCTGAAAGCTGTTGCTGCTCTTCACGGTGCCTTGGCGCCCTATCTACAGGCACAGAAGCACTGGGGATATGGGCTTTCTCAGAGACGCAACATCTCATGGCGCTCAGCCGCGGCAGAGCCTCTTGCCGAAAAGGCAAACGTCCGGCTCCTTCTCCCACAGGGAAGGGCCCAGCCCTGAAAGCTCTTGCTGCTCTTCACGGTGCTTTGGCGCCCTATCTACAGGCACAACAGCACGGGGGATCTGGGCTTTCCCAGAGACGCAACATCTCATGGCGCTCGTCCGCGGCAGAGCCTCTTGCCGAAAAGGCAAACGTCCGGCTCCTTCTCCCACAGCGAAGGGCCCAGCCCTGAAAGCTGTTGCTGCTCTTCACAGTGCCTTGGTGCCCTATCTACAGCCACAAAAGCACTGGGGATATGGGCTTTCTCAGAGACGCAACATCTCATGGCGCTCGTCCGCGGCAGAGCCTCTTGCCGAAAAGGCAAACGTCAGGCTCCTTCTCCCACAGGGAAGGGCCCAGCCCTGAAAGCTGTTGCTGCTCTTCACGGTGCCTTGGCACCCTATCTACAGGCACAACAGCAGTGGGGATCTGTGCTTTCCCAGAGACGCAACATCTCATGGCGCTCGGCCGCGGCAGAGCCTCTTGCCGAAAAGGCAAACGTCCGGCTCCTTCTCCCACAGGGATGGGCCCAGCCCTGAAAGCTGTTGCTGCTCTTCACGGTGCCCTGGCACCCTATCTACAGGCACAACAGCACTGGGGTTTGGTGCTTTCCCAGAGATGCAACATCTCATGGCGCTCGGCCGCGGCAGAGCCTCCTGCCGAAAAGGCAAACGTCCGGCTCCTTCTCCCACAGGGAAGGGCCCAGCCCTGAAAGCTGTTGCTGCTCTTCACAGTGCCTTGGTGCCCTATCTACAGCCACAAAAGCACTGGGGATATGGGCTTTCTCAGAGACGCAACATCTCATGGCGCTCGTCCGCGGCAGAGCCTCTTGCCGAAAAGGCAAACGTCCGGCTCCTTCTCCCACAGGGAAGGGCCCAGCCCTGAAAGCTGTTGCTGCTCTTCACGGTGCCTTGGCACCCTATCTACAGGCACAACAGCACGGGGGATATGGGCTTTCCCAGAGACGCAACATCTCATGGCGCTCGTCCGCGGCAGAGCCTCTTGCCGAAAAGGCAAACGTCCGGCTCCTTCTCCCACAAGGAAGGGCCCAGCCCGGAAAGCGGTTGCTGCTCTTCACGGTGCCTTGGCGCCCTATCTACAGGCACAACAGCACTGGGTTTTGGTGCTTTCCCAGAGACGCAACATCTCATGGCGCTCGGCCGCGGGAGAGCCTCCTGCCGAAAAGGCAAACGTCCGGCTCCTTTCTCCCACAGGGAAGGGCCCAGCCCTGAAAGCTGTTGCTGCTCTTCACGGTGCCTTGGCGCCCTATCTACAGGCACAACAGCACTGGGGATATGGGCTTTCTCAGAGACGCAACATCTCATGGCGCTCGGCCGCGGCAGAGCTCTTGCCGAAAAGGCAAACGTCCGGCTCCTTCTCCCACAAGGAAGGGCCCAGCCCTGAAAGCTGTTGCTGCTCTCACGGTGCCTTGATGCCCTATCTACAGGCACAACAGCACTGGGGTTTGGTGCTTTCCCAGAGACGCAATATCTCGTGGCGCTCGGCCCGCGGCAGAGCCTCTTGCCGAAAAGGCAAACGTCCGGCTCCTTCTCCCACAGGGAAGGGCCCAGCCCGGAAAGCTGTTGCTGCTCTTCACGGTGCCTTGGCACCCTATCTACAGGCACAACAGCACTGGGGATATGGGCTTTCCCAGAGACGCAACATCTCATGGCGCTCGGCCGCGGCAGAGCCTCTTGCCGACAAGGCAAACGTCCGGCTCCTTCTGCCACAGGGAAGGGCCCAGCCCTGAAAGCGGTTGCTGCTCTTCATGGTGCCTTGGCACCCTATCTACAGGTACAACAGGACAGGGGATCTGGGCTTTCTCAGAGACGCAACATCTCATGGCGCTCGGCCGCGGCAGAGCCTGTTGCCGAAAAGGCAAACGTCCGGCTCCTTCTGCCACAGGGAAGGGCCCAGCCCTGAAAGCTGTTGCTGCTCTTCACGGTGCCCTGGCACCCTATCTACAGGCACAACAGCACTGGGGTTTGGTGCTTTCCCAGCGACGCAACATCTCATGGCGCTCGGCCGCGGCAGAGCCTCCTGCCGAAAAGGCAAACGTCCGGCTCCTTCTCCCACAGGGAAGGGCCCAGCCCTGAAAGCTCTTGCTGCTCTTCACGGTGCTTTGGCGCCCTATCTACAGGCACAACAGCACGGGGGATCTGGGCTTTCCCAGAGACGCAACATCTCATGGCGCTCGGCCGCGGCAGAGCCTCTTGCCGAAAAGGCAAACGTCCGGCTCCTTCTCCCACAGCGAAGGGCCCAGCCCTGAAAGCTGTTGCTGCTCTTCACAGTGCCTTGGTGCCCTATCTACAGGCACAACAGCACTGGGGATATGGGCTTTCTCAGAGACGCAACATCTCATGGCGCTCGTCCGCGGCAGAGCCTCTTGCCGAAAAGGCAAACGTCCGGCTCCTTCTCCACAGGGAAGGGCCCAGCCCGGAAAGCTGTTGCTGCTCTTCACGGTGCCTAGGCACCCTATCTACAGGCACAACAGCACGGGGGATCTGGGCTTTCCCAGAGACGCAACATCTCACGGCGCTCGTCCGCGGCAGAGCCTCTTGCCGAAAAGGCAAACGTCCGGCTCCTTCTCCCACAAGGAAGGGCCCAGCCCGGAAAGCGGTTGTTGCTCTTCACGGTGCCTTGGCGCCCTATCTACAGGCACAACAGCACTGGCGTTTGGTGCTTTCCCAGAGACGCAACATCTCATGGCGCTCGGCCGCGGGAGAGCCTCCTGCCGAAAAGGCAAACGTCCGGCTCCTTCTCCCACAGGGAAGGGCCCAGCCCTGAAAGCTCTTGCTGCTCTTCACGGTGCCTTGGCGCCCTATCTACAGGCACAACAGCAGTGGGGATCTGTGCTTTCCCAGAGACGCAACATCTCATGGCGCTCGGCCGTGGCAGAGCCTCTTGCCGAAAAGGCAAACGTCCGGCTCCTTCTCCCACAGGGAAGGGCCCAGCCCTGAAAGCTGTTGCTGCTCTTCACGGTGCCTTGGCGCCCTATCTACAGCCACAGAAGCACTGGGGATATGGGCTTTCTCAGAGACGCAACATCTCATGGCGCTCGGCCGCGGCAGAGCCTCTTGCCGAAAAGGCAAACGTCCGGCTCCTTCTCCCACAAGGAAGGGCCCAGCCCTGAAAGCTGTTGCTGCTCTTCACGGTGCCTTGGTGCCCTATCTACAGGCACAACAGCACTGGGGTTTGGTGCTTTCCCAGAGACGCAATATCTCGTGGCGCTCGGCCGCGGCAGAGCCTCTTGCCGAAAAGGCAAACGTCCGGCTCCTTCTCCCACAGGGAAGGGCCCAGCCCGGAAAGCTCTTGCTGCTCTTCACGGTGTCTTGGCACCCTATCTACAGGCACAACAGCAGTGGGGTTTGGTGCTTTCCCAGAGACGCAACATCTCATGGCGCTCGTCCGCGGCAGAGCCTCTTGCCGAAAAGGCAAACGTCCGGCTCCTTCTCCCACAGGGAAGGGCCCAGCCTTGAAAGCTGTTGCTGCTCTTCACGGTGCCTTGGCACCCTATCTACAGGCACAACAGCAGTGGGGATCTGTGCTTTCCCAGAGAGTCAACATCTCATGGCGCTCGTCCGCGGCAGAGCCTATGCTGAAAAGGCAAACGTCCGGCTCCTTCTCCCACAAGGAAGGGCCCAGCCCGGAAAGCTCTTGCTGCTCTTCACGGTGCCTTGGTGCCCTATGTACAGGCACAACAGCACTGGGGTTTGGTGCTTTCCCAGAGACGCAACATCTCATGGCGCTCGGCCGCGGCACAGCCTCCTGCCGAAAAGGCAAACGTCCGGCTCCTTCTCCCACAGGGAAGGGCCCAGCCCTGAAAGCTCTTGCTGCTCTTCACGGTGCTTTGGCGCCCTATCTACAGGCACAACAGCACGGGGGATCTGTGCTTTCCCAGAGACGCAACATCTCATGGCGCTCGGCCGCGGCAGAGCCTCTTGCCGAAAAGCCAAACGTCCGGCTCCTTCTCCCACAGGGAAGGGCCCAGCCCTGAAAGCTGTTGCTGCTCTTCACGGTGCCTTGGCACCCTATCTACAGGCACAACAGCAGTGGGGTTTGGTGCTTTCCCAGAGACGCAACAGCTCATGGCGCTCGGCCGCGGCAGATCCTCTTGCCGAAAAGACAAACGTCCGGCTCCTTCTCCCACAGCGAAGGGCCCAGCCCTGAAAGCTGTTGCTGCTCTTTACAGTGCCTTGGTGCCCTATCTACAGCCACAAAAGCACTGGGGATATGGGCTTTCTCAGAGACGCAACATCTCATGGCGCTCGTCCGCGGCAGAGCCTCTTGCCGAAAAGGCAAACGTCAGGCTCCTTCTCCCACAGGGAAGGGCCCAGCCCTGAAAGCTGTTGCTGCTCTTCACGGTGCCTTGGCACCCTATCTACAGGCACAACAGCACGGGGGATCTGGGCTTTCCCAGAGACGCAACATCTCATGGCGCTCGTCCGCGGCAGAGCCTCTTGCCGAAAAGGCAAACGTCCGGCTCCTTCTCCCACAAGGAAGGGCCCAGCCCGGAAAGCGGTTGCTGCTCTTCACGGTGCCTTGGCGCCCTATCTACAGGCACAACAGCACTGGGGTTTGGTGCTTTCCCAGAGACGCAACATCTCATGGCGCTCGGCCGCGGGAGAGCCTCCTGCCGAAAAGGCAAACGTCCGGCTCCTTCTCCCACAGGGAAGGGCCCAGCCCTGAAAGCTCTTGCTGCTCGTCACGGTGCCTTGGCGCCCTATCTACAGGCACAACAGCACTGGGGTTTGGTGCTTTCCCAGAGACGCAACATCTCATGGCGCTCGGCCGCGGGAGAGCCTCCTGCCGAAAAGGCAAACGTCCGGCTCCTTCTCCCACAGGGAAGGGTCCAGCCCTGAAAGCTCTTGCTGCTCGTCACGGTGCCTTGGCGACCTATCTACAGGCACAACAGCACGGGGGATCTGGGCTTTCCCAGAGACGCAACATCTCATGGCGCTCGGCCGCGGCAGTGCCTCTTGCCGAAAAGGCAAACGTCCGGCTCCTTCTCCCACAGGGAAGGGCCCAGCCCTGAAAGCTGTTGCTGCTCTTCACGGTGCCTTGGCGCCCTATCTACAGCCACAGAAGCACTGGGGATATGGGCTTTCTCAGAGACGCAACATCTCATGGCGCTCGGCCGCGGCAGAGCCTCTTGCCGAAAAGACAAACGTCAGGCTCCTTCTCCCACAGGGAAGGGCCCAGCCCTGAAAGCTGTTGATGCTCTTCACGGTGCCCTGGCACCCTATCTACAGGCACAACAGCACTGGGGTTTGGTGCTTTCCCAGAGACGCAACATCTCATGGCGCTCGGCCGCGGCAGAGCCTCTTGCCGAAAAGGCAAACGTCCGGCTCCTTCACACACAGGGAAGGGCCCAGCACTGAAAGATTTTGCTGCTCTTCACGGTGCCTGGGCACCCTATCTACATGCAAAACAAAACTGGGTATATGGGTTTTCCCAGAGACGCAACATCTCATGGCGCTCGGCCGCGGCAGAGCCTCTTGCCGAAAAGGCAAACGTCCGGCTCCTTCTCCCACAGGGAAGGGCCCAGCCCTGAAAGCTGTTGCTGCTCTTCACGGTGCCTTGGCGCCCTATCTACAGCCACAGAAGCACTGGGGATATGGGCTTTCTCAGAGACGCAACATCTCATGGCGCTTGGCCGCGGCAGAGCCTCTTGCCGAAAAGGCAAACGTCCGGCTCCTTCTCCCACAGGGAAGGGCCCAGCCCTGAAAGCTCTTGCTGCTCTTCACGGTGCTTTGGCGCCCTATCTACAGGCACAACAGCACGGGGATCTGGGCTTTCCCAGAGACGCAACATCTCATGGCGCTCGTCCGCGGCAGAGCCTCTTGCCGAAAAGGCAAACGTCCGGCTCCTTCTCCCACAGCGAATGGCCCAGCCCTGAAAGCTGTTGCTGCTCTTCACAGTGCCTTGGTGCCCTATCTACAGCCACAAAAGCACTGGGGATATGGGCTTTCTCAGAGACGCAACATCTCATGGCGCTCGTCCGCGGCAGAGCCTCTTGCCGAAAAGGCAAACGTCAGGCTCCTTCTCCCACAGGGAAGGGCCCAGCCCTGAAAGCTGTTGCTGCTCTTCACGGTGCCTTGGCACCCTATCTACAGGCACAACAGCACGGGGGATCTGGGCTTTCCCAGAGACGCAACATCTCATGGCGCTCGTCCGCGGCAGAGCCTCTTGCCGAAAAGGCAAACGTCCGGCTCCTTCTCCCACAAGGAAGGGCCCAGCCCGGAAAGCGGTTGCTGCTCTTCACGGTGCCTTGGCGCCCTATCTACAGGCACAACAGCACTGGGGTTTGGTGCTTTCCCAGAGACGCAACATCTCATGGCGCTCGGCCGCGGGAGAGCCTCCTGCCGAAAAGGCAAACGTCCGGCTCCTTCTCCCACAGGGAAGGGCCCAGCCCTGAAAGCTGTTGCTGCTCTTCACGGTGCCTTGGCGCCCTATCTACAGGCACAACAGCAGTGGGGATCTGTGCTTTCCCAGAGACGCAACATCTCATGGCGCTCGGCCGCGGCAGAGCCTCTTGCCGAAAAGGCAAACGTCCGGCTCCTTCTCCCACAGGGAAGGGTCCAGCCCTGAAAGCTCTTGCTGCTCGTCACGGTGCCTTGGCGACCTATCTACAGGCACAACAGCACGGGGGATCTGTGCTTTCCCAGAGACGCAACATCTCATGGCGCTCGGCCGCGGCAGTGCCTCTTGCCGAAAAGGCAAACGTCCGGCTCCTTCTCCCACAGGGAAGGGCCCAGCCCTGAAAGCTGTTGCTGCTCTTCACGGTGCCTTGGCGCCCTATCTACAGAAACAGAAGCACTGGGGATATGGGCTTTCTCAGAGACGCAACATCTCATGGCGCTCGGCCGCGGCAGAGCCTCTTGCCGAAAAGACAAACGTCAGGCTCCTTCTCCCACAGGGAAGGGCCCAGCCCTGAAAGCTGTTGATGCTCTTCACGGTGCCCTGGCACCCTATCTACAGGCACAACAGCACTGGGGTTTGGTGCTTTCCCAGAGACGCAACATCTCATGGCGCTCGGCCGCGGCAGAGCCTCTTGCCGAAAAGGCAAACGTCCGGCTCCTTCACACACAGGGAAGGGCCCAGCACTGAAAGATTTTGCTGCTCTTCACGGTGCCTGGGCACCCTATCTACATGCAAAACAAAACTGGGTATATGGGTTTTCCCAGAGACGCAACATCTCATGGCGCTCGGCCGCGGCAGAGCCTCTTGCCGAAAAGGCAAACGTCCGGCTCCTTCTCCCACAGGGAAGGGCCCAGCCCTGAAAGCTGTTGCTGCTCTTCACGGTGCCTTGGCGCCCTATCTACAGGCACAGAAGCACTGGGGATATGGGCTTTCTCAGAGACGCAACATCTCATGGCGCTCAGCCGCGGCAGAGCCTCTTGCCGAAAAGGCAAACGTCCGGCTCCTTCTCCCACAGGGAAGGGCCCAGCCCTGAAAGCTCTTGCTGCTCTTCACGGTGCTTTGGCGCCCTATCTACAGGCACAACAGCACGGGGGATCTGGGCTTTCCCAGAGACGCAACATCTCATGGCGCTCGTCCGCGGCAGAGCCTCTTGCCGAAAAGGCAAACGTCCGGCTCCTTCTCCCACAGCGAAGGGCCCAGCCCTGAAAGCTGTTGCTGCTCTTCACGGTGCCTTGGTGCCCTATCTACAGCCACAAAAGCACTGGGGATATGGGCTTTCTCAGAGACGCAACATCTCATGGCGCTCGTCCGCGGCAGAGCCTCTTGCCGAAAAGGCAAACGTCAGGCTCCTTCTCCCACAGGGAAGGGCCCAGCCCTGAAAGCTGTTGCTGCTCTTCACGGTGCCTTGGCACCCTATCTACAGGCACAACAGCAGTGGGGATCTGTGCTTTCCCAGAGACGCAACATCTCATGGCGCTCGGCCGCGGCAGAGCCTCTTGCCGAAAAGGCAAACGTCCGGCTCCTTCTCCCACAGGGATGGGCCCAGCCCTGAAAGCTGTTGCTGCTCTTCACGGTGCCCTGGCACCCTATCTACAGGCACAACAGCACTGGGGTTTGGTGCTTTCCCAGAGATGCAACATCTCATGGCGCTCGGCCGCGGCAGAGCCTCCTGCCGAAAAGGCAAACGTCCGGCTCCTTCTCCCACAGGGAAGGGCCCAGCCCTGAAAGCTGTTGCTGCTCTTCACAGTGCCTTGGTGCCCTATCTACAGCCACAAAAGCACTGGGGATATGGGCTTTCTCAGAGACGCAACATCTCATGGCGCTCGTCCGCGGCAGAGCCTCTTGCCGAAAAGGCAAACGTCCGGCTCCTTCTCCCACAGGGAAGGGCCCAGCCCTGAAAGCTGTTGCTGCTCTTCACGGTGCCTTGGCACCCTATCTACAGGCACAACAGCACGGGGGATATGGGCTTTCCCAGAGACGCAACATCTCATGGCGCTCGTCCGCGGCAGAGCCTCTTGCCGAAAAGGCAAACGTCCGGCTCCTTCTCCCACAAGGAAGGGCCCAGCCCGGAAAGCGGTTGCTGCTCTTCACGGTGCCTTGGCGCCCTATCTACAGGCACAACAGCACTGGGTTTTGGTGCTTTCCCAGAGACGCAACATCTCATGGCGCTCGGCCGCGGGAGAGCCTCCTGCCGAAAAGGCAAACGTCCGGCTCCTTCTCCCACAGGGAAGGGCCCAGCCCTGAAAGCTGTTGCTGCTCTTCACGGTGCCTTGGCGCCCTATCTACAGGCACAACAGCACTGGGGATATGGGCTTTCTCAGAGACGCAACATCTCATGGCGCTCGGCCGCGGCAGAGCCTCTTGCCGAAAAGGCAAACGTCCGGCTCCTTCTCCCACAAGGAAGGGCCCAGCCCTGAAAGCTGTTGCTGCTCTTCACGGTGCCTTGATGCCCTATCTACAGGCACAACAGCACTGGGGTTTGGTGCTTTCCCAGAGACGCAATATCTCGTGGCGCTCGGCCGCGGCAGAGCCTCTTGCCGAAAAGGCAAACGTCCGGCTCCTTCTCCCACAGGGAAGGGCCCAGCCCGGAAAGCTGTTGCTGCTCTTCACGGTGCCTTGGCACCCTATCTACAGGCACAACAGCAGTGGGGATCTGTGCTTTCCCAGAGACGCAACATCTCATGGCGCTCGGCCGCGGCAGAGCCTCTTGCCGACAAGGCAAACGTCCGGCTCCTTCTGCCACAGGGAAGGGCCCAGCCCTGAAAGCGGTTGCTGCTCTTCATGGTGCCTTGGCACCCTATCTACAGGTACAACAGGACAGGGGATCTGGGCTTTCTCAGAGACGCAACATCTCATGGCGCTCGGCCGCGGCAGAGCCTGTTGCCGAAAAGGCAAACGTCCGGCTCCTTCTGCCACAGGGAAGGGCCCAGCCCTGAAAGCTGTTGCTGCTCTTCACGGTGCCCTGGCACCCTATCTACAGGCACAACAGCACTGGGGTTTGGTGCTTTCCCAGAGACGCAACATCTCATGGCGCTCGGCCGCGGCAGAGCCTCCTGCCGAAAAGGCAAACGTCCGGCTCCTTCTCCCACAGGGAAGGGCCCAGCCCTGAAAGCTCTTGCTGCTCTTCACGGTGCTTTGGCGCCCTATCTACAGGCACAACAGCACGGGGGATCTGGGCTTTCCCAGAGACGCAACATCTCATGGCGCTCGGCCGCGGCAGAGCCTCTTGCCGAAAAGGCAAACGTCCGGCTCCTTCTCCCACAGCGAAGGGCCCAGCCCTGAAAGCTGTTGCTGCTCTTCACAGTGCCTTGGTGCCCTATCTACAGGCACAACAGCACTGGGGATATGGGCTTTCTCAGAGACGCAACATCTCATGGCGCTCGTCCGCGGCAGAGCCTCTTGCCGAAAAGGCAAACGTCCGGCTCCTTCTCCCACAGGGAAGGGCCCAGCCCGGAAAGCTGTTGCTGCTCTTCACGGTGCCTAGGCACCCTATCTACAGGCACAACAGCACGGGGGATCTGGGCTTTCCCAGAGACGCAACATCTCACGGCGCTCGTCCGCGGCAGAGCCTCTTGCCGAAAAGGCAAACGTCCGGCTCCTTCTCCCACAAGGAAGGGCCCAGCCCGGAAAGCGGTTGCTGCTCTTCACGGTGCCTTGGCGCCCTATCTACAGGCACAACAGCACTGGCGTTTGGTGCTTTCCCAGAGACGCAACATCTCATGGCGCTCGGCCGCGGGAGAGCCTCCTGCCGAAAAGGCAAACGTCCGGCTCCTTCTCCCACAGGGAAGGGCCCAGCCCTGAAAGCTCTTGCTGCTCTTCACGGTGCCTTGGCGCCCTATCTACAGGCACAACAGCAGTGGGGATCTGTGCTTTCCCAGAGACGCAACATCTCATGGCGCTCGGTCGTGGCAGAGCCTCTTGCCGAAAAGGCAAACGTCCGGCTCCTTCTCCCACAGGGAAGGGCCCAGCCCTGAAAGCTGTTGCTGCTCTTCACGGTGCCTTGGCGCCCTATCTACAGCCACAGAAGCACTGGGGATATGGGCTTTCTCAGAGACGCAACATCTCATGGCGCTCGGCCGCGGCAGAGCCTCTTGCCGAAAAGGCAAACGTCCGGCTCCTTCTCCCACAAGGAAGGGCCCAGCCCTGAAAGCTGTTGCTGCTCTTCACGGTGCCTTGGTGCCCTATCTACAGGCACAACAGCACTGGGGTTTGGTGCTTTCCCAGAGACGCAATATCTCGTGGCGCTCGGCCGCGGCAGAGCCTCTTGCCGAAAAGGCAAACGTCCGGCTCCTTCTCCCACAGGGAAGGGCCCAGCCCGGAAAGCTCTTGCTGCTCTTCACGGTGTCTTGGCACCCTATCTACAGGCACAACAGCAGTGGGGTTTGGTGCTTTCCCAGAGACGCAACATCTCATGGCGCTCGTCCGCGGCAGAGCCTCTTGCCGAAAAGGCAAACGTCCGGCTCCTTCTCCCACAGGGAAGGGCCCAGCCTTGAAAGCTGTTGCTGCTCTTCACGGTGCCTTGGCACCCTATCTACAGGCACAACAGCACTGGGGATCTGGGCTTTCCCAGAGAGTCAACATCTCATGGCGCTCGTCCGCGGCAGAGCCTATGCTGAAAAGGCAAACGTCCGGCTCCTTCTCCCACAAGGAAGGGCCCAGCCCGGAAAGCTCTTGCTGCTCTTCACGGTGCCTTGGTGCCCTATGTACAGGCACAACAGCACTGGGGTTTGGTGCTTTCCCAGAGACGCAACATCTCATGGCGCTCGGCCGCGGCACAGCCTCCTGCCGAAAAGGCAAACGTCCGGCTCCTTCTCCCACAGGGAAGGGCCCAGCCCTGAAAGCTCTTGCTGCTCTTCACGGTGCTTTGGCGCCCTATCTACAGGCACAACAGCACGGGGGATCTGTGCTTTCCCAGAGACGCAACATCTCATGGCGCTCGGCCGCGGCAGAGCCTCTTGCCGAAAAGCCAAACGTCCGGCTCCTTCTCCCACAGGGAAGGGCCCAGCCCTGAAAGCTGTTGCTGCTCTTCACGGTGCCTTGGCACCCTATCTACAGGCACAACAGCAGTGGGGTTTGGTGCTTTCCCAGAGACGCAACAGCTCATGGCGCTCGGCCGCGGCAGATCCTCTTGCCGAAAAGACAAACGTCCGGCTCCTTCTCCCACAAGGAAGGGCCCAGCCCTAAAAGCTGTTGATGCTCTTCACGGTGCCTTGGCACCCTATCTACAGGCACAACAGCACTGGGGTTTGGTGCTTTCCCAGAGACGCAACATCTCATGGCGCTCGGCCGCGGCAGAGCCTCCTGCCGAAAAGGCAAACGTCCGGCTCCTTCTCCCACAGGGAAGGGCCCAGCCCTGAAAGCTCTTGCTGCTCTTCACGGTGCTTTGGCGCCCTATCTACAGGCACAACAGCACGGGGGATCTGGGCTTTCCCAGAGACGCAACATCTCATGGCGCTCGGCCGCGGCAGAGCCTCTTGCCGAAAAGGCAAACGTCCGGCTCCTTCTCCCACAGCGAAGGGCCCAGCCCTGAAAGCTGTTGCTGCTCTTCACAGTGCCTTGGTGCCCTATCTACAGCCACAAAAGCACTGGGGATATGGGCTTTCTCAGAGACGCAACATCTCATGGCGCTCGTCCGCGGCAGAGCCTCTTGCCGAAAAGGCAAACGTCCGGCTCCTTCTCCCACAGGGAAGGGCCCAGCCCGGAAAGCTGTTGCTGCTCTTCACGGTGCCTAGGCACCCTATCTACAGGCACAACAGCACGGGGGATCTGGGCTTTCCCAGAGACGCAACATCTCACGGCGCTCGTCCGCGGCAGAGCCTCTTGCCGAAAAGGCAAACGTCCGGCTCCTTCTCCCACAAGGAAGGGCCCAGCCCGGAAAGCGGTTGCTGCTCTTCACGGTGCCTTGGCGCCCTATCTACAGGCACAACAGCACTGGCGTTTGGTGCTTTCCCAGAGACGCAACATCTCATGGCGCTCGGCCGCGGGAGAGCCTCCTGCCGAAAAGGCAAACGTCCGGCTCCTTCTCCCACAGGGAAGGGCCCAGCCCTGAAAGCTCTTGCTGCTCTTCACGGTGCCTTGGCGCCCTATCTACAGGCACAACAGCAGTGGGGATCTGTGCTTTCCCAGAGACGCAACATCTCATGGCGCTCGGCCGTGGCAGAGCCTCTTGCCGAAAAGGCAAACGTCCGGCTCCTTCTCCCACAGGGAAGGGCCCAGCCCTGAAAGCTGTTGCTGCTCTTCACGGTGCCTTGGCGCCCTATCTACAGCCACAAAAGCACTGGGGATATGGGCTTTCTCAGAGACGCAACATCTCATGGCGCTCGGCCGCGGCAGAGCCTCTTGCCGAAAAGGCAAACGTCCGGCTCCTTCTCCCACAAGGAAGGGCCCAGCCCTGAAAGCTGTTGCTGCTCTTCACGGTGCCTTGGTGCCCTATCTACAGGCACAACAGCACTGGGGTTTGGTGCTTTCCCAGAGACGCAATATCTCGTGGCGCTCGGCCGCGGCAGAGCCTCTTGCCGAAAAGGCAAACGTCCGGCTCCTTCTCCCACAGGGAAGGGCCCAGCCCGGAAAGCTCTTGCTGCTCTTCACGGTGTCTTGGCACCCTATCTACAGGCACAACAGCAGTGGGGTTTGGTGCTTTCCCAGAGACGCAACATCTCATGGCGCTCGTCCGCGGCAGAGCCTCTTGCCGAAAAGGCAAACGTCCGGCTCCTTCTCCCACAGGGAAGGGCCCAGCCTTGAAAGCTGTTGCTGCTCTTCACGGTGCCTTGGCACCTTATCTACAGGCACAACAGCACTGGGGATCTGGGCTTTCCCAGAGAGTCAACATCTCATGGCGCTCGTCCGCGGCAGAGCCTATGCTGAAAAGGCAAACGTCCGGCTCCTTCTCCCACAAGGAAGGGCCCAGCCCGGAAAGCTCTTGCTGCTCTTCACGGTGCCTTGGTGCCCTATGTACAGGCACAACAGCACTGGGGTTTGGTGCTTTCCCAGAGACGCAACATCTCATGGCGCTCGGCCGCGGCACAGCCTCCTGCCGAAAAGGCAAACGTCCGGCTCCTTCTCCCACAGGGAAGGGCCCAGCCCTGAAAGCTCTTGCTGCTCTTCACGGTGCTTTGGCGCCCTATCTACAGGCACAACAGCACGGGGGATCTGTGCTTTCCCAGAGACGCAACATCTCATGGCGCTCGGCCGCGGCAGAGCCTCTTGCCGAAAAGCCAAACGTCCGGCTCCTTCTCCCACAGGGAAGGGCCCAGCCCTGAAAGCTGTTGCTGCTCTTCACGGTGCCTTGGCACCCTATCTACAGGCACAACAGCAGTGGGGTTTGGTGCTTTCCCAGAGACGCAACAGCTCATGGCGCTCGGCCGCGGCAGATCCTCTTGCCGAAAAGACAAACGTCCGGCTCCTTCTCCCACAAGGAAGGGCCCAGCCCTAAAAGCTGTTGATGCTCTTCACGGTGCCTTGGCACCCTATCTACAGGCACAACAGCACTGGGGTTTGGTGCTTTCCCAGAGACGCAACATCTCATGGCGCTCGTCCGCGGCAGAGCCTCTTGCCGAAAAGGCAAACGTCCGGCTCCTTCTCCCACAGGGAAGGGCCCAGCCCTGAAAGCGGTTGCTGCTCTTCATGGTGCCTTGGCACCCTATCTACAGGCACAACAGGACAGGGGATCTGGGCTTTCTCAGAGACGCAACATCTCATGGCGCTCGTCCGCGGCAGAGCCTTTTGCCGAAAAGGCAAACGTCCGGCTCCTTCTCCCACAAGGAAGGGCCCAGCCCGGAACGCGGTTGCTGCTCTTCACGGTGCCTTGGCACCCTATGTACAGGCACAACAGCACTGGGGTTTGGTGCTTTCCCAGAGACGCAACATCTCATGGGGCTCGTCCGCGGCAGAGCCTCCTGCCGAAAAGGCAAACGTCCGGCTCCTTCTCCCACAGGGAAGGGTCCAGCCCTGAAAGCTCTTGCTGCTCGTCACGGTGCCTTGGCGCCGTATCTACAGGCACAACAGCACGGGGGATCTGTGCTTTCCCAGAGACGCAACATCTCATGGCGCTCGGCCGCGGCAGAGCCTCTTGCCGAAAAGGCAAACGTCAGGCTCCTTCTCCCACAGGGAAGGGCCCAGCCCTGAAAGCTGTTGCTGCTCTTCACGGTGCCTTGGCGCCCTATCTACAGCCACAGAAGCACTGGGGATATGGGCTTTCTCAGAGACGCAACATCTCATGGCGCTCGGCCGCGGCAGTGCCTCTAGCCGAAAAGGCAAACGTCAGGCTCCTTCTCCCACAGGGAAGGGCCCAGCCCGGAAAGCTGTTACTGCTCTTCACGGTGCCTTGGCACCCTATCTACAGGCACAACAGCAGTGGGGTTTGGTGCTTTCCCAGAGACGCAACAGCTCATGGCGCTCGGCCACGGCAGAGCCTTTTGCCGAAAAGGCAAACGTCCGGCTCCTTCTCCCACAAGGAAGGGCCCAGCCCGGAACGCGGTTGCTGCTCTTCACGGTGCCTTGGCACCCTATCTACAGGAACAACAGCACTGGGGATATAGGCTTTCCCAGAGACGCAACATCTCATGGCGCTCGGCCGCGGCAGAGCCTCTTGCCGAAAAGGCAAATGTCCGGCTCTTTCTGCCACAGGGAAGGGCCCAGCCCTGAAAGCTCTTGCTGCTCTTCACGGTGCCTTGGCACCCTATGTACAGGCACAACAGCACGGGGGATCTGGGCTTTCCCAGAGACGCAACATCTCATGGCGCTCGTCCGTGGCAGAGCCTCTTGCCGAAACGGCAAACATCCGGCTCCTTCTCCCACAAGGAAAGGCCCAGCCCTGAAAGCTGTTGCTGCTCTTCACGGTGCCTTGGCACCCTATCTACAGGATCAACAGCACGGGGGATCTGGGCTTTCCCAGAGACGCAACATCTCATGGCGCTCGGCCGCGGCAGAGCCTCTTGCCGAAAAGGCAAACGTCCGGCTCCTTCTCCCACAGGGAAGGGCCCAGCCCTGAAAGCTCTTGCTGCTCTTCACGGTGCCTTGGCACCCTATCTACAGCCACAAAAGCACTGGGGATATGGGCTTTCTCAGAGACGCAACATCTCATGGTGCTAGGCCGCGGCAGAGCGTCTTGCCGAAAAGGCAAACGTCAGGCTCCTTCTCCCACAGGGAAGGGCCCAGCCCTGAAAGCTGTTGCTGCTCTTCACGGTGCCTTGGCACCCTATCTACAGGCACAACAGCACTGGGCATCTGGGCTTTATCAGAGACGCAACATCTCATGGCGCTCGGCCGCGGCAGAGCCTCTTGCCGAAAAGGCAAACGTCCGGCTCCTTCTCCCACAAGGAAGGGCCCAGCCCTGAAAGCTGTTGATGCTCTTCACGGTGCCTTGGCACCCTATCTACAGGCACAACAGCACTGGGGTTTGGTGCTTTCCCAGAGACGCAACATCTCATGGCGCTCGGCCGCGGCAGAGCCTCTTGCCGAAAAGGCAAACGTCCGGCTCCTTCTCCCACAAGGAAGGGGCCAGCCCGGAAAGGTGTTGCTGCTCTTCACGGTGCCTTGGCGCCCTATCTACAGGCACAACAGCACTGGCGTTTGGTGCTTTCCCAGAGACGCAACATCTCATGGCGCTCGGCCGCGGCACAGCCTCCTGCCGAAAAGGCAAACGTCCGGCTCCTTCTCCCACAGGGAAGGGTCCAGCCCTGAAAGCTCTTGCTGCTCGTCACGGTGCCTTGGCGCCCTATCTACAGGCACAACAGCACGGGGGATCTGTGCTTTCCCAGAGACGCAACATCTCATGGCGCTCGGCCGCGGCAGTGCCTCTTGCCGAAAAGGCAAACGTCAGGCTCCTTCTCCCACAGGGAAGGGCCCAGCCCTGAAAGCTGTTGCTGCTCTTCACGGTGCCTTGGCGCCCTATCTACAGCCACAGAAGCACTGGGGATATGGGCTTTCTCAGAGACGCAACATCTCATGGCGCTCGGCCGCGGCACAGCCTCCTGCCGAAAAGGCAAACGTCAGGCTCCTTCTCCCACAGGGAAGGGCCCAGCCCTGAAAGCTGTTGCTGCTCTTCACGGTGCCTTGGCACCCTATCTACAGGCACAACAGCAGTGGGGTTTGGTGCTTTCCCAGAGACGCAACAGCTCATGGCGCTCGGCCGCGGCAGAGCCTTTTGCCGAAAAGTCAAACGTCCGGCTCCTTCTCCCACAAGGAAGGGCCCAGCCCGGAACGCGGTTGCTGCTCTTCACGGTGCCTTGGCACCCTATCTACAGGCACAACAGCACTGGGGATATGGGCTTTCCACAGAGACGCAACATCTCATGGCGCTCGGCCGCGGCAGAGCCTCTTGCCGAAAAGGCAAACGTCCGGCTCCTTCTCCCACAGGGAAGGGCCCAGCCCTGAAAGCTCTTGCTGCTCTTCACGGTGCCTTGTCACCCTATGTACAGGCACAACAGCACGGGGGACCTGGGCTTTCCCAGAGACGCAACATCTCATGGCGCTTGGCCGTGGCAGAGCCTCTTGCCGAAAAGGAAAACATCCGGCTCCTTCTCCCACAAGGAAGGGCCCAGCCCTGAAAGCTGTTGCTGCTCTTCACGGTGCCTTGGCACCCTATCTACAGGCTCAAAAGCACTGGGGATCTGGGCTTTCCCAGAGACGCAACATCTCATGGCGCTCGGCCGCGGCAGAGCCTCTTGCCGAAAAGGCAAACGTCCGGCTCCTTCTCCCACAGGGAAGGGCCCAGCCCTGAAAGCTGTTGCTGCTCTTCACGGTGCCTTGGCACCCTATCTACAGCCACAAAAGCACTGGGGATATGGGCTTTCTCAGAGACGCAACATCTCATGGTGCTAGGCCGCGGCAGAGCGTCTTGCCGAAAAGGCAAACGTCAGGCTCCTTCTCCCACAGGGAAGGGCCCAGCCCTGAAAGCTGTTGCTGCTCTTCACGGTGCCTTGGCACCCTATCTACAGGCACAACAGCACTGGGCATCTGGGCTTTATCAGAGACGCAACATCTCATGGCGCTCGGCCGCGGCACAGCCTCTTGCCAAAAAGGCAAACGTCCGGCTCCTTCTCCCACAGGGAAGGGCCCAGCCCTGAAAGCTGTTGCTGCTCTTCACGGTGCCCTGGCACCCTATCTACAGGCACAACAGCACTGGGGTTTGGTACTTTCCCAGAGACGCAACATCTCGTGGCGCTCGGCCGCGGCAGAGCCTCTTGCCGAAAAGGCAAACGTCCGGCTCCTTCTCCCACAGGGAAGGGCCCAGCCCTGAAAGCGGTTGCTGCTCTTCACGGTGCCTTGGCACCCTATCTACATGCAAAACAAAACTGGGGATATGGGCTTTCCCAGAGACGCAACATCTCATGGCGCTCGGCCGCGGCAGAGCCTCTTGCCGAAAAGGCAAACGTCCGGCTCCTTCTCCCACAAGGAAGGGCCCAGCCCGGAAAGCTCTTGCTGCTCTTCACGGTGCCTTGGTGCCCTATGTACAGGCACAACAGCACTGGGGTTTGGTGCTTTCCCAGAGACGCAACATCTCATGGCGCTCGGCCGCGGCAGAGCCTCCTGCCGAAAAGGCAAACGTCCGGCTCCTTCTCCCACAGGGAAGGGCCCAGCCCTGAAAGCTCTTGCTGCTCTTCACGGTGCCTTGGCGCCCTATCTACAGGCACAACAGCAGTGGGGATCTGTGCTTTCCCAGAGACGCAACATCTCATGGCGCTCGGCCGCGGCAGAGCCTCTTGCCGAAAAGGCAAACGTCCGGCTCCTTCTCCCACAGGGAAGGGCCCAGCCCTGAAAGCTGTTGCTGCTCTTCACGGTGCCTTGGCGCCCTATCTACAGCCACAGAAGCACTGGGGATATGGGCTTTCCCAGAGACGCAACATCTCATGGCGCTCGGCCGCGGCAGAGCCTCTTGCCGAAAAGGCAAACGTCCGGCTCCTTCTCCCACAAGGAAGGGCCCAGCCCTGAAAGCTGTTGCTGCTCTTCACGGTGCCTTGGTGCCCTATCTACAGGCACAACAGCACTGGGGTTTGGTGCTTTCCCAGAGACGCAACATCTCGTGGCGCTCGGCCGCGGCAGAGCCTCTTGCCGAAAAGGCAAACGTCCGGCTCCTTCTCCCACAGGGAAGGGCCCAGCCCTGAAAGCTGTTGCTGCTCTTCACGGTGCCTTGGCACCCTATCTACAGGCACAACAGCAGTGGGGTTTGGTTCTTTCCCAGAGACGCAACATCTCATGGCGCTCGTCCGCGGCAGAGCCTCTTGCCGAAAAGGCAAACGTCCGGCTCCTTCTCCCACAGGGAAGGGCCCAGCCCTGAAAGCTGTTGCTGCTCTTCACGGTGCCTTGGCACCCTATCTACAGGCACAACAGCAGTGGGGTTTGGTGCTTTCCCAGAGACGCAACGTCTCCTGGCGCTCGGCCGCGGCAGAGCCTCTTGCCGAAAAGCCAAACGTCCGGCTCCTTCTCCCACAGGGAAGGGCTCAGCCCGGAAAGCTGTTGCTGCTCTTCACGGTGCCTTGGCACCCTATCTACAGGCACAACAGCAGTGGGGTTTGGTGCTTTCCCAGAGACGCAACATCTCATGGCGCTCGTCCGCGGCAGAGCCTCTTGCCGAAAAGGCAAACGTCCGGCTCCTTCTCCCACAGGGAAGGGTCCAGCCCGGAAAGCTGTTGCTGCTCTTCACGGTGCCTTGGCACCCTATCTACAGGCACAACAGCACTGGGGTTTGGTGCTTTCCCAGAGACGCAACATCTCATGGCGCTCGGCCGCGGCAGAGCCTCTTGCCGAAAAGGCAAACGTCCGGCTCCTTCTCCCACAAGGAAGGGCCCAGCCCGGAACGCGGTTGCTGCTCTTCACGGTGCCTTGGCACCCTATGTACAGGCACAACAGCACTGGGGTTTGGTGCTTTCCCAGAGACGCAACATCTCATGGCGCTCGGCCGCGGCAGAGCCTCCTGCCGAAAAGGCAAACGTCCGGCTCCTTCTCCCACAGGGAAGGGTCCAGCCCTGAAAGCTCTTGCTACTCGTCACGGTGCCTTGGCGCCCTATCTACAGGCACAACAGCACGGGGGATCTGTGCTTTCCCAGAGACGCAACATCTCATGGCGCTCGGCCGCGGCAGTGCCTCTTGCCGAAAAGGCAAACGTCAGGCTCCTTCTCCCACAGGGAAGGGCCCAGCCCTGAAAGCTGTTGCTGCTCTTCACGGTGCCTTGGCGCCCTATCTACAGCCACAGAAGCACTGGGGATATGGGCTTTCTCAGAGACGCAACATCTCATGGCGCTCGGCCGCGGCAGTGCCTCTAGCCGAAAAGGCAAACGTCCGGCTCCTTCTTCCACAAGGAAGGGCCCAGCCCGGAACGCGGTTGCTGCTCTTCACGGTGCCTTGGCACCCTATCTACAGGCACAACAGCACTGGGGATATGGGCTTTCCCAGAGACGCAACATCTCATGGCGCTCGGCCGCGGCAGAGCCTCTTGCCGAAAAGGCAAACGTCCGGCTCCTTCTCCCACAGGGAAGGGCCCAGCCCTGAAAGCTCTTGCTGCTCTTCACGGTGCCTTGGCACCCTATGTACAGGCACAACAGCACGGGGGATCTGGGCTTTCCCAGAGACGCAACATCTCATGGCGCTTGGCCGTGGCAGAGCCTCTTGCCGAAAAGGCAAACATCCGGCTCCTTCTCCCACAAGGAAGGGCCCAGCCCTGAAAGCTGTTGCTGCTCTTCACGGTGCCTTGGCACCCTATCTACAGGCTCAACAGCACTGGGGATCTGGGCTTTCCCAGAGACGCAACATCTCATGGCGCTCGGCCGCGGCAGAGCCTCTTGCCGAAAAGGCAAACGTCCGGCTCCTTCTCCCACAGGGAAGGGCCCAGCCCTGAAAGCTCTTGCTGCTCTTCACGGTGCCTTGGCACCCTATCTACAGGCACAACAGCACTGGGGATCTGTGCTTTCCCAGAGACGCAACATCTCATGGTGCTAGGCCGCGGCAGAGCGTCTTGCCGAAAAGGCAAACGTCAGGCTCCTTCTCCCACAAGGAAGGGCCCAGACCTGAAAGCTGTTGCTGCTCTTCACGGTGCCTTGGCACCCTATCTACAGGCACAACAGCACTGGGCATCTGGGCTTTATCAGAGACGCAACATCTCATGGCGCTCGGCCGCGGCAGAGCCTCTTGCCGAAAAGGCAAACGTCCGGCTCCTTCTGCCACAGGGAAGGGCCCAGCCCTGAAAGCTGTTGCTGCTCTTCACGGTGCCCTGGCACCCTATCTACAGGCACAACAGCACTGGGGTTTGTTGCTTTCCCAGAGACGCAACATCTCGTGGCGCTCGGCCGCGGCAGAGCCTCTTGCCGAAAAGGCAAACGTCCGGCTCCTTCTCCCACAGGGAAGGGCCCAGCCCTGAAAGCGGTTGCTGCTCTTCACGGTGCCTTGGCACCCTATCTACAGGCACAACAGCACTGGGGATCTGGGCTTTATCAGAGATGCAACATCTCATGGCGCTCGTCCGCGGCAGTGCCTCTTGCCGAAAAGGCAAACGTCCGGCTCCTTCTCCCACAGGGAAGGGCCCAGCACTGAAAGATTTTGCTGTTCTTCACGGTGCCTGGGCACCCTATCTACATGCAAAACAAAACTGGGGATCTGGGCTTTCCCAGAGACGCAACATCTCATGGCGCTCGGCCGCGGCAGAGCCTCTTGCCGAAAAGGCAAACGTCCGGCTCCTTCTCCCACAGGGAAGGGCCCAGCCCTGAAAGCTGTTGCTGCTCTTCACAGTGCCTTGGTGCCCTATCTACAGCCACAAAAGCACTGGGGATATGGGCTTTCTCAGAGACGCAAGATGTCATGGCGCTCGTCCGCGGCAGAGCCTCTTGCCGAAAAGGCAAACGTCCGGCTCCTTCTCCCACAAGGAAGGGCCCAGCCCTAAAAGCTGTTGCTGCTCTTCACGGTGCCTTGGTGCCCTATCTACAGGCACAACAGCACTGGGGTTTGGTGCTTTCCCAGAGAGTCAACATCTCGTGGCGCTCGGCCGCGGCAGAGCCTCTTGCCGAAAAGGTAAACGTCCGGCTCCTTCTCCCACAGGGAAGGGCCCAGCCCTGAAAGCTGTTGCTGCTCTTCACGGTGCCTTGGCACCCTATCTACAGGCACAACAGCAGTGGGGTTTGGTGCTTTCCCAGAGACGCAACATCTCATGGCGCTCGGCCGCGGCAGAGCCTCTTGCCGAAAAGGCAAACGTCCGGCTCCTTCTCCCACAGGGAAGGGCCCAGCCCTGAAAGCTGTTGCTGCTCTTCACGGTGCCTTGGCACCCTATCTACAGCCACAAAAGCACTGGGGATATGGGCTTTCTCAGAGACGCAACATCTCATGGTGCTAGGCCGCGGCAGAGCGTCTTGCCGAAAAGGCAAACGTCAGGCTCCTTCTCCCACAGGGAAGGGCCCAGCCCTGAAAGCTGTTGCTGCTCTTCACGGTGCCTTGGCACCCTATCTACAGGCACAACAGCACTGGGCATCTGGGCTTTATCAGAGACGCAACATCTCATGGCGCTCGGCCGCGGCAGAGCCTCTTGCCGAAAAGGCAAACGTCCGGCTCCTTCTCCCACAGGGAAGGGCCCAGCCCTGAAAGCTGTTGCTGCTCTTCACGGTGCCCTGGCACCCTATCTACAGGCACAACAGCACTGGGGTTTGGTACTTTCCCAGAGACGCAACATCTCGTGGCGCTCGGCCGCGGCAGAGCCTCTTGCCGAAAAGGCAAACGTCCGGCCCCTTCTCCCACAGGGAAGGGCCCAGCCCTGAAAGCGGTTGCTGCTCTTCACGGTGCCTTGGCACCCTATCTACATGCAAAACAAAACTGGGGATCTGTGCTTTCCCAGAGACGCAACATCTCATGGCGCTCGGCCGCGGCAGAGCCTCTTGCCGAAAAGGCAAACGTCCGGCTCCTTCTCCCACAAGGAAGGGCCCAGCCCGGAAAGCTCTTGCTGCTCTTCACGGTGCCTTGGTGCCCTATGTACAGGCACAACAGCACTGGGGTTTGGTGCTTTCCCAGAGACGCAACATCTCATGGCGCTCGGCCGCGGCAGAGCCTCCTGCCGAAAAGGCAAACGTCCGGCTCCTTCTCCCACAGGGAAGGGCCCAGCCCTGAAAGCTCTTGCTGCTCTTCACGGTGCCTTGGCGCCCTATCTACAGGCACAACAGCAGTGGGGATCTGTGCTTTCCCAGAGACGCAACATCTCATGGCGCTCGGCCGCGGCAGAGCCTCTTGCCGAAAAGGCAAACGTCCGGCTCCTTCTCCCACAGGGAAGGGCCCAGCCCTGAAAGCTGTTGCTGCTCTTCACGGTGCTTTGGCGCCCTATCTACAGCCACAGAAGCACTGGGGATATGGGCTTTCCCAGAGACGCAACATCTCATGGCGCTCGGCCGCGGCAGAGCCTCTTGCCGAAAAGGCAAACGTCCGGCTCCTTCTCCCACAAGGAAGGGCCCAGCCCTGAAAGCTGTTGCTGCTCTTCACGGTGCCTTGGTGCCCTATCTACAGGCACAACAGCACTGGGGTTTGGTGCTTTCCCAGAGACGCAACATCTCGTGGCGCTCGGCCGCGGCAGAGCCTCTTGCCGAAAAGGCAAACGTCCGGCTCCTTCTCCCACAGGGAAGGGCCCAGCCCTGAAAGCTGTTGCTGCTCTTCACGGTGCCTTGGCACCCTATCTACAGGCACAACAGCAGTGGGGTTTGGTGCTTTCCCAGAGACGCAACATCTCATGGCGCTCGTCCGCGGCAGAGCCTCTTGCCGAAAAGGCAAACGTCCGGCTCCTTCTCCCACAGGGAAGGGCCCAGCCCTGAAAGCTGTTGCTGCTCTTCACGGTGCCTTGGCACCCTATCTACAGGCACAACAGCAGTGGGGTTTGGTGCTTTCCCAGAGACGCAACGTCTCCTGGCGCTCGGCCGCGGCAGAGCCTCTTGCCGAAAAGCCAAACGTCCGGCTCCTTCTCCCACAGGGAAGGGCCCAGCCCGGAAAGCTGTTGCTGCTCTTCACGGTGCCTTGGCACCCTATCTACAGGCACAACAGCAGTGGGGTTTGGTGCTTTCCCAGAGACGCAACATCTCATGGCGCTCGTCCGCGGCAGAGCCTCTTGCCGAAAAGGCAAACGTCCGGCTCCTTCTCCCACAGGGAAGGGTCCAGCCCGGAAAGCTGTTGCTGCTCTTCACGGTGCCTTGGCACCCTATCTACAGGCACAACAGCACTGGGGTTTGGTGCTTTCCCAGAGACGCAACATCTCATGGCGCTCGGCCGCGGCAGAGCCTCTTGCCGAAAAGGCAAACGTCCGGCTCCTTCTCCCACAAGGAAGGGCCCAGCCCGGAACGCGGTTGCTGCTCTTCACGGTGCCTTGGCACCCTATGTACAGGCACAACAGCACTGGGGTTTGGTGCTTTCCCAGAGACGCAACATCTCATGGCGCTCGGCCGCGGCAGAGCCTCCTGCCGAAAAGGCAAACGTCCGGCTCCTTCTCCCACAGGGAAGGGTCCAGCCCTGAAAGCTCTTGCTACTCGTCACGGTGCCTTGGCGCCCTATCTACAGGCACAACAGCACGGGGGATCTGTGCTTTCCCAGAGACGCAACATCTCATGGCGCTCGGCCGCGGCAGTGCCTCTTGCCGAAAAGGCAAACGTCAGGCTCCTTCTCCCACAGGGAAGGGCCCAGCCCTGAAAGCTGTCGCTGCTCTTCACGGTGCCTTGGCGCCCTATCTACAGCCACAGAAGCACTGGGGATATGGGCTTTCTCAGAGACGCAACATCTCATGGCGCTCGGCCGCGGCAGTGCCTCTAGCCGAAAAGGCAAACGTCCGGCTCCTTCTTCCACAAGGAAGGGCCCAGCCCGGAACGCGGTTGCTGCTCTTCACGGTGCCTTGGCACCCTATGTACAGGCACAACAGCACTGGGGTTTGGTGCTTTCCCAGAGACGCAACATCTCATGGCGCTCGGCCGCGGCAGAGCATCCTGCCGAAAAGGCAAACGTCCGGCTCGTTCTCCCACAGGGAAGGGCCCAGCCCTGAAAGCTCTTGCTGCTCTTCACGGTGCCTTGGCACCCTATGTACAGGCACAACAGCACGGGGGATCTGTGCTTTCCCAGAGACGCAACATCTCATGGTGCTAGGCCGCGGCAGAGCGTCTTGCCGAAAAGGCAAACGTCAGGCTCCTTCTCCCACAAGGAAGGGCCCAGACCTGAAAGCTGTTGCTGCTCTTCACGGTGCCTTGGCACCCTATCTACAGGCACAACAGCACTGGGCATCTGGGCTTTATCAGAGACGCAACATCTCATGGCGCTCGGCCGCGGCAGAGCCTCTTTCCGAAAAGGCAAACGTCTGGCTCCTTCTGCCACAGGGAAGGGCCCAGCCCTGAAAGCTGTTGCTGCTCTTCACGGTGCCCTGGCACCCTATCTACAGGCACAACAGCACTGGGGTTTGTTGCTTTCCCAGAGACGCAACATCTCGTGGCGCTCGGCCGCGGCAGAGCCTCTTGCCGAAAAGGCAAACGTCCGGCTCCTTCTCCCACAGGGAAGGGCCCAGCACTGAAAGATTTTGCTGTTCTTCACGGTGCCTGGGCACCCTATCTACATGCAAAACAAAACTGGGGATCTGGGCTTTCCCAGAGACGCAACATCTCATGGCGCTCGGCCGCGGCAGAGCCTCTTGCCGAAAAGGCAAACGTCCGGCTCCTTCTCCCACAGGGAAGGGCCCAGCCCTGAAAGCTGTTGCTGCTCTTCACAGTGCCTTGGTGCCCTATCTACAGCCACAAAAGCACTGGGGATATGGGCTTTCTCAGAGACGCAAGATGTCATGGCGCTCGTCCGCGGCAGAGCCTCTTGCCGAAAAGGCAAACGTCCGGCTCCTTCTCCCACAAGGAAGGGCCCAGCCCTAAAAGCTGTTGCTGCTCTTCACGGTGCCTTGGTGCCCTATCTACAGGCACAACAGCACTGGGGTTTGGTGCTTTCCCAGAGACGCAACATCTCGTGGCGCTCGGCCGCGGCAGAGCCTCTTGCCGAAAAGGTAAACGTCCGGCTCCTTCTCCCACAGGGAAGGGCCCAGCCCTGAAAGCTGTTGCTGCTCTTCACGGTGCCTTGGCACCCTATCTACAGGCACAACAGCAGTGGGGTTTGGTGCTTTCCCAGAGACGCAACATCTCATGGCGCTCGTCCGCGGCAGAGCCTCTTGCCGAAAAGGCAAACGTCCGGCTCCTTCTCCCACAGGGAAGGGCCCAGCCTTGAAAGCTGTTGCTGCTCTTCACGGTGCCTTGGCACCCTATCTACAGGCACAACAGCACTGGGGATCTGGGCTTTCCCAGAGAGTCAACATCTCATGGCGCTCGGCCGCGGCAGAGCCTATGCTGAAAAGGCAAACGTCCGGCTCCTTCTCCCACAAGGAAGGGCCCAGCCCGGAAAGCTCTTGCTGCTCTTCACGGTGCCTTGGTGCCCTATGTACAGGCACAACAGCACTGGGGTTTGGTGCTTTCCCAGAGACGCAACATCTCATGGCGCTCGGCCGCGGCAGAGCCTCCTGCCGAAAAGGCAAACGTCCGGCTCCTTCTCCCACAGGGAAGGGCCCATCCCTGAAAGCTCTTGCTGCTCTTCACGGTGCTTTGGCGCCCTATCTACAGGCACAACAGCACGGGGGATCTGTGCTTTCCCAGAGACGCAACATCTCCTGGCGCTCGGCCGCGGCAGAGCCTCTTGCCGAAAAGCCAAACGTCCGGCTCCTTCTCCCACAGGGAAGGGCCCAGCCCGGAAAGCTGTTGCTGCTCTTCACGGTGCCTTGGCACCCTATCTACAGGCACAACAGCAGTGGGGTTTGGTGCTTTCCCAGAGACGCAACATCTCATGGCGCTCGTCCGCGTCAGAGCCTCTTGCCGAAAAGGCAAACGTCCGGCTCCTTCTCCCACAAGGAAGGGTCCAGCCCGGAAAGCTGTTGCTGCTCTTCACGGTGCCTTGGCACCCTATCTACAGGCACAACAGCACTGGGGTTTGGTGCTTTCCCAGAGACGCAACATCTCATGGCGCTCGGCCGCGGCAGAGCCTCTTGCCGAAAAGGCAAACGTCTGGCTCCTTCTCCCACAGGGAAGGGCCCAGCCCTGAAAGCGGTTGCTGCTCTTCATGGTGCCTTGGCACCCTATCTACAGGCACAACAGGACAGGGGATCTGGGCGTTCTCAGAGACGCAACATCTCATGGCGCTTGTCCGCGGCAGAGCCTTTTGCCGAAAAGGCAAACGTCCGGCTCCTTCTCCCACAAGGAAGGGCCCAGCCCGGAACGCGGTTGCTGCTCTTCACGGTGCCTTGGCACCCTATGTACAGGCACAACAGCACTGGGGTTTGGTGCTTTCCCAGAGACGCAACATCTCATGGCGCTCGGCCGCGGCAGAGCCTCTTGCCGAAAAGGCAAACGTCCGGCTCCTTCTCCCACAGGGAAGGGCCCAGCCGTGAAAGCGGTTGCTGCTCTTCACGGTGCCTTGGCACCCTATCTACAGGCACAACAGGACAGGGGATCTGGGCGTTCTCAGAGACGCAACATCTCATGGCGCTTGTCCGCGGCAGAGCCTTTTGCCGAAAAGGCAAACGTCCGGCTCCTTCTCCCACAAGGAAGGGCCCAGCCCGGAACGCGGTTGCTGCTCTTCACGGTGCCTTGGCACCCTATGTACAGGCACAACAGCACTGGGGTTTGGTGCTTTCCCAGAGACGCAACATCTCATGGCGCTCGGCCGCGGCAGAGCCTCCTGCCGAAAAGGCAAACGTCCGGCTCCTTCTCCCACAGGGAAGGGTCCAGCCCTGAAAGCTCTTGCTGCTCGTCACGGTGCCTTGGCGCCCTATCTACAGGCACAACAGCACGGGGGATCTGGGCTTTCCCAGAGACGCAACATCTCATGGCGCTCGGCCGCGGCAGTGCCTCTTGCCGAAAAGGCAAACGTCAGGCTCCTTCTCCCACAGGGAAGGGCCCAGCCCTGAAAGCTGTTGCTGCTCTTCACGGTGCCTTGGCGCCCTATCTACAGCCACAGAAGCACTGGGGATATGGGCTTTCTCAGAGACGCAACATCTCATGGCGCTCGGCCGCGGCAGTGCCTCTAGCCGAAAAGGCAAACGTCAGGCTCCTTCTCCCACAGGGAAGGGCCCAGCCCTGAAAGCTGTTGCTGCTCTTCACGGTGCCTTGGCACCCTATCTACAGGCACAACAGCAGTGGGGTTTGGTGCTTTCCCAGAGACGCAACAGCTCATGGCGCTCGGCCGCGGCAGAGCCTTTTGCCGAAAAGGCAAACGTCCGGCTCCTTCTTCCACAAGGAAGGGCCCAGCCCGGAACGCGGTTGATGCTCTTCACGGTGCCTTGGCACCCTATCTACAGGCACAACAGCACTGGGGATATGGGCTTTCCCAGAGACGCAACATCTCATGGCGCTCGGCCGCGGCAGAGCCTCTTGCCGAAAAGGCAAACGTCCGGCTCCTTCTCCCACAGGGAAGGGCCCAGCCCTGAAAGCTGTTGCTGCTCTTCACGGTGCCTTGGCACCCTATGTACAGGCACAACAGCACGGGGGATCTGGGCTTTCCCAGAGACGCAACATCTCATGGCGCTTGGCCGTGGCAGAGCCTCTTGCCGAAAAGGCAAACATCCGGCTCCTTCTCCCACAAGGAAGGGCCCAGCCCTGAAAGCTGTTGCTGCTCTTCACGGTGCCTTGGCACCCTATCTACAGGCACAACAGCACTGGGGTTTGTTGCTTTCCCAGAGACGCAACATCTCGTGGCGCTCGGCCGCGGCAGAGCCTCTTGCCGAAAAGGCAAACGTCCGGCTCCTTCTCCCACAGGGAAGGGCCCAGCCCTGAAAGCTGTTGCTGCTCTTCACGGTGCCTTGGCGCCCTATCTACAGCCACAGAAGCACTGGGGATATGGGCTTTCCCAGAGACGCAACATCTCATGGCGCTCGGCCGCGGCAGAGCCTCTTGCCGAAAAGGCAAACGTCCGGCTCCTTCTCCCACAAGGAAGGGCCCAGCCCTGAAAGCTGTTGCTGCTCTTCACGGTGCCTTGGTGCCCTATCTACAGGCACAACAGCACTGGGGTTTGGTGCTTTCCCAGAGACGCAACATCTCGTGGCGCTCGGCCGCGGCAGAGCCTCTTGCCGAAAAGGCAAACGTCCGGCTCCTTCTCCCACAGGGAAGGGCCCAGCCCTGAAAGCTGTTGCTGCTCTTCACGGTGCCTTGGCACCCTATCTACAGGCACAACAGCAGTGGGGTTTGGTGCTTTCCCAGAGACGCAACATCTCATGGCGCTCGTCCGCGGCAGAGCCTCTTGCCGAAAAGGCAAACGTCCGGCTCCTTCTCCCACAGGGAAGGGCCCAGCCCTGAAAGCTGTTGCTGCTCTTCACGGTGCCTTGGCACCCTATCTACAGGCACAACAGCAGTGGGGTTTGGTGCTTTCCCAGAGACGCAACGTCTCCTGGCGCTCGGCCGCGGCAGAGCCTCTTGCCGAAAAGCCAAACGTCCGGCTCCTTCTCCCACAGGGAAGGGCCCAGCCCGGAACGCGGTTGCTGCTCTTCACGGTGCCTTGGCACCCTATGTACAGGCACAACAGCACTGGGGTTTGGTGCTTTCCCAGAGACGCAACATCTCATGGCGCTCGGCCGCGGCAGAGCCTCCTGCCGAAAAGGCAAACGTCCGGCTCCTTCTCCCACAGGGAAGGGTCCAGCCCTGAAAGCTCTTGCTACTCGTCACGGTGCCTTGGCGCCCTATCTACAGGCACAACAGCACGGGGGATCTGTGCTTTCCCAGAGACGCAACATCTCATGGCGCTCGGCCGCGGCAGTGCCTCTTGCCGAAAAGGCAAACGTCAGGCTCCTTCTCCCACAGGGAAGGGCCCAGCCCTGAAAGCTGTTGCTGCTCTTCACGGTGCCTTGGCGCCCTATCTACAGCCACAGAAGCACTGGGGATATGGGCTTTCTCAGAGACGCAACATCTCATGGCGCTCGGCCGCGGCAGTGCCTCTAGCCGAAAAGGCAAACGTCCGGCTCCTTCTTCCACAAGGAAGGGCCCAGCCCGGAACGCGGTTGCTGCTCTTCACGGTGCCTTGGCACCCTATCTACAGGCACAACAGCACTGGGGATATGGGCTTTCCCAGAGACGCAACATCTCATGGCGCTTGGCCGCGGCAGAGCCTCTTGCCGAAAAGGCAAACGTCCGGCTCCTTCTCCCACAGGGAAGGGCCCAGCCCTGAAAGCTCTTGCTGCTCTTCACGGTGCCTTGGCACCCTATGTACAGGCACAACAGCACGGGGGATCTGGGCTTTCCCAGAGACGCAACATCTCATGGCGCTTGGCCGTGGCAGAGCCTCTTGCCGAAAAGGCAAACATCCGGCTCCTTCTCCCACAAGGAAGGGCCCAGCCCTGAAAGCTGTTGCTGCTCTTCACGGTGCCTTGGCACCCTATCTACAGGCTCAACAGCACTGGGGATCTGGGCTTTCCCAGAGACGCAACATCTCATGGCGCTCGGCCGCGGCAGAGCCTCTTGCCGAAAAGGCAAACGTCCGGCTCCTTCTCCCACAGGGAAGGGCCCAGCCCTGAAAGCTCTTGCTGCTCTTCACGGTGCCTTGGCACCCTATCTACAGGCACAACAGCACTGGGGATCTGTGCTTTCCCAGAGACGCAACATCTCATGGTGCTAGGCCGCGGCAGAGCGTCTTGCCGAAAAGGCAAACGTCAGGCTCCTTCTCCCACAAGGAAGGGCCCAGATCTGAAAGCTGTTGCTGCTCTTCACGGTGCCTTGGCACCCTATCTACAGGCACAACAGCACTGGGCATCTGGGCTTTATCAGAGACGCAACATCTCATGGCGCTCGGCCGCGGCAGAGCCTCTTGCCGAAAAGGCAAACGTCCGGCTCCTTCTGCCACAGGGAAGGGCCCAGCCCTGAAAGCTGTTGCTGCTCTTCACGGTGCCCTGGCACCCTATCTACAGGCACAACAGCACTGGGGTTTGTTGCTTTCCCAGAGACGCAACATCTCGTGGCGCTCGGCCGCGGCAGAGCCTCTTGCCGAAAAGGCAAACGTCCGGCTCCTTCTCCCACAGGGAAGGGCCCAGCCCTGAAAGCGGTTGCTGCTCTTCACGGTGCCTTGGCACCCTATCTACAGGCACAACAGCACTGGGGATCTGGGCTTTATCAGAGATGCAACATCTCATGGCGCTCGTCCGCGGCAGTGCCTCTTGCCGAAAAGGCAAACGTCCGGCTCCTTCTCCCACAGGGAAGGGCCCAGCACTGAAAGATTTTGCTGTTCTTCACGGTGCCTGGGCACCCTATCTACATGCAAAACAAAACTGGGGATCTGGGCTTTCCCAGAGACGCAACATCTCATGGCGCTCGGCCGCGGCAGAGCCTCTTGCCGAAAAGGCAAACGTCCGGCTCCTTCTCCCACAGGGAAGGGCCCAGCCCTGAAAGCTGTTGCTGCTCTTCACAGTGCCTTGGTGCCCTATCTACAGCCACAAAAGCACTGGGGATATGGGCTTTCTCAGAGACGCAAGATGTCATGGCGCTCGTCCGCGGCAGAGCCTCTTGCCGAAAAGGCAAACGTCCGGCTCCTTCTCCCACAAGGAAGGGCCCAGCCCTAAAAGCTGTTGCTGCTCTTCACGGTGCCTTGGTGCCCTATCTACAGGCACAACAGCACTGGGGTTTGGTGCTTTCCCAGAGACGCAACATCTCGTGGCGCTCGGCCGCGGCAGAGCCTCTTGCCGAAAAGGTAAACGTCCGGCTCCTTCTCCCACAGGGAAGGGCCCAGCCCTGAAAGCTGTTGCTGCTCTTCACGGTGCCTTGGCACCCTATCTACAGGCACAACAGCAGTGGGGTTTGGTGCTTTCCCAGAGACGCAACATCTCATGGCGCTCGTCCGCGGCAGAGCCTCTTGCCGAAAAGGCAAACGTCCGGCTCCTTCTCCCACAGGGAAGGGCCCAGCCTTGAAAGCTGTTGCTGCTCTTCACGGTGCCTTGGCACCCTATCTACAGGCACAACAGCACTGGGGATATGGGCTTTCCCAGAGAGTCAACATCTCATGGCGCTCGTCCGCGGCAGAGCCTATGCTGAAAAGGCAAACGTCCGGCTCCTTCTCCCACAAGGAAGGGCCCAGCCCGGAAAGCTCTTGCTGCTCTTCACGGTGCCTTGGTGCCCTATGTACAGGCACAACAGCACTGGGGTTTGGTGCTTTCCCAGAGACGCAACATCTCATGGCGCTCGGCCGCGGCAGAGCCTCCTGCCGAAAAGGCAAACGTCCGGCTCCTTCTCCCACAGGGAAGGGCCCATCCCTGAAAGCTCTTGCTGCTCTTCACGGTGCTTTGGCGCCCTATCTACAGGCACAACAGCACGGGGGATCTGTGCTTTCCCAGAGACGCAACATCTCCTGGCGCTCGGCCGCGGCAGAGCCTCTTGCCGAAAAGCCAAACGTCCGGCTCCTTCTCCCACAGGGAAGGGCCGAGCCCGGAAAGCTGTTGCTGCTCTTCACGGTGCCTTGGCACCCTATCTACAGGCACAACAGCAGTGGGGTTTGGTGCTTTCCCAGAGACGCAACATCTCATGGCGCTCGTCCGCGTCAGAGCCTCTTGCCGAAAAGGCAAACGTCCGGCTCCTTCTCCCACAAGGAAGGGTCCAGCCCGGAAAGCTGTTGCTGCTCTTCACGGTGCCTTGGCACCCTATCTACAGGCACAACAGCACTGGGGTTTGGTGCTTTCCCAGAGACGCAACATCTCATGGCGCTCGGCCGCGGCAGAGCCTCTTGCCGAAAAGGCAAACGTCCGGCTCCTTCTCCCACAGGGAAGGGCCCAGCCCTGAAAGCGGTTGCTGCTCTTCATGGTGCCTTGGCACCCTATCTACAGGCACAACAGGACAGGGGATCTGGGCGTTCTCAGAGACGCAACATCTCATGGCGCTTGTCCGCGGCAGAGCCTTTTGCCGAAAAGGCAAACGTCCGGCTCCTTCTCCCACAAGGAAGGGCCCAGCCCGGAACGCGGTTGCTGCTCTTCACGGTGCCTTGGCACCCTATGTACAGGCACAACAGCACTGGGGTTTGGTGCTTTCCCAGAGACGCAACATCTCATGGCGCTCGGCCGCGGCAGAGCCTCCTGCCGAAAAGGCAAACGTCCGGCTCCTTCTCCCACAGGGAAGGGTCCAGCCCTGAAAGCTCTTGCTGCTCGTCACGGTGCCTTGGCGCCCTATCTACAGGCACAACAGCACGGGGGATCTGGGCTTTCCCAGAGACGCAACATCTCCTGGCGCTCGGCCGCGGCAGTGCCTCTTGCCGAAAAGGCAAACGTCAGGCTCCTTCTCCCACAGGGAAGGGCCCAGCCCTGAAAGCTGTTGCTGCTCTTCACGGTGCCTTGGCGCCCTATCTACAGCCACAGAAGCACTGGGGATATGGGCTTTCTCAGAGACGCAACATCTCATGGCGCTCGGCCGCGGCAGTGCCTCTAGCCGAAAAGGCAAACGTCAGGCTCCTTCTCCCACAGGGAAGGGCCCAGCCCGGAACGCGGTTGCTGCTCTTCACGGTGCCTTGGCACCCTATCTACAGGCACAACAGCAGTGGGGTTTGGTGCTTTCCCAGAGACGCAACAGCTCATGGCGCTCGGCCGCGGCAGAGCCTTTTGCCGAAAAGGCAAACGTCCGGCTCCTTCTTCCACAAGGAAGGGCCCAGCCCGGAACGCGGTTGATGCTCTTCACGGTGCCTTGGCACCCTATCTACAGGCACAACAGCACTGGGGATATGGGCTTTCCCAGAGACGCAACATCTCATGGCGCTCGGCCGCGGCAGAGCCTCTTGCCGAAAAGGCAAACGTCCGGCTCCTTCTCCCACAGGGAAGGGCCCAGCCCTGAAAGCTCTTGCTGCTCTTCACGGTGCCTTGGCACCCTATGTACAGGCACAACAGCACGGGGGATCTGGGCTTTCCCAGAGACGCAACATCTCATGGCGCTTGGCCGTGGCAGAGCCTCTTGCCGAAAAGGCAAACATCCGGCTCCTTCTCCCACAAGGAAGGGCCCAGCCCTGAAAGCTGTTGCTGCTCTTCACGGTGCCTTGGCACCCTATCTACAGGCTCAACAGCACTGGGGATCTGGGCTTTCCCAGAGACGCAACATCTCATGGCGCTCGGCCGCGGCAGAGCCTCTTGCCGAAAAGGCAAACGTCCGGCTCCTTCTCCCACAGGGAAGGGCCCAGCCCTGAAAGCTCTTGCTGCTCTTCACGGTGCCTTGGCACCCTATCTACAGCCACAAAAGCACTGGGGATATGGGCTTTCTCAGAGACGCAACATCTCATGGTGCTAGGCCGCGGCAGAGCGTCTTGCCGAAAAGGCAAACGTCAGGCTCCTTCTCCCACAAGGAAGGGCCCAGACCTGAAAGCTGTTGCTGCTCTTCACGGTGCCTTGGCACCCTATCTACAGGCACAACAGCACTGGGCATCTGGGCTTTATCAGAGACGCAACATCTCATGGCGCTCGGCCGCGGCAGAGCCTCTTGCCGAAAAGGCAAACGTCCGGCTCCTTCTGCCACAGGGAAGGGCCCAGCCCTGAAAGCTGTTGCTGCTCTTCACGGTGCCCTGGCACCCTATCTACAGGCACAACAGCACTGGGGTTTGTTGCTTTCCCAGAGACGCAACATCTCGTGGCGCTCGGCCGCGGCAGAGCCTCTTGCCGAAAAGGCAAACGTCCGGCTCCTTCTCCCACAGGGAAGGGCCCAGCCCTGAAAGCGGTTGCTGCTCTTCACGGTGCCTTGGCACCCTATCTACAGGCACAACAGCACTGGGGATCTGGGCTTTCCCAGAGACGCAACATCTCCTGGCGCTCGGCCGCGGCAGAGCCTCTTGCCGAAAAGCCAAACGTCCGGCTCCTTCTCCCACAGGGAAGGGCCCAGCCCGGAAAGCTGTTGCTGCTCTTCACGGTGCCTTGGCACCCTATCTACAGGCACAACAGCAGTGGGGTTTGGTGCTTTCCCAGAGACGCAACATCTCATGGCGCTCGTCCGCGGCAGAGCCTCTTGCCGAAAAGGCAAACGTCCGGCTCCTTCTCCCACAGGGAAGGGTCCAGCCCGGAAAGCTGTTGCTGCTCTTCACGGTGCCTTGGCACCCTATCTACAGGCACAACAGCACTGGGGTTTGGTGCTTTCCCAGAGACGCAACATCTCATGGCGCTCGGCCGCGGCAGAGCCTCTTGCCGAAAAGGCAAACGTCCGGCTCCTTCTCCCACAGGGAAGGGCCCAGCCGTGAAAGCGGTTGCTGCTCTTCATGGTGCCTTGGCACCCTATCTACAGGCACAACAGGACAGGGGATCTGGGCGTTCTCAGAGACGCAACATCTCATGGCGCTTGTCCGCGGCAGAGCCTTTTGCCGAAAAGGCAAACGTCCGGCTCCTTCTCCCACAAGGAAGGGCCCAGCCCGGAACGCGGTTGCTGCTCTTCACGGTGCCTTGGCACCCTATGTACAGGCACAACAGCACTGGGGTTTGGTGCTTTCCCAGAGACGCAACATCTCATGGCGCTCGGCCGCGGCAGAGCCTCCTGCCGAAAAGGCAAACGTCCGGCTCCTTCTCCCACAGGGAAGGGTCCAGCCCTGAAAGCTCTTGCTGCTCGTCACGGTGCCTTGGCGCCCTATCTACAGGCACAACAGCACGGGGGATCTGTGCTTTCCCAGAGACGCAACATCTCATGGCGCTCGGCCGCGGCAGTGCCTCTTGCCGAAAAGGCAAACGTCAGGCTCCTTCTCCCACAGGGAAGGGCCCAGCCCTGAAAGCTGTTGCTGCTCTTCACGGTGCCTTGGCACCCTATCTACAGCCACAGAAGCACTGGGGATATGGGCTTTCTCAGAGACGCAACATCTCATGGCGCTCGGCCGCGGCAGTGCCTCTAGCCGAAAAGGCAAACGTCAGGCTCCTTCTCCCACAGGGAAGGGCCCAGCCCTGAAAGCTGTTGCTGCTCTTCACGGTGCCTTGGCACCCTATCTACAGGCACAACAGCAGTGGGGTTTGGTGCTTTCCCAGAGACGCAACGTCTCCTGGCGCTCGGCCGCGGCAGAGCCTCTTGCCGAAAAGCCAAACGTCCGGCTCCTTCTCCCACAGGGAAGGGCCCAGCCCGGAAAGCTGTTGCTGCTCTTCACGGTGCCTTGGCACCCTATCTACAGGCACAACAGCAGTGGGGTTTGGTGCTTTCCCAGAGACGCAACATCTCATGGCGCTCGTCCGCGGCAGAGCCTCTTGCCGAAAAGGCAAACGTCCGGCTCCTTCTCCCACAGGGAAGGGTCCAGCCCGGAAAGCTGTTGCTGCTCTTCACGGTGCCTTGGCACCCTATCTACAGGCACAACAGCACTGGGGTTTGGTGCTTTCCCAGAGACGCAACATCTCATGGCGCTCGGCCGCGGCAGAGCCTCTTGCCGAAAAGGCAAACGTCCGGCTCCTTCTCCCACAAGGAAGGGCCCAGCCCGGAACGCGGTTGCTGCTCTTCACGGTGCCTTGGCACCCTATGTACAGGCACAACAGCACTGGGGTTTGGTGCTTTCCCAGAGACGCAACATCTCATGGCGCTCGGCCGCGGCAGAGCCTCCTGCCGAAAAGGCAAACGTCCGGCTCCTTCTCCCACAGGGAAGGGTCCAGCCCTGAAAGCTCTTGCTGCTCTTCACGGTGCCTTGGCGCCCTATCTACAGGCACAACAGCACGGGGGATCTGTGCTTTCCCAGAGACGCAACATCTCATGGCGCTCGGCCGCGGCAGTGCCTCTTGCCGAAAAGGCAAACGTCAGGCTCCTTCTCCCACAGGGAAGGGCCCAGCCCTGAAAGCTGTTGCTGCTCTTCACGGTGCCTTGGCGCCCTATCTACAGCCACAGAAGCACTGGGGATATGGGCTTTCTCAGAGACGCAACATCTCATGGCGCTCGGCCGCGGCAGTGCCTCTAGCCGAAAAGGCAAACGTCAGGCTCCTTCTCCCACAGGGAAGGGCCCAGCCCTGAAAGCTGTTGCTGCTCTTCACGGTGCCTTGGCACCCTATCTACAGGCACAACAGCACTGGGGTTTGGTGCTTTCCCAGAGACGCAACAGCTCATGGCGCTCGGCCGCGGCAGAGCCTTTTGCCGAAAAGGCAAACGTCCGGCTCCTTCTTCCACAAGGAAGGGCCCAGCCCGGAACGCGGTTGCTGCTCTTCACGGTGCCTTGGCACCCTATCTACAGGCACAACAGCACTGGGGATATGGGCTTTCCCAGAGACGCAACATCTCATGGCGCTCGTCCGCGGCAGAGCCTCTTGCCGAAAAGGCAAACGTCCGGCTCCTTCTCCCACAGGGAAGGGCCCAGCCCTGAAAGCTCTTGCTGCTCTTCACGGTGCCTTGGCACCCTATGTACAGGCACAACAGCACGGGGGATCTGGGCTTTCCCAGAGACGCAACATCTCATGGCGCTTGGCCGTGGCAGAGCCTCTTGCCGAAAAGGCAAACATCCGGCTCCTTCTCCCACAAGGAAGGGCCCAGCCCTGAAAGCTGTTGCTGCTCTTCACGGTGCCTTGGCACCCTATCTACAGGCTCAACAGCACTGGGGATCTGGGCTTTCCCAGAGACGCAACATCTCATGGCGCTCGGCCGCGGCAGAGCCTCTTGCCGAAAAGGCAAACGTCCGGCTCCTTCTCCCACAGGGAAGGGCCCAGCCCTGAAAGCTCTTGCTGCTCTTCACGGTGCCTTGGCACCCTATCTACAGCCACAAAAGCACTGGGGATATGGACTTTCTCAGAGACGCAACATCTCATGGTGCTAGGCCGCGGCAGAGCGTCTTGCCGAAAAGGCAAACGTCAGGCTCCTTCTCCCACAAGGAAGGGCCCAGACCTGAAAGCTGTTGCTGCCCTTCACGGTGCCTTGGCACCCTATCTACAGGCACAACAGCACTGGGCATCTGGGCTTTATCAGAGACGCAACATCTCATGGCGCTCGTCCGCGGCAGAGCCTCTTGCCGAAAAGGCAAACGTCCGGCTCCTTCTGCCACAGGGAAGGGCCCAGCCCTGAAAGCTGTTGCTGCTCTTCACGGTGCCCTGGCACCCTATCTACAGGCACAACAGCACTGGGGTTTGTTGCTTTCCCAGAGACGCAACATCTCGTGGCGCTCGGCCGCGGCAGAGCCTCTTGCCGAAAAGGCAAACGTCCGGCTCCTTCTCCCACAGGGAAGGGCCCAGCCCTGAAAGCGGTTGCTGCTCTTCACGGTGCCTTGGCACCCTATCTACAGGCACAACAGCACTGGGGATCTGGGCTTTATCAGAGATGCAACATCTCATGGCGCTCGTCCGAGGCAGTGCCTCTTGCCGAAAAGGCAAACGTCCGGCTCCTTCTCCCACAGGGAAGGGCCCAGCACTGAAAGATTTTGCTGCTCTTCACGGTGCCTGGGCACCCTATCTACATGCAAAACAAAACTGGGGATCTGGGCTTTCCCAGAGACGCAACATCTCATGGCGCTCGGCCGCGGCAGAGCCTCTTGCCGAAAAGGCAAACGTCCGGCTCCTTCTCCCACAGGGAAGGGCCCAGCCCTGAAAGCTGTTGCTGCTCTTCACAGTGCCTTGGTGCCCTATCTACAGCCACAAAAGCACTGGGGATATGGGCTTTCTCAGAGACGCAAGATGTCATGGCGCTCGTCCGCGGCAGAGCCTCTTGCCGAAAAGGCAAACGTCCGGCTCCTTCTCCCACAAGGAAGGGCCCAGCCCTAAAAGCTGTTGCTGCTCTTCACGGTGCCTTGGTGCCCTATCTACAGGCACAACAGCACTGGGGTTTGGTGCTTTCCCAGAGACGCAACATCTCGTGGCGCTCGGCCGCGGCAGAGCCTCTTGCCGAAAAGGCAAACGTCCGGCTCCTTCTCCCACAGGGAAGGGCCCAGCCCTGAAAGCTGTTGCTGCTCTTCACGGTGCCTTGGCACCCTATCTACAGGCACAACAGCAGTGGGGTTTGGTGCTTTCCCAGAGACGCAACATCTCATGGCGCTCGTCCGCGGCAGAGCCTCTTGCCGAAAAGGCAAACGTCCGGCTCCTTCTCCCACAGGGAAGGGCCCAGCCTTGAAAGCTGTTGCTGCTCTTCACGGTGCCTTGGCACCCTATCTACAGGCACAACAGCACTGGGGATCTGGGCTTTCCCAGAGAGTCAACATCTCATGGCGCTCGTCCGCGGCAGAGCCTATGCTGAAAAGGCAAACGTCCGGCTCCTTCTCCCACAAGGAAGGGCCCAGCCCGGAAAGCTCTTGCTGCTCTTCACGGTGCCTTGGTGCCCTATGTACAGGCACAACAGCACTGGGGTTTGGTGCTTTCCCAGAGACGCAACATCTCATGGCGCTCGGCCGCGGCAGAGCCTCCTGCCGAAAAGGCAAACGTCCGGCTCCTTCTCCCACAGGGAAGGGCCCATCCCTGAAAGCTCTTGCTGCTCTTCAAGGTGCTTTGGCGCCCTATCTACAGGCACAACAGCACGGGGGATCTGTGCTTTCCCAGAGACGCAACATCTCCTGGCGCTCGGCCGCGGCAGAGCCTCTTGCCGAAAAGCCAAACGTCCGGCTTCTTCTCCCACAGGGAAGGGCCCAGCCCTGAAAGCGGTTGCTGCTCTTCACGGTGCCTTGGCACCCTATCTACAGGCACAACAGCAGTGGGGTTTGGTGCTTTCCCAGAGACGCAACATCTCATGGCGCTCGTCCGCGGCAGAGCCTCTTGCCGAAAAGGCAAACGTCCGGCTCCTTCTCCCACAGGGAAGGGTCCAGCCCGGAAAGCTGTTGCTGCTCTTCACGGTGCCTTGGCACCCTATCTACAGGCACAACAGCACTGGGGTTTGGTGCTTTCCCAGAGACGCAACATCTCATGGCGCTCGGCCGCGGCAGAGCCTCTTGCCGAAAAGGCAAACGTCCGGCTCCTTCTCCCACAGGGAAGGGCCCAGCCCTGAAAGCGGTTGCTGCTCTTCATGGTGCCTTGGCACCCTATCTACAGGCACAACAGGACAGGGGATCTGGGCGTTCTCAGAGACGCAACATCTCATGGCGCTTGTCCGCGGCAGAGCCTTTTGCCGAAAAGGCAAACGTCCGGCTCCTTCTCCCACAAGGAAGGGCCCAGCCCGGAACGCGGTTGCTGCTCTTCACGGTGCCTTGGCACCCTATGTACAGGCACAACAGCACTGGGGTTTGGTGCTTTCCCAGAGACGCAACATCTCATGGCGCTCGGCCGCGGCAGAGCCTCCTGCCGAAAAGGCAAACGTCCGGCTCCTTCTCCCACAGGGAAGGGCCCAGCCCTGAAAGCTCTTGCTGCTCGTCACGGTGCCTTGGCGCCCTATCTACAGGCACAACAGCACGGGGGATCTGTGCTTTCCCAGAGACGCAACATCTCATGGCGCTCGGCCGCGGCAGTGCCTCTTGCCGAAAAGGCAAACGTCAGGCTCCTTCTCCCACAGGGAAGGGCCCAGCCCTGAAAGCTGTTGCTGCTCTTCACGGTGCCTTGGCACCCTATCTACAGCCACAGAAGCACTGGGGATATGGGCTTTCTCAGAGACGCAACATCTCATGGCGCTCGGCCGCGGCAGTGCCTCTAGCCGAAAAGGCAAACGTCCGGCTCCTTCTCCCACAGGGAAGGGCCCAGCCCTGAAAGCTGTTGCTGCTCTTCACGGTGCCTTGGCACCCTATCTACAGGCAAAACAGCAGTGGGGTTTGGTGCTTTCCCAGAGACGCAACATCTCATGGCGCTCGGCCGCGGCAGAGCCTCTTGCCGAAAAGCCAAACGTCCGGCTCCTTCTCCCACAGGGAAGGGCCCAGCCCGGAAAGCTGTTGCTGCTCTTCACGGTGCCTTGGCACCCTATCTACAGGCACAACAGCAGTGGGGTTTGGTGCTTTCCCAGAGACGCAACATCTCATGGCGCTCGTCCGCGGCAGAGCCTCTTGCCGAAAAGGCAAACGTCCGGCTCCTTCTCCCACAGGGAAGGGTCCAGCCCGGAAAGCTGTTGCTGCTCTTCACGGTGCCTTGGCACCCTATCTACAGGCACAACAGCACTGGGGTTTGGTGCTTTCCCAGAGACGCAACATCTCATGGCGCTCGGCCGCGGCAGAGCCTCTTGCCGAAAAGGCAAACGTCCGGCTCCTTCTCCCACAGGGAAGGGCCCAGCCCTGAAAGCTCTTGCTGCTCGTCACGGTGCCTTGGCGCCCTATCTACAGGCACAACAGCACGGGGGATCTGTGCTTTCCCAGAGACGCAACATCTCATGGCGCTCGGCCGCGGCAGTGCCTCTTGCCGAAAAGGCAAACGTCAGGCTCCTTCTCCCACAGGGAAGGGCCCAGCCCTGAAAGCTGTTGCTGCTCTTCACGGTGCCTTGGCGCCCTATCTACAGGCACAACAGCAGTGGGGTTTGGTGCTTTCCCAGAGACGCAACAGCTCATGGCGCTCGGCCGCGGCAGAGCCTTTTGCCGAAAAGGCAAACGTCCGGCTCCTTCTTCCACAAGGAAGGGCCCAGCCCGGAACGCGGTTGCTGCTCTTCACGGTGCCTTGGCACCCTATCTACAGGCACAACAGCACTGGGGATATGGGCTTTCCCAGAGACGCAACATCTCATGGCGCTCGGCCGCGGCAGAGCCTCTTGCCGAAAAGGCAAACATCCGGCTCCTTCTCCCACAGGGAAGGGCCCAGCCCTGAAAGCTCTTGCTGCTCTTCACGGTGCCTTGGCACCCTATGTACAGGCACAACAGCACGGGGGATCTGGGCTTTCCCAGAGACGCAACATCTCATGGCGCTTGGCCGTGGCAGAGCCTCTTGCCGAAAAGGCAAACATCCGGCTCCTTCTCCCACAAGGAAGGGCCCAGCCCTGAAAGCTTTTGCTGCTCTTCACGGTGCCTTGGCACCCTATCTACAGGCTCAACAGCACTGGGGATCTGGGCTTTCCCAGAGACGCAACATCTCATGGCGCTCGGCCGCGGCAGAGCCTATGCCGAAAAGGCAAACGTCCGGCTCCTTCTCCCACAGGGAAGGGCCCAGCCCTGAAAGCTCTTGCTGCTCTTCACGGTGCCTTGGCACCCTATCTACAGCCACAAAAGCACTGGGGATATGGGCTTTCTCAGAGACGCAACATCTCATGGTGCTAGGCCGCGGCAGAGCGTCTTGCCGAAAAGGCAAACGTCAGGCTCCTTCTCCCACAAGGAAGGGCCCAGACCTGAAAGCTGTTGCTGCTCTTCACGGTGCCTTGGCACCCTATCTACAGGCACAACAGCACTGGGCATCTGGGCTTTATCAGAGACGCAACATCTCATGGCGCTCGTCCGCGGCAGAGCCTCTTGCCGAAAAGGCAAACGTCCGGCCCCTTCTGCCACAGGGAAGGGCCCAGCCCTGAAAGCTGTTGCTGCTCTTCACGGTGCCCTGGCACCCTATCTACAGGCACAACAGCACTGGGGTTTGTTGCTTTCCCAGAGACGCAACATCTCGTGGCGCTCGGCCGCGGCAGAGCCTCTTGCCGAAAAGGCAAACGTCCGGCTCCTTCTCCCACAGGGAAGGGCCCAGCCCTGAAAGCGGTTGCTGCTCTTCACGGTGCCTTGGCACCCTATCTACAGGCACAACAGCACTGGGGATCTGGGCTTTATCAGAGATGCAACATGTCATGGCGCTCGTCCGCGGCAGTGCCTTTTGCCGAAAAGGCAAACGTCCGGCTCCTTCTCCCACAGGGAAGGGCCCAGCACTGAAAGATTTTGCTGCTCTTCACGGTGCCTGGGCACCCTATCTACATGCAAAACAAAACTGGGGATCTGGGCTTTCCCAGAGACGCAACATCTCATGGCGCTCGGCCGCGGCAGAGCCTCTTGCCGAAAAGGCAAACGTCCGGCTCCTTCTCCCACAGGGAAGGGCCCAGCCCTGAAAGCTGTTGCTGCTCTTCACAGTGCCTTGGTGCCCTATCTACAGCCACAAAAGCACTGGGGATATGGGCTTTCTCAGAGACGCAAGATGTCATGGCGCTCGTCCGCGGCAGAGCCTCTTGCCGAAAAGGCAAACGTCCGGCTCCTTCTCCCACAGGGAAGGGCCCAGCCCTGAAAGCTGTTGCTGCTCTTCACGGTGCCTTGGCACCCTATCTACAGGCACAACAGCACGGGGGATCTGGGCTTTCCCAGAGACGCAACATCTCATGGCGCTCGTCCGCGGCAGAGCCTCTTGCCGAAAACGCAAACGTCCGGCTCCTTCTCCCACAAGGAAGGGCCCAGCCCGGAAAGCGGTTGCTGCTCTTCACGTTGCCTTGGCACCCTATCTACAGGCACAACAGCACTGGGCATCTGGGCTTTCCCAGAGACGCAACATCTCATGGCGCTCGTCCGCGGCAGAGCCTCTTGCCGAAAAGGCAAACGTCCGGCTCCTTCTCCCACAGGGAAGGGTCCAGCCCGGAAAGCTGTTGCTGCTCTTCACGGTGCCTTGGCACCCTATCTACAGGCACAACAGCACTGGGGTTTGGTGCTTTCCCAGAGACGCAACATCTCATGGCGCTCGGCCGCGGCAGAGCCTCTTGCCGAAAAGGCAAACGTCCGGCTCCTTCTCCCACAGGGAAGGGCCCAGCCCTGAAAGCGGTTGCTGCTCTTCATGGTGCCTTGGCACCCTATCTACAGGCACAACAGGACAGGGGATCTGGGCGTTCTCAGAGACGCAACATCTCATGGCGCTTGTCCGCGGCAGAGCCTTTTGCCGAAAAGGCAAACGTCCGGCTCCTTCTCCCACAAGGAAGGGCCCAGCCCGGAACGCGGTTGCTGCTCTTCACGGTGCCTTGGCACCCTATGTACAGGCACAACAGCACTGGGGTTTGGTGCTTTCCCAGAGACGCAACATCTCATGGCGCTCGGCCGCGGCAGAGCCTCCTGCCGAAAAGGCAAACGTCCGGCTCCTTCTCCCACAGGGAAGGGTCCAGCCCTGAAAGCTCTTGCTGCTCGTCACGGTGCCTTGGCGCCCTATCTACAGGCACAACAGCACGGGGGATCTGTGCTTTCCCAGAGACGCAACATCTCATGGCGCTCGGCCGCGGCAGTGCCTCTTGCCGAAAAGGCAAACGTCAGGCTCCTTCTCCCACAGGGAAGGGCCCAGCCCTGAAAGCTGTTGCTGCTCTTCACGGTGCCTTGGCACCCTATCTACAGCCACAGAAGCACTGGGGATATGGGCTTTCTCAGAGACGCAACATCTCATGGCGCTCGGCCGCGGCAGTGCCTCTAGCCGAAAAGGCAAACGTCCGGCTCCTTCTCCCACAGGGAAGGGCCCAGCCCTGAAAGCTGTTGCTGCTCTTCACGGTGCCTTGGCACCCTATCTACAGGCAAAACAGCAGTGGGGTTTGGTGCTTTCCCAGAGACGCAACATCTCATGGCGCTCGGCCGCGGCAGAGCCTCTTGCCGAAAAGCCAAACGTCCGGCTCCTTCTCCCACAGGGAAGGGCCCAGCCCGGAAAGCTGTTGCTGCTCTTCACGGTGCCTTGGCACCCTATCTACAGGCACAACAGCAGTGGGGTTTGGTGCTTTCCCAGAGACGCAACATCTCATGGCGCTCGTCCGCGGCAGAGCCTCTTGCCGAAAAGGCAAACGTCCGGCTCCTTCTCCCACAGGGAAGGGTCCAGCCCGGAAAGCTGTTGCTGCTCTTCACGGTGCCTTGGCACCCTATCTACAGGCACAACAGCACTGGGGTTTGGTGCTTTCCCAGAGACGCAACATCTCATGGCGCTCGGCCGCGGCAGAGCCTCTTGCCGAAAAGGCAAACGTCCGGCTCCTTCTCCCACAGGGAAGGGCCCAGCCCTGAAAGCTCTTGCTGCTCGTCACGGTGCCTTGGCGCCCTATCTACAGGCACAACAGCACGGGGGATCTGTGCTTTCCCAGAGACGCAACATCTCATGGCGCTCGGCCGCGGCAGTGCCTCTTGCCGAAAAGGCAAACGTCCGGCTCCTTCTCCCACAGGGAAGGGCCCAGCCCTGAAAGCTGTTGCTGCTCTTCACGGTGCCTTGGCGCCCTATCTACAGGCACAACAGCAGTGGGGTTTGGTGCTTTCCCAGAGACGCAACAGCTCATGGCGCTCGGCCAGCGGCAGAGCCTTTTGCCGAAAAGGCAAACGTCCGGCTCCTTCTTCCACAAGGAAGGGCCCAGCCCGGAACGCGGTTGCTGCTCTTCACGGTGCCTTGGCACCCTATCTACAGGCAAAACAGCACTGGGGATATGGGCTTTCCCAGAGACGCAACATCTCATGGCGCTCGGCCGCGGCAGAGCCTCTTGCCGAAAAGGCAAACGTCCGGCTCCTTCTCCCACAGGGAAGGGCCCAGCCCTGAAAGCTCTTGCTGCTCTTCACGGTGCCTTGGCACCCTATGTACAGGCACAACAGCACGGGGGATCTGGGCTTTCCCAGAGACGCAACATCTCATGGCGCTTGGCCGTGGCAGAGCCTCTTGCCGAAAAGGCAAACATCCGGCTCCTTCTCCCACAAGGAAGGGCCCAGCCCTGAAAGCTTTTGCTGCTCTTCACGGTGCCTTGGCACCCTATCTACAGGCTCAACAGCACTGGGGATCTGGGCTTTCCCAGAGACGCAACATCTCATGGCGCTCGGCCGCGGCAGAGCCTATGCCGAAAAGGCAAACGTCCGGCTCCTTCTCCCACAGGGAAGGGCCCAGCCCTGAAAGCTCTTGCTGCTCTTCACGGTGCCTTGGCACCCTATCTACAGCCACAAAAGCACTGGGGATATGGGCTTTCTCAGAGACGCAACATCTCATGGTGCTAGGCCGCGGCAGAGCGTCTTGCCGAAAAGGCAAACGTCAGGCTCCTTCTCCCACAAGGAAGGGCCCAGACCTGAAAGCTGTTGCTGCTCTTCACGGTGCCTTGGCACCCTATCTACAGGCACAACAGCACTGGGCATCTGGGCTTTATCAGAGACGCAACATCTCATGGCGCTCGTCCGCGGCAGAGCCTCTTGCCGAAAAGGCAAACGTCCGGCCCCTTCTGCCACAGGGAAGGGCCCAGCCCTGAAAGCTGTTGCTGCTCTTCACGGTGCCCTGGCACCCTATCTACAGGCACAACAGCACTAGGGTTTGTTGCTTTCCCAGAGACGCAACATCTCGTGGCGCTCGGCCGCGGCAGAGCCTCTTGCCGAAAAGGCAAACGTCCGGCTCCTTCTCCCACAGGGAAGGGCCCAGCCCTGAAAGCGGTTGCTGCTCTTCACGGTGCCTTGGCACCCTATCTACAGGCACAACAGCACTGGGGATCTGGGCTTTATCAGAGATGCAACATGTCATGGCGCTCGTCCGCGGCAGTGCCTTTTGCCGAAAAGGCAAACGTCCGGCTCCTTCTCCCACAGGGAAGGGCCCAGCACTGAAAGATTTTGCTGCTCTTCACGGTGCCTGGGCACCCTATCTACATGCAAAACAAAACTGGGGATCTGGGCTTTCCCAGAGACGCAACATCTCATGGCGCTCGGCCGCGGCAGAGCCTCTTGCCGAAAAGGCAAACGTCCGGCTCCTTCTCCCACAGGGAAGGGCCCAGCCCTGAAAGCTGTTGCTGCTCTTCACAGTGCCTTGGTGCCCTATCTACAGCCACAAAAGCACTGGGGATATGGGCTTTCTCAGAGACGCAAGATGTCATGGCGCTCGTCCGCGGCAGAGCCTCTTGCCGAAAAGGCAAACGTCCGGCTCCTTCTCCCACAGGGAAGGGCCCAGCCCTGAAAGCTGTTGCTGCTCTTCACGGTGCCTTGGCACCCTATCTACAGGCACAACAGCACGGGGGATCTGGGCTTTCCCAGAGACGCAACATCTCATGGCGCTCGTCCGCGGCAGAGCCTCTTGCCGAAAACGCAAACGTCCGGCTCCTTCTCCCACAAGGAAGGGCCCAGCCCGGAAAGCGGTTGCTGCTCTTCACGTTGCCTTGGCACCCTATCTACAGGCACAACAGCACTGGGCATCTGGGCTTTATCAGAGACGCAACATCTCATGGCGCTCGGCCGCGGCAGAGCCTCTTGCCGAAACGGCAAACGTCCGGCTCCTTCTCCCACAGGGAAGGGCCCAGCCCTGAAAGCTGTTGATGCTCTTCACGGTGCCCTGGCACCCTATCTACAGGCACAACAGCACTGGCGTTTGGTGCTTTCCCAGAGACGCAACATCTCATGGCGCTCGGCCGCGGCAGAGCCTCTTGCCGAAAAGGCAAACGTCAGGCTCCTTCTCACACAGGGAAGGGCCCAGCACTGAAAGATTTTGCTGCTCTTCACGGTGCCTGGGCACCCTATCTACATGCAAAACAAAACTGGGGATATGGGCTTTCCCAGAGACGCAACATCTCATGGCGCTCGGCCGCGGCAGAGCCTCTTGCCGAAAAGGCAAACGTCCGGCTCCTTCTCCCACAAGGAAGGGCCCAGCCCGGAAAGCTCTTGCTGCTCTTCACGGTGCCTTGGTGCCCTATGTACAGGCACAACAGCACTGGGGATCTGGGCTTTCCCAGAGACGCAACATCTCATGGCGCTCGGCCGCGGCAGAGCCTCCTGCCGAAAAGGCAAACGTCCGGCTCCTTCTCCCACAGGGAAGGGCCCAGCCCTGAAAGCTCTTGCTGCTCTTCACGGTGCCTTGGCGCCCTATCTACAGGTACAACAGCAGTGGGGATCTGTGCTTTCCCAGAGACGCAACATCTCATGGCGCTCGGCCGCGGCAGAGCCTCTTGCCGAAAAGGCAAACGTCCGGCTCCTTCTCCCACAGGGAAGGGCCCAGCCCTGAAAGCTGTTGCTGCTCTTCACGGTGCCTTGGCGCCCTATCTACAGCCACAGAAGCACTGGGGATATGGGCTTTCTCAGAGACGCAACATCTCATGGCGCTCGGCCGCGGCAGAGCCTCTTGCCGAAAAGGCAAACGTCCGGCTCCTTCTCCCACAAGGAAGGGCCCAGCCCTGAAAGCTGTTGCTGCTCTTCACGGTGCCTTGGTGCCCTATCTACAGGCACAACAGCACTGGGGTTTGGTGCTTTCCCAGAGACGCAACATCTCGTGGCGCTCGGCCGCGGCAGAGCCTCTTGCCAAAAAGGCAAACGTCCGGCTCCTTCTCCCACAGGGAAGGGCCCAGCCCGGAAAGCTGTTGCTGCTCTTCACGGTGCCTTGGCACCCTATCTACAGGCACAACAGCACTGGGGATATGGGCTTTCCCAGAGACGCAACATCTCATGGCGCTCGGCCGCGGCAGAGCCTCTTGCCGAAAAGGCAAACGTCCGGCTCCTTCTCCCACAGGGAAGGGCCCAGCCCTGAAAGCTGTTGCTGCTCTTCACGGTGCCTTGGCACCCTATCTACAGGCACAACAGCAGTGGGGTTTGGTGCTTTCCCAGAGACGCAACATCTCATGGCGCTCGTCCGCGGCAGAGCCTCTTGCCGAAAAGGCAAACGTCCGGCTCCTTCTCCCACAGGGAAGGGCCCAGCCTTGAAAGCTGTTGCTGCTCTTCACGGTGCCTTGGCACCCTATCTACAGGCACAACAGCACTGGGGATCTGGGCTTTCCCAGAGAGTCAACATCTCATGGCGCTCGTCCGCGGCAGAGCCTATGCTGAAAAGGCAAACGTCCGGCTCCTTCTCCCACAAGGAAGGGCCCAGCCCGGAAAGCTCTTGCTGCTCTTCACGGTGCCTTGGTGCCCTATGTACAGGCACAACAGCACTGGGGTTTGGTGCTTTCCCAGAGACGCAACATCTCATGGCGCTCGTCCGCGGCAGAGCCTCTTGCCGAAAAGGCAAACGTCCGGCTCCTTCTCCCACAAGGAAGGGCCGAGCCCGGAAAGCTGTTGCTGTTCTTCACGGTGCCTTGGCACCCTATCTACAGGCACAACAGCACTGGGCATCTGTGCTTTCCCAGAAACGCAACATCTCATGGCGCTCGGCCGCGGCAGAGCCTCTTGCCGAAAAGGCAAACGTCCGGCTCCTTCTCCCACAGGGAAGGGCCCAGCCCTGAAAGCGGTTGCTGCTCTTCACGGTGCCTTGGCACCCTATCTACAGGCACAACAGGACAGGGGATCTGGGCTTTCTCAGAGACGCAACATCTCATGGCGCTAGTCCGCGGCAGAGCCTTTTGCTGAAAAGGCAAACGTCCGGCTCCTTCTCCCACAAGGAAGGGCCCAGCCCGGAACGCGGTTGCTGCTCTTCACGGTGCCTTGGCACCCTATGTACAGGCACAACAGCACTGGGGTTTGGTGCTTTCCCAGAGACGCAACATCTCATGGCGCTCGGCCGCGGCAGAGCCTCCTGCCGAAAAGGCAAACGTCCGGCTCCTTCTCCCACAGGGAAGGGTCCAGCCCTGAAAGCTCTTGCTGCTCGTCACGGTGCCTTGGCGCCCTATCTACAGGCACAACAGCACGGGGGATCTGTGCTTTCCCAGAGACGCAACATCTCATGGCGCTCGGCCGCGGCAGTGCCTCTTGCCGAAAAGGCAAACGTCAGGCTCCTTCTCCCACAGGGAAGGGCCCAGCCCTGAAAGCTGTTGCTGCTCTTCACGGTGCCTTGGCGCCCTATCTACAGCCACAGAATCACTGGGGATATGGGCTTTCTCAGAGACGCAACATCTCATGGCGCTCGTCCGCGGCAGAGCCTCTTGCCGAAAAGCCAAACGTCCGGCTCCTTCTCCCACAGGGAAGGGCCCAGCCCTGAAAGCTTTTGCTGCTCTTCACGGTGCCTTGGCACCCTATCTACAGGCACAACAGCACTGGGCATCTGGGCTTTATCAGAGACGCAACATCTCATGGCGCTCGGCCGCGGCAGAGCCTCTTGCCGAAAAGGCAAACGTCCGGCTCCTTCTCCCACAAGGAAGGGCCCAGCCCGGAAAGCGGTTGCTGCTCTTCACGGTGCCTTGGCGCCCTATGTACAGGCACAACAGCACTGGGGTTTGGTGCTTTCCCAGAGACGCAACATCTCATGGCGCTCGGCCGCGGCAGAGCCTCCTGCCGAAAAGGCAAACGTCCGGCTCCTTCTCCCACAGGGAAGGGCCCAGCCCTGAAAGCTCTTGCTGCTCTTCACGGTGCCTTGGCACCCTATCTGCAGGCACAACAGGACAGGGGATCTGGGCTTTCCCAGAGACGCAACATCTCATGGCGCTCGGCCGCGGCAGAGCCTATGCCGAAAAGGCAAACGTCCGGCTCCTTCTCCCACAGGGAAGGGCCCAGCCCTGAAAGCTGTTGCTGCTCTTCACGGTGCCTTGGCGCCCTATCTACAGCCACAGAAGCACTGGGGATATGGGCTTTCTCAGAGACGCAACATCTCATGGCGTTGGGCCGTGGCAGAGCCTCTTGCCGAAAAGGCAAACATCCGGCACCTTCTCCCACAAGGAAGGGCCCAGCCCTGAAAGCTGTTGCTGCTCTTCACGGTGCCTTGGCACCCTATCTACAGGCACAACAGCACGGGGGATCTGGGCTTTCCCAGAGACGCAACATCTCATGGCGCTCGGCCGCGGCAGAGCCTCTTGCCGAAAAGGCAAACGTCCGGCTCCTTCTCCCACAGGGAAGGGCCCAGCCCTGAAAGCTGTTGCTGCTCTTCACGGTGCCTTGGCGCCCTATCTACAGCCACAGAAGCACTGGGGATATGGGCTTTCTCAGAGACGCAACATCTCATGGCGCTCGGCCGCGGCAGAGCCTCTTGCCGAAAAGGCAAACGTCCGGCTCCTTCTCCCACAAGGAAGGGCCCAGCCCTGAAAGCTGTTGCTGCTCTTCACGGTGCCTTGGTGCCCTATCTACAGGCACAACAGCACTGGGGTTTGGTGCTTTCCCAGAGACGCAACATCTCGTGGCGCTCGGCCGCGGCAGAGCCTCTTGCCAAAAAGGCAAACGTCCGGCTCCTTCTCCCACAGGGAAGGGCCCAGCCCGGAAAGCTGTTGCTGCTCTTCACGGTGCCTTGGCACCCTATCTACAGGCACAACAGCAGTGGGGTTTGGTGCTTTCCCAGAGACGCAACATCTCATGGCGCTCGTCCGCGGCAGAGCCTCTTGCCGAAAAGGCAAACGTCCGGCTCCTTCTCCCACAGGGAAGGGCCCAGCCTTGAAAGCTGTTGCTGCTCTTCACGGTGCCTTGGCACCCTATCTACAGGCACAACAGCACTGGGGATCTGGGCTTTCCCAGAGAGTCAACATCTCATGGCGCTCGTCCGCGGCAGAGCCTATGCCGAAAAGGCAAACGTCCGGCTCCTTCTCCCACAAGGAAGGGCCCAGCCCGGAAAGCTCTTGCTGCTCTTCACGGTGCCTTGGTGCCCTATGTACAGGCACAACAGCAGTGGGGTTTGGTGCTTTCCCAGAGACGCAACATCTCATGGCGCTCGGCCGCGGCAGAGCCTCCTGCCGAAAAGGCAAACGTCCGGCTCCTTCTCCCACAGGGAAGGGTCCAGCCCTGAAAGCTCTTGCTGCTCTTCACGGTGCTTTGGTGCCCTATCTACAGGCACAACAGCACGGGGGATCTGTGCTTTCCCAGAGACGCAACATCTCATGGCGCTCGGCCGCGGCAGAGCCTCTTGCCGAAAAGGCAAACGTCCGGCTCCTTCTCCCACAGGGAAGGGCCCAGCACTGAAAGATTTTGCTGCTCTTCACGGTGCCTTGGCACCCTATCTACAGGCACAACAGCAGTGGGGTTTGGTGCTTTCCCAGAGACGCAACATCTCATGGCGCTCGTCCGCGGCAGAGCCTCTTGCCGAAAAGGCAAACGTCCGGCTCCTTCTCCCACAAGGAAGGGCCGAGCCCGGAAAGCTGTTGCTGCTCTTCACGGTGCCTTGGCACCCTATCTACAGGCACAACAGCACTGGGCATCTGTGCTTTCCCAGAAACGCAACATCTCATGGCGCTCGGCCGCGGCAGAGCCTCTTGCCGAAAAGGCAAACGTCCGGCTCCTTCTCCCACAGGGAAGGGCCCAGCCCTGAAAGCGGTTGCTGCTCTTCACGGTGCCTTGGCACCCTATCTACAGGCACAACAGGACAGGGGATCTGGGCTTTCTCAGAGACGCAACATCTCATGGCGCTAGTCCGCGGCAGAGCCTTTTGCTGAAAAGGCAAACGTCCGGCTCCTTCTCCCACAAGGAAGGGCCCAGCCCGGAACGCGGTTGCTGCTCTTCACGGTGCCTTGGCACCCTATCTACAGGCACAACAGCAGTGGGGTTTGGTGCTTTCCCAGAGACGCAACATCTCATGGCGCTCGTCCGCGGCAGAGCCTCTTGCCGAAAAGGCAAACGTCCGGCTCCTTCTCCCACAGGGAAGGGCCCAGCCTTGAAAGCTGTTGCTGCTCTTCACGGTGCCTTGGCACCCTATCTACAGGCACAACAGCACTGGGGATCTGGGCTTTCCCAGAGAGTCAACATCTCATGGCGCTCGTCCGCGGCAGAGCCTATGCCGAAAAGGCAAACGTCCGGCTCCTTCTCCCACAAGGAAGGGCCCAGCCCGGAAAGCTCTTGCTGCTCTTCACGGTGCCTTGGTGCCCTATGTACAGGCACAACAGCAGTGGGGTTTGGTGCTTTCCCAGAGACGCAACATCTCATGGCGCTCGGCCGCGGCAGAGCCTCCTGCCGAAAAGGCAAACGTCCGGCTCCTTCTCCCACAGGGAAGGGTCCAGCCCTGAAAGCTCTTGCTGCTCTTCACGGTGCTTTGGTGCCCTATCTACAGGCACAACAGCACGGGGGATCTGTGCTTTCCCAGAGACGCAACATCTCATGGCGCTCGGCCGCGGCAGAGCCTCTTGCCGAAAAGGCAAACGTCCGGCTCCTTCTCCCACAGGGAAGGGCCCAGCACTGAAAGATTTTGCTGCTCTTCACGGTGCCTTGGCACCCTATCTACAGGCACAACAGCAGTGGGGTTTGGTGCTTTCCCAGAGACGCAACATCTCATGGCGCTCGTCCGCGGCAGAGCCTCTTGCCGAAAAGGCAAACGTCCGGCTCCTTCTCCCACAAGGAAGGGCCGAGCCCGGAAAGCTGTTGCTGCTCTTCACGGTGCCTTGGCACCCTATCTACAGGCACAACAGCACTGGGCATCTGTGCTTTCCCAGAAACGCAACATCTCATGGCGCTCGGCCGCGGCAGAGCCTCTTGCCGAAAAGGCAAACGTCCGGCTCCTTCTCCCACAGGGAAGGGCCCAGCCCTGAAAGCGGTTGCTGCTCTTCACGGTGCCTTGGCACCCTATCTACAGGCACAACAGGACAGGGGATCTGGGCTTTCTCAGAGACGCAACATCTCATGGCGCTAGTCCGCGGCAGAGCCTTTTGCTGAAAAGGCAAACGTCCGGCTCCTTCTCCCACAAGGAAGGGCCCAGCCCGGAACGCGGTTGCTGCTCTTCACGGTGCCTTGGCACCCTATGTACAGGCACAACAGCACTGGGGTTTGGTGCTTTCCCAGAGACGCAACATCTCATGGCGCTCGGCCGCGGCAGAGCCTCCTGCCGAAAAGGCAAACGTCCGGCTCCTTCTCCCACAGGGAAGGGTCCAGCCCTGAAAGCTCTTGCTGCTCGTCACGGTGCCTTGGCGCCCTATCTACAGGCACAACAGCACGGGGGATCTGTGCTTTCCCAGAGACGCAACATCTCATGGCGCTCGGCCGCGGCAGTGCCTCTTGCCGAAAAGGCAAACGTCAGGCTCCTTCTCCCACAGGGAAGGGCCCAGCCCTGAAAGCTGTTGCTGCTCTTCACGGTGCCTTGGCGCCCTATCTACAGCCACAGAAGCACTGGGGATATGGGCTTTCTCAGAGACGCAACATCTCATGGCGCTCGTCCGCGGCAGAGCCTCTTGCCGAAAAGCCAAACGTCCGGCTCCTTCTCCCACAGGGAAGGGCCCAGCCCTGAAAGCTTTTGCTGCTCTTCACGGTGCCTTGGCACCCTATCTACAGGCACAACAGCACTGGGCATCTGGGCTTTATCAGAGACGCAACATCTCATGGCGCTCGGCCGCGGCAGAGCCTCTTGCCGAAAAGGCAAACGTCCGGCTCCTTCTCCCACAAGGAAGGGCCCAGCCCGGAAAGCGGTTGCTGCTCTTCACGGTGCCTTGGCGCCCTATGTACAGGCACAACAGCACTGGGGTTTGGTGCTTTCCCAGAGACGCAACATCTCATGGCGCTCGGCCGCGGCAGAGCCTCCTGCCGAAAAGGCAAACGTCCGGCTCCTTCTCCCACAGGGAAGGGCCCAGCCCTGAAAGCTCTTGCTGCTCTTCAAGGTGCCTTGGCACCCTATCTGCAGGCACAACAGCAGTGGGGATCTGTGCTTTCCCAGAGACGCAACATCTCATGGCGCTCGGCCGCGGCAGAGCCTATGCCGAAAAGGCAAACGTCCGGCTCCTTCTCCCACAGGGAAGGGCCCAGCCCTGAAAGCTGTTGCTGCTCTTCACGGTGCCTTGGCGCCCTATCTACAGCCACAGAAGCACTGGGGATATGGGCTTTCTCAGAGACGCAACATCTCATGGCGTTGGGCCGTGGCAGAGCCTCTTGCCGAAAAGGCAAACATCCGGCACCTTCTCCCACAAGGAAGGGCCCAGCCCTGAAAGCTGTTGCTGCTCTTCATGGTGCCTTGGCACCCTATCTACAGGCACAACAGCACTGGGGATCTGGGCTTTCCCAGAGACGCAACATCTCATGGCGCTCGGCCGCGGCAGAGCCTCTTGCCGAAAAGGCAAACGTCCGGCTCCTTCTCCCACAGGGAAGGGCCCAGCCCTGAAAGCTCTTGCTGCTCTTCACGGTGCCTTGGCACCCTATCTACAGCCACAAAAGCACTGGGGATATGGGCTTTCTCAGAGACGCAACATCTAATGGTGCTAGGCCGCAGCAGGGCGTCTTGCCGAAAAGGCAAACGTCAGGCTCCTTCTCCCACAGGGAAGGGCCCAGCCCTGAAAGCTGTTGCTGCTCTTCACGGTGCCTTGGCACCCTATCTACAGGCACAACAGCACTGGGCATCTGGGCTTTATCAGAGACGCAACATCACATGGCGCTCGGCCGCGGCAGAGCCTCTTGCCGAAAAGGCAAACGTCCGGCTCCTTCTGCCACAGGGAAGGGCCCAGCCCTGAAAGCTGTTGATGCTCTTCACGGTGCCCTGGCACCCTATCTACAGGCACAACAGCACTGGCGTTTGGTGCTTTCCCAGAGACGCAACATCTCATGGCGCTCGGCCGCCGGCAGAGCCTCCTGCCGAAAAGGCAAACGTCCGGCTCCTTCTCCCACAGGGAAGGGCCCAGCCCTGAAAGCTTTTGCTGCTCTTCACGGTGCCTTGGCACCCTATCTACAGGCACAACAGCACTGGGCATCTGGGCTTTATCAGAGACGCAACATCTCATGGCGCTCGGCCGCGGCAGAGCCTCTTGCCGAAAAGGCAAACGTCCGGCTCCTTCTGCCACAGGGAAGGGCCCAGCCCGGAAAGGTGTTGCTGCTCTTCACGGTGCCTTGGCGCCCTATCTACAGGCACAGAAGCACTGGGGATATGGGCTTTCTCAGAGACGCCATATCTCATGGCGCTCGTCCGCGGCAGAGCCTCTTGCCGAAAAGCCAAACGTCCGGCTCCTTCTCCCACAGGGAAGGGCCCAGCCCTGAAAGCTTTTGCTGCTCTTCACGGTGCCTTGGCACCCTATCTACAGGCACAACAGCACTGGGCATCTGGGCTTTATCAGAGACGCAACATCTCATGGCGCTCCGGCCCGCGGCAGAGCCTCTTGCCGAAAAGGCAAACGTCCGGCTCCTTCTGCCACAGGGAAGGGCCCAGCCCGGAAAGGTGTTGCTGCTCTTCACGGTGCCTTGGCGCCCTATCTACAGGCACAACAGCACTGGCGTTTGGTGCTTTCCCAGAGACGCAACATCTCATGGCGTTTGGCCGTGGCAGAGCCTCTTGCCGAAAAGGCAAACGTCCGGCTCCTTCTCCCACAGGGAAGGGCCCAGCCCTGAAAGCTCTTGCTGCTCTTCACGGTGCCTTGGCACCCTATCTACAGCCACAAAAGCACTGGGGATATGGGCTTTCTCAGAGACGCAACATCTCATGGTGCTAGGCCGCGGCAGAGCGTCTTGCCGAAAAGGCAAACGTCAGGCTCCTTCTCCCACAGGGAAGGGCCCAGCCCTGAAAGCTGTTGCTGCTCTTCACGGTGCCTTGGCACCCTATCTACAGGCACAACAGCACTGGGCATCTGGGCTTTATCAGAGACGCAACATCTCATGGCGCTCGGCCGCGGCAGAGCCTCTTGCCGAAAAGGCAAACGTCCGGCTCCTTCTGCCACAGGGAAGGGCCCAGCCCTGAAAGCTCTTGCTGCTCTTCACGGTGCTTTGGCGCCCTATCTACAGGCACAACAGCACGGGGGATCTGGGCTTTCCCAGAGACGCAACATCTCATGGCGCTCGTCCGCGGCAGAGCCTCTTGCCGAAAAGGCAAACGTCCGGCTCCTTCTCCCACAGGGAAGGGCCCAGCCCTGAAAGCTGTTGCTGCTCTTCACGGTGCCTTGGCACCCTATCTACAGGCACAACAGCAGTGGGGTTTGGTGCTTTCCCAGAGACGCAACATCTCATGGCGCTCGTCCGCGGCAGAGCCTCTTGCCGAAAAGGCAAACGTCCGGCTCCTTCTCCCACAGGGAAGGGCCCAGCCTTGAAAGCTGTTGCTGCTCTTCATGGTGCCTTGGCACCCTATCTACAGGCACAACAGCACTGGGGATCTGGGCTTTCCCAGAGAGTCAACATCTCATGGCGCTCGTCCGCGGCAGAGCCTATGCTGAAAAGGCAAACGTCCGGCTCCTTCTCCCACAAGGAAGGGCCCAGCCCGGAAAGCTCTTGCTGCTCTTCACGATGCCTTGGTGCCCTATGTACAGGCACAACAGCACTGGGGTTTGGTGCTTTCCCAGAGACGCAACATCTCATGGCGCTCGTCCGCGGCAGAGCCTCTTGCCGAAAAGGCAAACGTCCGGCTCCTTCTCCCACAAGGAAGGGCCGAGCCCGGAAAGCTGTTGCTGCTCTTCACGGTGCCTTGGCACCCTATCTACAGGCACAACAGCACTGGGCATCTGTGCTTTCCCAGAAACGCAACATCTCATGGCGCTCGGCCGCGGCAGAGCCTCTTGCCGAAAAGGCAAACGTCCGGCTCCTTCTCCCACAGGGAAGGGCCCAGCCCTGAAAGCGGTTGCTGCTCTTCACGGTGCCTTGGCACCCTATCTACAGGCACAACAGGACAGGGGATCTGGGCTTTCTCAGAGACGCAACATCTCATGGCGCTAGTCCGCGGGCAGAGCCTTTTGCCTGAAAAGGCAAACGTCCGGCTCCTTCTCCCACAAGGAAGGGCCCAGCCCGGAACGCGGTTGCTGCTCTTCACGGTGCCTTGGCACCCTATGTACAGGCACAACAGCACTGGGGTTTGGTGCTTTCCCAGAGACGCAACATCTCATGGCGCTCGGGCCGCGGCAGAGCCTCCTGCCGAAAAGGCAAACGTCCGGCTCCTTCTCCCACAGGGAAGGGTCCAGCCCTGAAAGCTCTTGCTGCTCGTCACGGTGCCTTGGCGCCCTATCTACAGGCACAACAGCACGGGGGGATCTGTGCTTTCCCAGAGACGCTACATCTCATGGCGCTCGGCCGCGGCAGTGCCTTTTGCCGAAAAGTCAAACGTCCGGCTCCTTCTCCCACAAGGAAGGGCCCAGCCCGGAACGCGGTTGCTGCTCTTCACGGTGCCTTGGGCACCCTATCTACAGGCACAAACAGCACTGGGGATATGGGCTTTCTCAGAGACGCAACATCTCATGGCGCTCGTCCGCGGCAGAGCCTCTTGCCGAAAAGCCAAACGTCCGGCTCCTTCTCCCACAGGGAAGGGCCCAGCCCTGAAAGCTTTTGCTGCTCTTCACGGTGCCTTGGCACCCTATCTACAGGCACAACAGCACTGGGCATCTGGGCTTTATCAGAGACGCAACATCTCATGGCGCTCGGCCGCGGCAGAGCCTCTTGCCGAAAAGGCAAACGTCCGGCTCCTTCTCCCACAAGGAAGGGCCCAGCCCGGAAAGCGGTTGCTGCTCTTCACGGTGCCTTGGCGCCCTATGTACAGGCACAACAGCACTGGGGTTTGGTGCTTTCCCAGAGACGCAACATCTCATGGCGCTCGGCCGCGGCAGAGCCTCCTGCCGAAAAGGCAAACGTCCGGCTCCTTCTCCCACAGGGGAAGGGCCCAGCCCTGAAAGCTCTTGCTGCTCTTCACGGTGCCTTGGCACCCTATCTGCAGGCACAACAACAGTGGGGATCTGTGCTTTCCCAGAGACGCAACATCTCATGGCGCTCGGCCCGCGGCAGAGCCTATGCCGAAAAGGCAAACGTCCGGCTCCTTCTCCCACAGGGAAGGGCCCAGCCCTGAAAGCTGTTGCTGCTCTTCACGGTGCCTTGGCGCCCTATCTACAGCCACAGAAGCACTGGGGATATGGGCTTTCTCAGAGACGCAACATCTCATGGCGTTGGGCCGTGGCAGAGCCTCTTGCCGAAAAGGCAAACATCCGGCACCTTCTCCCACAAGGAAGGGCCCAGCCCTGAAAGCTGTTGCTGCTCTTCACGGTGCCTTGGCACCCTATCTACAGGCACAACAGCACGGGGGATCTGGGCTTTCCCAGAGACGCAACATCTCATGGCGCTCCGGCCGCGGGCAGAGCCTCTTGCCGAAAAGGCAAACGTCCGGCTCCTTCTCCCACAGGGAAGGGCCCAGCCCTGAAAGCTGTTGCTGCTCTTCACGGTGCCTTGGCGCCCTATCTACAGCCACAGAAGCACTGGGGATATGGGCTTTCTCAGAGACGCAACATCTCATGGCGCTCGGCCCGCGGCAGAGCCTCTTGCCGAAAAGGCAAACGTCCGGCTCCTTCTCCCACAAGGAAGGGCCCAGCCCTGAAAGCTGTTGCTGCTCTTCACGGTGCCTTGGTGCCCTATCTACAGGCACAACAGCACTGGGGTTTGGTGCTTTCCCAGAGAGGCAACATCTCGTGGCGCTCGGCCGCGGCAGAGCCTCTTGCCAAAAAGGCAAACGTCCGGCTCCTTCTCCCACAGGGAAGGGCCCAGCCCGGAAAGCTGTTGCTGCTCTTCACGGTGCCTTGGCACCCTATCTACAGGCACAACAGCACTGGGGATATGGGCTTTCCCAGAGACGCAACATCTCATGGCGCTCGGCCGCGGCAGAGCCTCTTGCCGAAAAGGCAAACGTCCGGCTCCTTCTCCCACAGGGAAGGGCCCAGCCCTGAAAGCTGTTGCTGCTCTTCACGGTGCCTTGGCACCCTATCTACAGGCACAACAGCAGTGGGGTTTGGTGCTTTCCCAGAGACGCAACATCTCATGGCGCTCGTCCGCGGCAGAGCCTCTTGCCGAAAAGGCAAACGTCCGGCTCCTTCTCCCACAGGGAAGGGCCCAGCCTTGAAAGCTGTTGCTGCTCTTCACGGTGCCTTGGCACCCTATCTACAGGCACAACAGCACTGGGGATCTGGGCTTTCCCAGAGAGTCAACATCTCATGGCGCTCGTCCGCGGCAGAGCCTATGCCGAAAAGGCAAACGTCCGGCTCCTTCTCCCACAAGGAAGGGCCCAGCCCGGAAAGCTCTTGCTGCTCTTCACGGTGCCTTGGTGCCCTATGTACAGGCACAACAGCAGTGGGGTTTGGTGCTTTCCCAGAGACGCAACATCTCATGGCGCTCGGCCCGCGGCAGAGCCTCCTGCCGAAAAGGCAAACGTCCGGCTCCTTCTCCCACAGGGAAGGGTCCAGCCCTGAAAGCTCTTGCTGCTCTTCACGGTGCTTTGGCGCCCTATCTACAGGCACAACAGCACGGGGGATCTGTGCTTTCCCAGAGACGCAACATCTCATGGCGCTCGGGCCGCGGCAGAGCCTCTTGCCGAAAAGGCAAACGTCCGGCTCCTTCTCCCACAGGGAAGGGCCCAGCACTGAAAGATTTTGCTGCTCTTCACGGTGCCTTGGCACCCTATCTACAGGCACAACAGCAGTGGGGTTTGGTGCTTTCCCAGAGACGCAACATCTCATGGCGCTCGTCCGCGGCAGAGCCTCTTGCCGAAAAGGCAAACGTCCGGCTCCTTCTCCCACAAGGAAGGGCCGAGCCCGGAAAGCTGTTGCTGCTCTTCACGGTGCCTTGGCACCCTATCTACAGGCACAACAGCACTGGGCATCTGTGCTTTCCCAGAAACGCAACATCTCATGGCGCTCGGCCGCGGCAGAGCCTCTTGCCGAAAAGGCAAACGTCCGGCTCCTTCTCCCACAGGGAAGGGCCCAGCCCTGAAAGCGGTTGCTGCTCTTCACGGTGCCTTCACCCTATCTACAGGCACAACAGGACAGGGGATCTGGGCTTTCTCAGAGACGCAACATCTCATGGCGCTAGTCCGCGGCAGAGCCTTTTGCTGAAAAGGCAAACGTCCGGCTCCTTCTCCCACAAGGAAGGGCCCAGCCCGGAACGCGGTTGCTGCTCTTCACGGTGCCTTGGCACCCTATGTACAGGCACAACAGCACTGGGGTTTGGTGCTTTCCCAGAGACGCAACATCTCATGGCGCTCGGCCGCGGCAGAGCCTCCTGCCGAAAAGGCAAACGTCCGGCTCCTTCTCCCACAGGGAAGGGTCCAGCCCTGAAAGCTCTTGCTGCTCGTCACGGTGCCTTGGCGCCCTATCTACAGGCACAACAGCACGGGGGATCTGTGCTTTCCCAGAGACGCAACATCTCATGGCGCTCGGCCGCGGCAGTGCCTCTTGCCGAAAAGGCAAACGTCAGGCTCCTTCTCCCACAGGGAAGGGCCCAGCCCTGAAAGCTGTTGCTGCTCTTCACGGTGCCTTGGCGCCCTATCTACAGCCACAGAAGCACTGGGGATATGGGCTTTCTCAGAGACGCAACATCTCATGGCGCTCGTCCGCGGCAGAGCCTCTTGCCGAAAAGCCAAACGTCCGGCTCCTTCTCCCACAGGGAAGGGCCCAGCCCTGAAAGCTTTTGCTGCTCTTCACGGTGCCTTGGCACCCTATCTACAGGCACAACAGCACTGGGCATCTGGGCTTTATCAGAGACGCAACATCTCATGGCGCTCGGCCGCGGCAGAGCCTCTTGCCGAAAAGGCAAACGTCCGGCTCCTTCTCCCACAAGGAAGGGCCCAGCCCGGAAAGCGGTTGCTGCTCTTCACGGTGCCTTGGCGCCCTATGTACAGGCACAACAGCACTGGGGTTTGGTGCTTTCCCAGAGACGCAACATCTCATGGCGCTCGGCCGCGGCAGAGCCTCCTGCCGAAAAGGCAAACGTCCGGCTCCTTCTCCCACAGGGAAGGGCCCAGCCCTGAAAGCTCTTGCTGCTCTTCAAGGTGCCTTGGCACCCTATCTGCAGGCACAACAGCAGTGGGGATCTGTGCTTTCCCAGAGACGCAACATCTCATGGCGCTCGGCCGCGGCAGAGCCTATGCCGAAAAGGCAAACGTCCGGCTCCTTCTCCCACAGGGAAGGGCCCAGCCCTGAAAGCTGTTGCTGCTCTTCACGGTGCCTTGGCGCCCTATCTACAGCCACAGAAGCACTGGGGATATGGGCTTTCTCAGAGACGCAGACATCTCATGGCGTTGGGCCGTGGCAGAGCCTCTTGCCGAAAAGGCAAACATCCGGCACCTTCTCCCACAAGGAAGGGCCCAGCCCTGAAAGCTGTTGCTGCTCTTCATGGTGCCTTGGCACCCTATCTACAGGCACAACAGCACTGGGGATCTGGGCTTTCCCAGAGACGCAACATCTCATGGCGCTCGGCCGCGGCAGAGCCTCTGCCGAAAAGGCAAACGTCCGGCTCCTTCTCCCACAGGGAAGGGCCCAGCCCTGAAAGCTCTTGCTGCTCTTCACGGTGCCTTGGCACCCTATCTACAGCCACAAAAGCACTGGGGATATGGGCTTTCTCAGAGACGCAACATCTAATGGTGCTAGGCCGCAGCAGGGCGTCTTGCCGAAAAGGCAAACGTCAGGCTCCTTCTCCCACAGGGAAGGGCCCAGCCCTGAAAGCTGTTGCTGCTCTTCACGGTGCCTTGGCACCCTATCTACAGGCACAACAGCACTGGGCATCTGGGCTTTATCAGAGACGCAACATCACATGGCGCTCGGGCCGCGGCAGAGCCTCTTGCCGAAAAGGCAAACGTCCGGCTCCTTCTGCCACAGGGAAGGGCCCAGCCCTGAAAGCTGTTGATGCTCCTTCACGGTGCCCTGGCACCCTATCTACAGGCACAACAGCACTGGGGTTTGGTGCTTTCCCAGAGACGCAACATCTCATGGCGCTCGGCCGCGGCAGAGCCTCCTGCCGAAAAGGCAAACGTCCGGCTCCTTCTCCCACAGGGAAGGGCCCAGCCCTGAAAGCTGTTGCTGCTCTTCACGGTGCTTTGGCGCCCTATCTACAGGCACAACAGCACGGGGGGATCTGTGCTTTCCCAGAGACCGCAACATCTCATGGCGCTCGGCCGCGGCAGAGCCTCTTGCCGAAAAGCCAAACGTCCGGCTCCTCTCCCACAAGGAAGGGCCCAGCCCTAAAAGCTGTTGATGCTCTTCACGGTGCCTTGGCACCTATCTACAGGCACAACAGCAGTGGGGTTTGGTGCTTTCCCAGAGACGCAACATCTCATGGCGCTCGGCCGCGGCAGAGCCTCTTGCCGAAAAGGCAAACGTCCGGCTCCTTCTCCCACAGGGAAGGGCCCAGCCCGGAACGCGGTTGCTGCTCTTCACGGTGCCTTGGCACCCTATGTACAGGCACAACAGCACTGGGGTTTGGTGCTTTCCCAGAGACGCAACATCTCATGGCGCTCGTCCGCGGCAGAGCCTCCTGCCGAAAAGGCAAAAGTCCGGCTCCTTCTCCCACAGGGAAAGGTCCAGCCCTGAAAGCTCTTGCTGCTCGTCACGGTGCCATGGCGCCCTATCTACAGGCACAACAGCACGGGGGATCTGTGCTTTCCCAGAGACGCAACAGCTCATGGCGCTCGGCCGCGGCAGTGCCTCTTGCCGAAAAGGCAAACGTCAGGCTCCTTCTCCCACAGGGAAGGGCCCAGCCCTGAAAGCTGTTGCTGCTCTTCACGGTGCCTTGGCACCCTATCTACAGGCACAACAGCAGTGGGGTTTGGTGCTTTCCCAGAGACGCAACAGCTCATGGCGCTCGGCCGCGGCAGAGCCTTTTGCCGAAAAGGCAAACGTCCGGCTCCTTCTCCGACAAGGAAGGGCCCAGCCCGGAACACGGTTGCTGCTCTTCACGGTGCCTTGGCACCCTATCTACAGGCACAACAGCACTGGGGATATGGGCTTTCCCAGAGACGCAACATCTCATGGCGCTCGGCCCGCGGCAGAGCCTCTTGCCGAAAAGGCAAACGTCCGGCTCCTTCTCCCACAGGGAGGGCCCAGCCCTGAAAGCTCTTGCTGCTCTTCACCGGTGCCTTGGCACCCTATGTACAGGCACAACAGCACGGGGGATCTGGGCTTTCCCAGAGACGCAACATCTCATGGCGCTTGGCCGTGGCAGAGCCTCTTGCCGAAAAGGCAAACATCTGGCTCCTTCTCCCACAAGGAAGGGCCCAGCCCTGAAAGCTGTTGCTGCTCTTCACGGTGCCTTGGCACCCTATCTACAGGCTCAACAGCACTGGGGATCTGGGCTTTCCCAGAGACGCAACATCTCATGGCGCTCGGCCGCGGCAGAACCTCTTGCCGAAAAGGCAAACGTCCGGCTCCTTCTCCCACAGGGAAGGGCCCAGCCCTGAAAGCTCTTGCTGCTCTTCACGGTGCCTTGGCACCCTATCTACAGCCACAAAAGCACTGGGGATATGGGCTTTCTCAGAGACGCAACATCTCATGGTGCTAGGCCGCGGCAGAGCGTCTTGCCGAAAAGGAAAACGTCCGCCTCCTTCTTCCACAGGGAAGGGCCCAGCCCTGAAAGCTGTTGATGCTCTTCACGGTGCCTTGGCACCCTATCTACAGGCACAACAGCACTGGGCATCTGGGCTTTATCAGAGACGCAACATCTCATGGCGCTCGGCCGCGGCAGAGCCTCTTGCCGAAAAGGCAAACGTCCGGCTCCTTCTGCCACAGGGAAGGGCCCAGCCCTGAAAGCTGTTGATGCTCTTCACGGTGCCCTGGCACCCTATCTACAGGCACAACAGCAGTGGGGTTTGGTGCTTTCCCAGAGACGCAACAGCTCATGGCGCTCGGCCGCGGCAGAGCCTCTTGCCGAAAAGGCAAACGTCCGGCTCCTTCTCCCACAAGGAAGGGCCCAGCCCTAAAAGCTGTTGATGCTCTTCACGGTGCCTTGGCACCCTATCTACAGGCACAACAGAACTGGGGTTTGGTGCTTTCCCAGAGACGCAACATCTCATGGCGCTCGTCCGCGGCAGAGCCTCCTGCCGAAAAGGCAAAAGTCCGGCTCCTTCTCCCACAGGGAAGGGTCCAGCCCTGAAAGCTCTTGCTGCTCGTCACGGTGCCATGGCACCCTATCTACAGGCACAACAGCACGGGGGATCTGTGCTTTCCCAGAGACGCAACATCTCATGGCGCTCGGCCGCGGCAGTGCCTCTTGCCGAAAAGGCAAACGTCAGGCTCCTTCTCCCACAGGGAAGGGCCCAGCCCTGAAAGCTGCTGCTGCTCTTCACGGTGCCTTGGCACCCTATCTACAGGCACAACAGCAGTGGGGTTTGGTGCTTTCCCAGAGACGCAACAGCTCATGGCGCTCGGCCGCGGCAGAGCCTTTTGCCGAAAAGGCAAACGTCCGGCTCCTTCTCCCACAGGGAAGGGCCCAGCCCTGAAAGCTGTTGCTGCTCTTCACGGTGCCTTGGCACCCTATCTACAGGCACAACAGCAGTGGGGTTTGGTGCTTTCCCAGAGACGCAACAGCTCATGGCGCTCGGCCGCGGCAGAGCCTTTTGCCGAAAAGGCAAACGTCAAGCTCCTTCTCCCACAAGGAAGGGCCCAGCCCTGAAAGTTCTTGCTGCTCTTCACGGTGCCTTGGCACCCTATCTACAGCCACAAAAGCACTGGGGATATGGGCTTTCTCAGAGACGCAACATCTCATGGTGATAGGCCGCGGCAGAGCGTCTTGCCGAAAAGGCAAACGTCAGGATCCTTCTCCCACAGGGAAGGGCCCAGCCCTGAAAGCTGTTGCTGCTCTTCACGGTGCCTTGGCACCCTATCTACAGGCACAACAGCACTGGGCATCTGGGCTTTATCAGAGACGCAACATCTCATGTCGCTCGGCCGCGGCAGAGCCTCTTGCCGAAAAGGCAAACGTCCGGCTCCTTCTGCCACAGGGAAGGGCCCAGCACTCTAAGCGGTTGCTGCTCTTCACGGTGCCTCGGCACCCTATCTACAGCCACAAAAGCACTGGGGATCTGGGCTTTATCAGAGATGCAACATCTCATGGCGCTCGGCCGTGGCAGAGCCTCTTGCCGAAAAGGCAAACGTCCGGCTCCTTCTCCCACAAGGAAGGGCCCAGCCCGGAAAGCGGTTGCTGCTCTTCACAGTGCCTTGGCGCCCTATTTACAGGCACAACAGCAGTGGGGTTTGGTGCTTTCCCAGAGACGCAACATCTCATGGCGCTCGGCCGCGGCAGAGCCTCCTGCCGAAAAGGCAAACGTCCGGCTCATTCTCCCACAGGGAAGGGCCCAGCCCTGAAAGCTCTTGCTGCTCTTCACGGTGCCTTGGCGCCCTATCTACAGGCACAACAGCAATGGGGTTTGGTGCTTTCCCAGAGACGCAACATCTCATGGCGCTCGTCCGCGGCAGAGCCTCTTGCCGAAAAGGCAAACGTCCGGCTCCTTCTCCCACAGGGAAGGGCCCAGCACTGAAAGATTTTGCTGCTCTTCACGGTGCCTGGGCACCCTATCTACATGCAAAACAAAACTGGGGATCTGGGCTTTCCCAGAGACGCAACATCTCATGGCGCTCGGCCGCGGCAGAGCCTCTTGCCGAAAAGGCAAACGTCCGGCTCCTTCTCCCACAGGGAAGGGCCCAGCCCTGAAAGCTGTTGCTGCTCTTCACAGTGCCTTGGTGCCCTATCTACAGCCACAAAAGCACTGGGGATATGGGCTTTCTCAGAGACGCAAGATGTCATGGCGCTCGTCCGCGGCAGAGCCTCTTGCCGAAAAGGCAAACGTCCGGCTCCTTCTCCCACAGCGAAGGGCCCAGCCCTGAAAGCTGTTGCTGCTGTTCACGGTGCCTTGGCACCCTATCTACAGGCACAACAGCACGGGGGATCTGGGCTTTCCCAGAGACGCAACATCTCATGGCGCTCGTCCGCGGCAGAGCCTCTTGCCGAAAACGCAAACGTCCGGCTCCTTCTCCCACAAGGAAGGGCCCAGCCCGGAAAGCTGTTGCTGCTCTTCACGGTGCCTTGGCACCCTATCTACAGGCACAACAGCACTGGGCATCTGGGCTTTATCAGAGACGCAACATCTCATGGCGCTCGGCCGCGGCAGAGCCTCTTGCCGAAACGGCAAACGTCCGGCTCCTTCTCCCACAGGGAAGGGCCCAGCCCTGAAACCTGTTGATGCTCTTCACGGTGCCCTGGCACCCTATCTACAGGCACAACAGCACTGGGGTTTGGTGCTTTCCCAGAGACGCAACATCTCATGGCGCTCGGCCGCGGCAGAGCCTCTTGCCGAAAAGGCAAACGTCCGGCTCCTTCTCACACAGGGAAGGGCCCAGCACTGAAAGATTTTGCTGCTCTTCACGGTGCCTTGGCACCCTATCTACAGGCACAACAGCAGTGGGGTTTGGTGCTTTCCCAGAGACGCAACAGCTCATGGCGCTCGGCCGCGGCAGAGCCTCTTGCCGAAAAGGCAAACGTCCGGCTCCTTCTCCCACAAGGAAGGGCCCAGCCCTGAAAGCTCTTGCTGCTCTTCACGGTGCCTTGGCACCCTATCTACAGCCACAAAAGCACTGGGGATATGGGCTTTCTCAGAGACGCAACATCTCATGGTGCTAGGCCGCGGCAGAGCGTCTTGCCGAAAAGGCAAACGTCAGGATCCTTCTCCCACAGGGAAGGGCCCAGCCCTGAAAGCTGTTGCTGCTCTTCACGGTGCCTTGGCACCCTATCTACAGGCACAACAGCACTGGGCATCTGGGCTTTATCAGAGACGCAACATCTCATGTCGCTCGGCCGCGGCAGAGCCTCTTGCCGAAAAGGCAAACGTCCGGCTCCTTCTCCCACAGGGAAGGGCCCAGCCCTGAAACCTGTTGATGCTCTTCACGGTGCCCTGGCACCCTATCTACAGGCACAACAGCACTGGGGTTTGGTGCTTTCCCAGAGACGCAACATCTCGTGGCGCTCGGCCGCGGCAGACCCTCTTGCCGAAAAGGCAAACGTCCGGCTCCTTCTCCCACAGGGAAGGGCCCAGCCCTGAAAGCGGTTGCTGCTCTTCACGGTGCCTCGGCACCCTATTTACAGGCACAACAGCAGTGGGGTTTGGTGCTTTCCCAGAGACGCAACATCTCATGGCGCTCGGCCGCGGCAGAGCCTCCTGCCGAAAAGGCAAACGTCCGGCTCATTCTCCCACAGGGAAGGGCCCAGCCCTGAAAGCTCTTGGTGCTCTTCACGGTGCCTTGGCGCCCTATCTACAGGCACAACAGCAATGGGGTTTGGTGCTTTCCCAGAGACGCAACATCTCATGGCGCTCGTCCGCGGCAGAGCCTCTTGCCGAAAAGGCAAACGTCCGGCTCCTTCTCCCACAGGGAAGGGCCCAGCCCTCAAAGCTCTTGCTGCTCCTCACGGTGCCTTGGCACCCTATCTACAGGCACAACAGCACTGGGGATCTGGGCTTTCCCAGAGAAGCAACATCTCATGGCGCTCGGCCGCGGCAGTGCCTCTTGCCGAAAAGGCAAATGTCCGGCTCCTTCTCCCACAGGGAAGGGCCCAGCACTGAAAGATTTTGCTGCTCTTCACGGTGCCTGGGCACCCTATCTACATGCAAAACAAAACTGGGGATATGGGCTTTCCCAGAGACGCAACATCTCATGGCGCTCGGCCGCGGCAGAGCCTCTTGCCGAAAAGGCAAACGTCCGGCTCCTTCTCCCACAGGGAAGGGCCCAGCCCTGAAAGCTGTTGCTGCTCTTCACAGTGCCTTGGTGCCCTATCTACAGCCACAAAAGCACTGGGGATATGGGCTTTCTCAGAGACGCAAGGTGTCATGGCGCTCGTCCGCGGCAGAGCCTCTTGCCGAAAAGGCAAACGTCCGGCTCCTTCTCCCACAGGGAAGGGCCCAGCCCTGAAAGCTGTTGCTGCTCTTCACGGTGCCTTGGCACCCTATCTACAGGCACAACAGCACGGGGGATCTGGGCTTTCCCAGAGACGCAACATCTCATGGCGCTCGTCCGCGGCAGAGCCTCTTGCCGAAAACGCAAACGTCCGGCTCCTTCTCCCACAAGGAAGGGCCCAGCACTGAAAGATTTTGCTGCTCTTCACGGTGCCTTGGCACCCTATCTACAGGCACAACAGCACTGGGCATCTGGGCTTTATCAGAGACGCAACATCTCATGGCGCTCGGCCGCGGCAGAGCCTCTTGCCGAAACGGCAAACGTCCGGCTCCTTCTCCCACAGGGAAGGGCCCAGCCCTGAAACCTGTTGATGCTCTTCACGGTGCCCTGGCACCCTATCTACAGGCACAACAGCACTGGGGTTTGGTGCTTTCCCAGAGACGCAACATCTCATGGCGCTCGGCCGCGGCAGAGCCTCTTGCCGAAAAGGCAAACGTCCGGCTCCTTCTCCCACAGGGAAGGGCCCAGCCCTGAAAGCTGTTGCTGCTCTTCACGGTGCCTGGGCACCCTATCTACATGCAAAACAAAACTGGGGATATGGGCTTTCCCAGAGACGCAACATCTCATGGCGCTCGGCCGCGGCAGAGCCTCTTGCCGAAAAGGCAAACGTCCGGCTCCTTCTCCCACAGGGAAGGGCCCAGCCCTGAAAGCTGTTGCTGCTCTTCACGGTGCCTTGGCGCCCTATCTACAGGCACAACAGCACTGGCGTTTGGTGCTTTCCCAGAGACGCAACATCTCATGGCGCTTGGCCGCGGCAGAGCCTCCTGCCGAAAAGGCAAACGTCCGGCTCCTTCTCCCACAGGGAAGGGCCCATCCCTGAAAGCTCTTGCTGCTCTTCACGGTGCCTTGGCGCCCTATCTACAGGCACAACAGCAGTGGGGATCTGTGCTTTCCCAGAGACGCAACATCTCATGGCGCTCGGCCGCGGCAGAGCCTCTTGCCGAAAACGCAAACGTCCGGCTCCTTCTCCCACAGGGAAGGGCCCAGCCCTGAAATCTGTTGCTGCTCTTCACGGTGCCTTGGCGCCCTATCTACAGCCACAGAAGCACTGGGGATATGGGCTTTCTCAGAGACGCAACATCTCATGGCGCTCGGCAGCGGCAGAGCCTCTTGCTGAAAAGGAAAACGTCCGGCTCCTTCTCCCACAAGGAAGGGCCCAGCCCTGAAAGCTGTTGCTGCTCTTCACGGTGCCTTGGTGCCCTATCTACAGGCACAACAGCACTGGGGTTTGGTGCTTTCCCAGAGACGCAACATCTCGTGGCGCTCGGCCGCGGCAGAGCCTCTTGCCGAAAAGGCAAACGTCCGGCTCCTTCTCCCACAGGGAAGGGCCCAGCCCGGAAAGCTGTTGCTGCTCTTCACGGTGCCTTGGCACCCTATCTACAGGCACAACAGCACTGGGGATATGGGCTTTCCCAGAGACGCAACATCTCATGGCGCTCGGCCGCGGCAGAGCCTCTTGCCGAAAAGGCAAACGTCCGGCTCCTTCTCCCACAGGGAAGGGCCCAGCCCTGAAAGCTGTTGCTGCTCTTCACGGTGCCTTGGCGCCCTATTTACAGGCACAACAGCAGTGGGGTTTGGTGCTTTCCCAGAGACGCAACATCTCATGGCGCTTGGCCGCGGCAGAGCCTCCTGCCGAAAAGGCAAACGTCCGGCTCCTTCTCCCACAGGGAAGGGCCCAGCCCTGAAAGCTCTTGCTGCTCTTCACGGTGCCTTGGCACCCTATCTACAGGCACAACAGCAGTGGGGTTTGGTGCTTTCCCAGAGACGCAACATCTCATGGCGCTCGGCCGCGGCAGAGCCTCTTGCCGAAAAGGCAAACGTCCGGCTCCTTCTCCCACAAGGAAGGGCCCAGCCCTGAAAGCTGTTGATGCTCTTCACGGTGCCTTGGCACCCTATCTACAGGCACAACAGCACTGGGGTTTGCTGCTTTCCCAGAGACGCAACATCTCATGGCGCTCAGCCGCGGCAGAGCCTCTTGCCGAAAAGGCAAACGTCCGGCTCCTTCTCCCACAGGGAAGGGCCCAGCCCTGAAAGCGGTTGCTGCTCTTCATGGTGCCTTGGTGCCCTATCTACAGGCACAACAGGACAGGGGATCTGGGCTTTCTCAGAGACGCAACATCTCATGGCGCTCGTCCGCGGCAGAGCCTTTTGCCGAAAAGGCAAACGTCTGGCTCCTTCACCCACAAGGAAGGGCCCAGCCCGGAACGCGGTTGCTGCTCTTCACGGTGCCTTGGCACCCTATCTACAGGCACAACAGCACTGGGGATCTGTGCTTTCCCAGAGACGCAACATCTCATGGCGCTCGGCCGCGGCAGTGCCTCTTGCTGAAAAGGCAAACATCCGGCTCCTTCTCCCACAGGGAAGGGCCCAGCCCGGAAAGCTGTTGCTGCTCTTCACGGTGCCTTGACGCCCTATCTACAGCCACAGAAGCACTGGGGATATGGGCTTTCTCAGAGACGCAACATCTCATGGCGCTCGGCCGCGGCAGAGCCTCTTGCCGAAAAGGCAAACGTCCGGCTCCTTCTCCCACAGGGAAGGGCCCAGCCCTGAAAGCTCTTGCTGCTCTTCACGGTGCTTTGGCGCCCTATCTACAGGCACAACAGCACTGGGGTTTGGTGCTTTCCCAGAGACGCAACATCTCATGGCGCTCGGCCGCGGCAGAGCCTCTTGCCGAAAAGGCAAACGTCCGGCTCCTTCTCCCACAGGGAAGGGCCCAGCCCTGAAAGCTCTTGCTGCTCTTCACGGTGCCTTGGCACCCTATCTACAGCCACAAAAGCACTGGGGATATGGGCTTTCTCAGAGACGCAACATCTAATGGTGCTAGGCCGCGGCAGAGCGTCTTGCCGAAAAGGCAAACGTCAGGCTCCTTCTCCCACAGGGAAGGGCCCAGCCCTGAAAGCTGTTGCTGCTCTTCACGGTGCCTTGGCACCCTATCTACAGGCACAACAGCACTGGGCATCTGGGCTTTATCAGAGACGCAACATCTCATGGCGCTCGGCCGCGGCAGAGCCTCTTGCCGAAAAGGCAAACGTCCGGCTCCTTCTCCCACAGGGAAGGGCCCAGCCCTGAAAGCTGTTGATGCTCTTCACGGTGCCCTGGCACCCTATCTACAGGCACAACAGCACTGGGGTTTGGTGCTTTCCCAGAGACGCAACATCTCATGGCGCTCGGCCGCGGCAGAGCCTCCTGCCGAAAAGGCAAACGTCCGGCTCCTTCTCCCACTAGGAAGGGCCCAGCCCTGAAAGCTCTTGCTGCTCTTCACGGTGCTTTGGCGCCCTATCTACAGGCACAACAGCACGGGGGATCTGGGCTTTCCCAGAGACGCAACATCTCATGGCGCTCGTCCGCGGCAGAGCCTCTTGCCGAAAAGGCAAACGTCCGGCTCCTTCTCCCACAGCGAAGGGCCCAGCCCTGAAAGCTGTTGCTGCTCTTCACAGTGCCTTGGTGCCCTATCTACAGCCACAAAAGCACTGGGGATATGGGCTTTCTCAGAGACGCAACATCTCATGGCGCTCGTCCGCGGCAGAGCCTCTTGCCGAAAAGGCAGACGTCTGGCTCCTTCTCCCACAGTGAAGGGCCCAGCCCGGAAAGCTGTTGCTGCTCTTCACGGTGCCTTGGCACCCTATCTACAGGCACAACAGCAGTGGGGTTTGGTGCTTTCCCAGAGACGCAACATCTCATGGCGCTCGGCCGCGGCAGAGCCTCCTGCCGAAAAGGCAAACGTCCGGCTCCTTCTCCCACAGGGAAGGGCCCAGCCCTGAAAGCTCTTGCTGCTCTTCACGGTGCCTTGGCGCCCTATCTACAGGCACAACAGCACGGGGGATCTGGGCTTTCCCAGAGACGCAACATCTCATGGCGCTCGGCCGCGGCAGAGCCTCTTGCCGAAAAGGCAAACGTCCGGCTCCTTCTCCCACAGGGAAGGGCCCAGCCCTGAAAGCTGTTGCTGCTCTTCACGGTGCCTTGGCGCCCTAACTACAGCCACAGAAGCACTGGGGATATGGGCTTTCTCAGAGACGCAACATCTCATGGCGCTCGTCCGCGGCAGAGCCTCTTGCCGAAAAGCCAAACGTCCGGCTCCTTCTCCCACAGGGAAGGGCCCAGCCCTGAAAGCTTTTGCTGCTCTTCACGGTGCCTTGGCACCCTATCTACAGGCACAACAGCACTGGGCATCTGGGCTTTATCAGAGACGCAACATCTCATGGCGCTCGGCCGCGGCAGAGCCTCTTGCCGAAAAGGCAAACGTCCGGCTCCTTCTCCCACAAGGAAGGGCCCAGCCCGGAAAGCTGTTGCTGCTCTTCACGGTGCCTTGGCGCCCTGTCTACAGGCACAACAGCACTGGCGTTTGGTGCTTTCCCAGAGACGCAACATCTCATGGCGCTCGGCCGCGGCAGAGCCTCCTGCCGAAAAGGCAAACGTCCGGCTCCTTCTCCCACAGGGAAGGGCCCAGCCCTGAAAGCTCTTGCTGCTCTTCACGGTGCCTTGGCGCCCTATCTGCAGGCACAACAGCAGTGGGGATCTGTGCTTTCCCAGAGACGCAACATCTCATGGCGCTCGGCCGCGGCAGAGCCTCTTGCCGAAAACGCAAACGTCCGGCTCCTTCTCCCACAGGGAAGGGCCCAGCCCTGAAATCTGTTGCTGCTCTTCACGGTGCCTTGGCGCCCTATCTACAGCCACAGAAGCACTGGGGATATGGGCTTTCTCAGAGACGCAACATCTCATGGCGCTCGGCAGCGGCAGAGCCTCTTGCTGAAAAGGAAAACGTCCGGCTCCTTCTCCCACAAGGAAGGGCCCAGCCCTGAAAGCTGTTGCTGCTCTTCACGGTGCCTTGGTGCCCTATCTACAGGCACAACAGCACTGGGGTTTGGTGCTTTCCCAGAGACGCAACATCTCGTGGCGCTCGGCCGCGGCAGAGCCTCTTGCCGAAAAGGCAAACGTCCGGCTCCTTCTCCCACAGGGAAGGGCCCAGCCCGGAAAGCTGTTGCTGCTCTTCACGGTGCCTTGGCACCCTATCTACAGGCACAACAGCACTGGGGATATGGGCTTTCCCAGAGACGCAACATCTCATGGCGCTCGGCCGCGGCAGAGCCTCTTGCCGAAAAGGCAAACGTCCGGCTCCTTCTCCCACAGGGAAGGGCCCAGCCCTGAAAGCTGTTGCTGCTCTTCACGGTGCCTTGGCGCCCTATTTACAGGCACAACAGCAGTGGGGTTTGGTGCTTTCCCAGAGACGCAACATCTCATGGCGCTTGGCCGCGGCAGAGCCTCCTGCCGAAAAGGCAAACGTCCGGCTCCTTCTCCCACAGGGAAGGGCCCAGCCCTGAAAGCTCTTGCTGCTCTTCACGGTGCCTTGGCACCCTATCTACAGGCACAACAGCAGTGGGGTTTGGTGCTTTCCCAGAGACGCAACATCTCATGGCGCTCGGCCGCGGCAGAGCCTCTTGCCGAAAAGGCAAACGTCCGGCTCCTTCTCCCACAAGGAAGGGCCCAGCCCTGAAAGCTGTTGATGCTCTTCACGGTGCCTTGGCACCCTATCTACAGGCACAACAGCACTGGGGTTTGCTGCTTTCCCAGAGACGCAACATCTCATGGCGCTCAGCCGCGGCAGAGCCTCTTGCCGAAAAGGCAAACGTCCGGCTCCTTCTCCCACAGGGAAGGGCCCAGCCCTGAAAGCGGTTGCTGCTCTTCATGGTGCCTTGGTGCCCTATCTACAGGCACAACAGGACAGGGGATCTGGGCTTTCTCAGAGACGCAACATCTCATGGCGCTCGTCCGCGGCAGAGCCTTTTGCCGAAAAGGCAAACGTCTGGCTCCTTCACCCACAAGGAAGGGCCCAGCCCGGAACGCGGTTGCTGCTCTTCACGGTGCCTTGGCACCCTATCTACAGGCACAACAGCACTGGGGATCTGTGCTTTCCCAGAGACGCAACATCTCATGGCGCTCGGCCGCGGCAGTGCCTCTTGCTGAAAAGGCAAACATCCGGCTCCTTCTCCCACAGGGAAGGGCCCAGCCCGGAAAGCTGTTGCTGCTCTTCACGGTGCCTTGACGCCCTATCTACAGCCACAGAAGCACTGGGGATATGGGCTTTCTCAGAGACGCAACATCTCATGGCGCTCGGCCGCGGCAGAGCCTCTTGCCGAAAAGGCAAACGTCCGGCTCCTTCTCCCACAGGGAAGGGCCCAGCCCTGAAAGCTCTTGCTGCTCTTCACGGTGCTTTGGCGCCCTATCTACAGGCACAACAGCACTGGGGTTTGGTGCTTTCCCAGAGACGCAACATCTCATGGCGCTCGGCCGCGGCAGAGCCTCTTGCCGAAAAGGCAAACGTCCGGCTCCTTCTCCCACAGGGAAGGGCCCAGCCCTGAAAGCTCTTGCTGCTCTTCACGGTGCCTTGGCACCCTATCTACAGCCACAAAAGCACTGGGGATATGGGCTTTCTCAGAGACGCAACATCTAATGGTGCTAGGCCGCGGCAGAGCGTCTTGCCGAAAAGGCAAACGTCAGGCTCCTTCTCCCACAGGGAAGGGCCCAGCCCTGAAAGCTGTTGCTGCTCTTCACGGTGCCTTGGCACCCTATCTACAGGCACAACAGCACTGGGCATCTGGGCTTTATCAGAGACGCAACATCTCATGGCGCTCGGCCGCGGCAGAGCCTCTTGCCGAAAAGGCAAACGTCCGGCTCCTTCTCCCACAGGGAAGGGCCCAGCCCTGAAAGCTGTTGATGCTCTTCACGGTGCCCTGGCACCCTATCTACAGGCACAACAGCACTGGGGTTTGGTGCTTTCCCAGAGACGCAACATCTCATGGCGCTCGGCCGCGGCAGAGCCTCCTGCCGAAAAGGCAAACGTCCGGCTCCTTCTCCCACTAGGAAGGGCCCAGCCCTGAAAGCTCTTGCTGCTCTTCACGGTGCTTTGGCGCCCTATCTACAGGCACAACAGCACGGGGGATCTGGGCTTTCCCAGAGACGCAACATCTCATGGCGCTCGTCCGCGGCAGAGCCTCTTGCCGAAAAGGCAAACGTCCGGCTCCTTCTCCCACAGCGAAGGGCCCAGCCCTGAAAGCTGTTGCTGCTCTTCACAGTGCCTTGGTGCCCTATCTACAGCCACAAAAGCACTGGGGATATGGGCTTTCTCAGAGACGCAACATCTCATGGCGCTCGTCCGCGGCAGAGCCTCTTGCCGAAAAGGCAGACGTCTGGCTCCTTCTCCCACAGTGAAGGGCCCAGCCCGGAAAGCTGTTGCTGCTCTTCACGGTGCCTTGGCACCCTATCTACAGGCACAACAGCAGTGGGGTTTGGTGCTTTCCCAGAGACGCAACATCTCATGGCGCTCGGCCGCGGCAGAGCCTCCTGCCGAAAAGGCAAACGTCCGGCTCCTTCTCCCACAGGGAAGGGCCCAGCCCTGAAAGCTCTTGCTGCTCTTCACGGTGCCTTGGCGCCCTATCTACAGGCACAACAGCACGGGGGATCTGGGCTTTCCCAGAGACGCAACATCTCATGGCGCTCGGCCGCGGCAGAGCCTCTTGCCGAAAAGGCAAACGTCCGGCTCCTTCTCCCACAGGGAAGGGCCCAGCCCTGAAAGCTGTTGCTGCTCTTCACGGTGCCTTGGCGCCCTAACTACAGCCACAGAAGCACTGGGGATATGGGCTTTCTCAGAGACGCAACATCTCATGGCGCTCGTCCGCGGCAGAGCCTCTTGCCGAAAAGCCAAACGTCCGGCTCCTTCTCCCACAGGGAAGGGCCCAGCCCTGAAAGCTTTTGCTGCTCTTCACGGTGCCTTGGCACCCTATCTACAGGCACAACAGCACTGGGCATCTGGGCTTTATCAGAGACGCAACATCTCATGGCGCTCGGCCGCGGCAGAGCCTCTTGCCGAAAAGGCAAACGTCCGGCTCCTTCTCCCACAAGGAAGGGCCCAGCCCGGAAAGCTGTTGCTGCTCTTCACGGTGCCTTGGCGCCCTGTCTACAGGCACAACAGCACTGGCGTTTGGTGCTTTCCCAGAGACGCAACATCTCATGGCGCTCGGCCGCGGCAGAGCCTCCTGCCGAAAAGGCAAACGTCCGGCTCCTTCTCCCACAGGGAAGGGCCCAGCCCTGAAAGCTCTTGCTGCTCTTCACGGTGCCTTGGCACCCTATCTGCAGGCACAACAGCAGTGGGGATCTGTGCTTTCCCAGAGACGCAACATCTCATGGCGCTCGGCCGCGGCAGAGCCTATGCCGAAAAGGCAAACGTCCGGCTCCTTCTCCCACAGGGAAGGGCCCAGCCCGGAAAGCTGTTGCTGCTCTTCACGGTGCCTTGGCACCCTATCTACAGGCACAACAGCACTGGGGATATGGGCTTTCCCAGAGACGCAACATCTCATGGCGCTCGGCCGCGGCAGAGCCTCTTGCCGAAAAGGCAAACGTCCGGCTCCTTCTCCCACAGGGAAGGGCCCAGCCCTGAAAGCTGTTGCTGCTCTTCACGGTGCCTTGGCGCCCTATTTACAGGCACAACAGCAGTGGGGTTTGGTGCTTTCCCAGAGACGCAACATCTCATGGCGCTTGGCCGCGGCAGAGCCTCCTGCCGAAAAGGCAAACGTCCGGCTCCTTCTCCCACAGGGAAGGGCCCAGCCCTGAAAGCTCTTGCTGCTCTTCACGGTGCCTTGGCACCCTATCTACAGGCACAACAGCAGTGGGGTTTGGTGCTTTCCCAGAGACGCAACATCTCATGGCGCTCGGCCGCGGCAGAGCCTCTTGCCGAAAAGGCAAACGTCTGGCTCCTTCTCCCACAAGGAAGGGCCCAGCCCTGAAAGCTGTTGATGCTCTTCACGGTGCCTTGGCACCCTATCTACAGGCACAACAGCACTGGGGTTTGGTGCTTTCCCAGAGACGCAACATCTCATGGCGCTCAGCCGCGGCAGAGCCTCTTGCCGAAAAGGCAAACGTCCGGCTCCTTCTCCCACAGGGAAGGGCCCAGCCCTGAAAGCGGTTGCTGCTCTTCATGGTGCCTTGGCACCCTATCTACAGGCACAACAGGACAGGGGATCTGGGCTTTCTCAGAGACGCAACATCTCATGGCGCTCGTCCGCGGCAGAGCCTTTTGCCGAAAAGGCAAACGTCTGGCTCCTTCACCCACAAGGAAGGGCCCAGCCCGGAACGCGGTTGCTGCTCTTCACGGTGCCTTGGCACCCTATCTACAGGCACAACAGCACTGGGGATCTGTGCTTTCCCAGAGACGCAACATCTCATGGCGCTCGGCCGCGGCAGTGCCTCTTGCTGAAAAGGCAAACATCCGGCTCCTTCTCCCACAGGGAAGGGCCCAGCCCGGAAAGCTGTTGCTGCTCTTCACGGTGCCTTGACGCCCTATCTACAGCCACAGAAGCACTGGGGATATGGGCTTTCTCAGAGACGCAACATCTCATGGCGCTCGGCCGCGGCAGAGCCTCTTGCCGAAAAGGCAAACGTCCGGCTCCTTCTCCCACAGGGAAGGGCCCAGCCCTGAAAGCTCTTGCTGCTCTTCACGGTGCTTTGGCGCCCTATCTACAGGCACAACAGCACTGGGGTTTGGTGCTTTCCCAGAGACGCAACATCTCATGGCGCTCGGCCGCGGCAGAGCCTCTTGCCGAAAAGGCAAACGTCCGGCTCCTTCTCCCACAGGGAAGGGCCCAGCCCTGAAAGCTCTTGCTGCTCTTCACGGTGCCTTGGCACCCTATCTACAGCCACAAAAGCACTGGGGATATGGGCTTTCTCAGAGACGCAACATCTAATGGTGCTAGGCCGCGGCAGAGCGTCTTGCCGAAAAGGCAAACGTCAGGCTCCTTCTCCCACAGGGAAGGGCCCAGCCCTGAAAGCTGTTGCTGCTCTTCACGGTGCCTTGGCACCCTATCTACAGGAACAACAGCACTGGGCATCTGGGCTTTATCAGAGACGCAACATCTCATGGCGCTCGGCCGCGGCAGAGCCTCTTGCCGAAAAGGCAAACGTCCGGCTCCTTCTGCCACAGGGAAGGGCCCAGCCCTGAAAGCTGTTGATGCTCTTCACGGTGCCTTGGCGCCCTATCTACAGGCACAACAGCACTGGGGTTTGGTGCTTTCCCAGAGACGCAACATCTCATGGCGCTCGGCCGCGGCAGAGCCTCCTGCCGAAAAGGCAAACGTCCGGCTCCTTCTCCCACTAGGAAGGGCCCAGCCCTGAAAGCTCTTGCTGCTCTTCACGGTGCTTTGGCGCCCTATCTACAGGCACAACAGCACGGGGGATCTGGGCTTTCCCAGAGACGCAACATCTCATGGCGCTCGTCCGCGGCAGAGCCTCTTGCCGAAAAGGCAAACGTCCGGCTCCTTCTCCCACAGGGAAGGGCCCAGCCCGGAAAGCTGTTGCTGCTCTTCACGGTGCCTTGGCACCCTATCTACAGGCACAACAGCACTGGGCATCTGGGCTTTCCCAGAGACGCAACATCTCATGGCGCTCGGCCGCGGCAGAGCCTCTTGCCGAAAAGGCAAACGTCCGGCTCCTTCTCCCACAGTGAAGGGCCCAGCCCGGAAAGCTGTTGCTGCTCTTCACGGTGCCTTGGCACCCTATCTACAGGCACAACAGCAGTGGGGTTTGGTGCTTTCCCAGAGACGCAACATCTCATGGCGCTCGGCCGCGGCAGAGCCTCCTGCCGAAAAGGCAAACGTCCGGCTCCTTCTCCCACAGGGAAGGGCCCAGCCCTGAAAGCTCTTGCTGCTCTTCACGGTGCCTTGGCGCCCTATCTACAGGCACAACAGCACGGGGGATCTGGGCTTTCCCAGAGACGCAACATCTCATGGCGCTCGGCCGCGGCAGAGCCTCTTGCCGAAAAGGCAAACATCCGGCTCCTTCTCCCACAGGGAAGGGCCCAGCCCTGAAAGCTGTTGCTGCTCTTCACGGTGCCTTGGCGCCCTAACTACAGCCACAGAAGCACTGGGGATATGGGCTTTCTCAGAGACGCAACATCTCATGGCGCTCGTCCGCGGCAGAGCCTCTTGCCGAAAAGCCAAACGTCCGGCTCCTTCTCCCACAGGGAAGGGCCCAGCCCTGAAAGCTTTTGCTGCTCTTCACGGTGCCTTGGCACCCTATCTACAGGCACAACAGCACTGGGCATCTGGGCTTTATCAGAGACGCAACATCTCATGGCGCTCGGCCGCGGCAGAGCCTCTTGCCGAAAAGGCAAACGTCCGGCTCCTTCTCCCACAAGGAAGGGCCCAGCCCGGAAAGGTGTTGCTGCTCTTCACGGTGCCTTGGCGCCCTATCTACAGGCACAACAGCACTGGCGTTTGGTGCTTTCCCAGAGACGCAACATCTCATGGCGCTCGGCCGCGGCAGAGCCTCCTGCCGAAAAGGCAAACGTCCGGCTCCTTCTCCCACAGGGAAGGGCCCAGCCCTGAAAGCTGTTGCTGCTCTTCACGGTGCCTTGGCACCCTATCTGCAGGCACAACAGCACTGGGGATCTGTGCTTTCCCAGAGACGCAACATCTCATGGCGCTCGGCCGCGGCAGAGCCTATGCCGAAAAGGCAAACGTCCGGCTCCTTCTCCCACAGGGAAGGGCCCAGCCCTGAAAGCTGTTGCTGCTCTTCACGGTGCCTTGGCACCCTATCTACAGGCACAACAGCACTGGGGATATGGGCTTTCCCAGAGACGCAACATCTCATGGCGCTCGGCCGCGGCAGAGCCTCTTGCCGAAAAGGCAAACGTCCGGCTCCTTCTCCCACAGGGAAGGGCCCAGCCCTGAAAGCTGTTGCTGCTCTTCACGGTGCCTTGGCGCCCTATTTACAGGCACAACAGCAGTGGGGTTTGGTGCTTTCCCAGAGACGCAACATCTCATGGCGCTTGGCCGCGGCAGAGCCTCCTGCCGAAAAGGCAAACGTCCGGCTCCTTCTCCCACAGGGAAGGGCCCAGCCCTGAAAGCTCTTGCTGCTCTTCACGGTGCCTTGGCACCCTATCTACAGGCACAACAGCAGTGGGGTTTGGTGCTTTCCCAGAGACGCAACATCTCATGGCGCTCGGCCGCGGCAGAGCCTCTTGCCGAAAAGGCAAACGTCCGGCTCCTTCTCCCACAAGGAAGGGCCCAGCCCTGAAAGCTGTTGATGCTCTTCACGGTGCCTTGGCACCCTATCTACAGGCACAACAGCACTGGGGTTTGGTGCTTTCCCAGAGACGCAACATCTCATGGCGCTAAGCCGCGGCAGAGCCTCTTGCCGAAAAGGCAAACGTCCGGCTCCTTCTCCCACAGGGAAGGGCCCAGCCCTGAAAGCGGTTGCTGCTCTTCATGGTGCCTTGGCACCCTATCTACAGGCACAACAGGACAGGGGATCTGGGCTTTCTCAGAGACGCAACATCTCATGGCGCTCGTCCGCGGCAGAGCCTTTTGCCGAAAAGGCAAACGTCTGGCTCCTTCACCCACAAGGAAGGGCCCAGCCCGGAACGCGGTTGCTGCTCTTCACGGTGCCTTGGCACCCTATCTACAGGCACAACAGCACTGGGGATCTGTGCTTTCCCAGAGACGCAACATCTCATGGCGCTCGGCCGCGGCAGTGCCTCTTGCTGAAAAGGCAAACATCCGGCTCCTTCTCCCACAGGGAAGGGCCCAGCCCGGAAAGCTGTTGCTGCTCTTCACGGTGCCTTGACGCCCTATCTACAGCCACAGAAGCACTGGGGATATGGGCTTTCTCAGAGACGCAACATCTCATGGCGCTCGGCCGCGGCAGAGCCTCTTGCCGAAAAGGCAAACGTCCGGCTCCTTCTCCCACAGGGAAGGGCCCAGCCCTGAAAGCTCTTGCTGCTCTTCACGGTGCTTTGGCGCCCTATCTACAGGCACAACAGCACTGGGGTTTGGTGCTTTCCCAGAGACGCAACATCTCATGGCGCTCGGCCGCGGCAGAGCCTCTTGCCGAAAAGGCAAACGTCTGGCTCCTTCTGCCACAGGGAAGGGCCCAGCCCTGAAAGCTCTTGCTGCTCTTCACGGTGCCTTGGCACCCTATCTACAGCCACAAAAGCACTGGGGATATGGGCTTTCTCAGAGACGCAACATCTAATGGTGCTAGGCCGCGGCAGAGCGTCTTGCCGAAAAGGCAAACGTCAGGCTCCTTCTCCCACAGGGAAGGGCCCAGCCCTGAAAGCTGTTGCTGCTCTTCACGGTGCCTTGGCACCCTATCTACAGGCACAACAGCACTGGGCATCTGGGCTTTATCAGAGACGCAACATCTCATGGCGCTCGGCCGCGGCAGAGCCTCTTGCCGAAAAGGCAAACGTCCGGCTCCTTCTGCCACAGGGAAGGGCCCAGCCCTGAAAGCTGTTGATGCTCTTCACGGTGCCCTGGCACCCTATCTACAGGCACAACAGCACTGGGGTTTGGTGCTTTCCCAGAGACGCAACATCTCATGGCGCTCGGCCGCGGCAGAGCCTCCTGCCGAAAAGGCAAACGTCCGGCTCCTTCTCCCACAGGGAAGGGCCCAGCCCTGAAAGCTCTTGCTGCTCTTCACGGTGCTTTGGCGCCCTATCTACAGGCACAACAGCACGGGGGATCTGGGCTTTCTCAGAGACGCAACATCTCATGGCGCTCGTCCGCGGCAGAGCCTCTTGCCGAAAAGGCAAACGTCCGGCTCCTTCTCCCACAGCGAAGGGCCCAGCCCTGAAAGCTGTTGCTGCTCTACACAGTGCCTTGGTGCCCTATCTACAGCCACAAAAGCACTGGGGATATGGGCTTTCTCAGAGACGCAACATCTCATGGCGCTCGTCCGCGGCAGAGCCTCTTGCCGAAAAGGCAAACGTCCGGCTCCTTCTCCCACAGTGAAGGGCCCAGCCCGGAAAGCTGTTGCTGCTCTTCACGGTGCCTTGGCACCCTATCTACAGGCACAACAGCACTGGCGTTTGGTGCTTTCCCAGAGACGCAACATCTCATGGCGCTCGGCCGCGGCAGAGCCTCCTGCCGAAAAGGCAAACGTCCGGCTCCTTCTCCCACAGGGAAGGGCCCAGCCCTGAAAGCTCTTGCTGCTCTTCACGGTGCCTTGGCGCCCTATCTACAGGCACAACAGCACGGGGGATCTGGGCTTTCCCAGAGACGCAACATCTCATGGCGCTCGGCCGCGGCAGAGCCTCTTGCCGAAAAGGCAAACGTCCGGCTCCTTCTCCCACAGGGAAGGGCCCAGCCCTGAAAGCTGTTGCTGCTCTTCACGGTGCCTTGGCGCCCTAACTACAGCCACAGAAGCACTGGGGATATGGGCTTTCTCAGAGACGCAACATCTCATGGCGCTCGTCCGCGGCAGAGCCTCTTGCCGAAAAGCCAAACGTCCGGCTCCTTCTCCCACAGGGAAGGGCCCAGCCCTGAAAGCTTTTGCTGCTCTTCACGGTGCCTTGGCACCCTATCTACAGGCACAACAGCACTGGGCATCTGGGCTTTATCAGAGACGCAACATCTCATGGCGCTCGGCCGCAGCAGAGCCTCTTGCCGAAAAGGCAAACGTCCGGCTCCTTCTCCCACAGGGAAGGGCCCAGCCCGGAAAGCTGTTGCTGCTCTTCACGGTGCCTTGGCGCCCTAACTACAGCCACAGAAGCACTGGGGATATGGGCTTTCTCAGAGACGCAACATCTCATGGCGCTTGGCCGTGGCAGAGCCTCTTGCCGAAAAGGCAAACATCCGGCTCCTTCTCCCACAAGGAAGGGCCCAGCCCTGAAAGTTGTTGCTGCTCTTCACGGTGCCTTGGCACCCTATCTACAGGCACAACAGCACTGGGGATCTGGGCTTTCCCAGAGACGCAACATCTCATGGCGCTCGGCCGCGGCAGAGCCTCTTGCCGAAAAGGCAAACGTCCGGCTCCTTCTCCCACAGGGAAGGGCCCAGCCCTGAAAGCTCTTACTGCTCTTCACGGTGCCTTGGCACCCTATCTACAGCCACAAAAGCACTGGGGATATGGGCTTTCTCAGAGACGCAACATCTAATGGTGCTAGGCCGCGGCAGAGCGTCTTGCCGAAAAGGCAAACGTCAGGCTCATTCTCCCACAGGGAAGGGCCCAGCCCTGAAAGCTGTTGCTGCTCTTCACGGTGCCTTGGCACCCTATCTACAGGCACAACAGCACTGGGCATCTGGGCTTTATCAGAGACGCAACATCTCATGGCGCTCGGCCGCGGCAGAGCCTCTTGCCGAAAAGGCAAACGTCCGGCTCCTTCTGCCACAGGGAAGGGCCCAGCCCTGAAAGCTGTTGATGCTCTTCACGGTGCCCTGGCACCCTATCTACAGGCACAACAGCACTGGGATTTGGTGCTTTCCCAGAGACGCAACATCTCATGGCGCTCGGCCGCGGCAGAGCCTCCTGCCGAAAAGGCAAACGTCCGGCTCCTTCTCCCACTAGGAAGGGCCCAGCCCTGAAAGCTCTTGCTGCTCTTCACGGTGCTTTGGCGCCCTATCTACAGGCACAACAGCACGGGGGATCTGGGCTTTCCCAGAGACGCAACATCTCATGGCGCTCGTCCGCGGCAGAGCCTCTTGCTGAAAAGGCAAACGTCCGGCTCCTTCTCCCACAGCGAAGGGCCCAGCCCTGAAAGCTGTTGCTGCTCTTCACAGTGCCTTGGTGCCCTATCTACAGCCACAAAAGCACTGGGGATATGGGCTTTCTCAGAGACGCAACATCTCATGGCGCTCGTCCGCGGCAGAGCCTCTTGCCGAAAAGGCAAACGTCCGGCTCCTTCTCCCACAGGGAAGGGCCCAGCCCTGAAAGCTGTTGCTGCTCTTCACGGTGCCTTGGCACCCTATCTACAGGCACAACAGCACTGGGGATATGGGCTTTCTCAGAGACGCAACATCTCATGGCGCTCGGCAGCGGCAGAGCCTCTTGCTGAAAAGGCAAACGTCCGGCTCCTTCTCCCACAAGGAAGGGCCCAGCCCTGAAAGCTGTTGCTGCTCTTCACGGTGCCTTGGTGCCCTATCTACAGGCACAACAGCACTGGGGTTTGGTGCTTTCCCAGAGACGCAACATCTCGTGGCGCTCGGCCGCGGCAGAGCCTCTTGCCGAAAAGGCAAACGTCCGGCTCCTTCTCCCACAGGGAAGGGCCCAGCCCGGAAAGCTGTTGCTGCTCTTCACGGTGCCTTGGCACCCTATCTACAGGCACAACAGCACTGGGGATATGGGCTTTCCCAGAGACGCAACATCTCATGGCGCTCGGCCGCGGCAGAGCCTCTTGCCGAAAACGCAAACGTCCGGCTCCTTCTCCCACAGGGAAGGGCCCAGCCCTGAAAGCTGTTGCTGCTCTTCACGGTGCCTTGGCGCCCTATTTACAGGCACAACAGCAGTGGGGTTTGGTGCTTTCCCAGAGACGCAACATCTCATGGCGCTTGGCCGCGGCAGATCCTCCTGCCGAAAAGGCAAACGTCCGGCTCCTTCTCCCACAGGGAAGGGCCCAGCCCTGAAAGCTCTTGCTGCTCTTCACGGTGCCTTGGCACCCTATCTACAGGCACAACAGCAGTGGGGTTTGGTGCTTTCCCAGAGACGCAACATCTCATGGCGCTCGGCCGCGGCAGAGCGTCTTGCCGAAAAGGCAAACGTCAGGCTCCTTCTCCCACAGGGAAGGGCCCAGCCCTGAAAGCTGTTGCTGCTCTTCACGGTGCCTTGGCACCCTATCTACAGGCACAACAGCACTGGGCATCTGGGCTTTCTCAGAGACGCAACATCTCATGGCGCTCGGCCGCGGCAGAGCCTCTTGCCGAAAAGGCAAACGTCCGGCTCCTTCTCCCACAGGGAAGGGCCCAGCCCTGAAAGCTGTTGCTGCTCTTCACGGTGCCTTGGTGCCCTATCTACAGCCACAGAAGCACTGGGGATATGGGCTTTCTCAGAGACGCAACATCTCATGGCGCTCGGCAGCGGCAGAGCCTCTTGCTGAAAAGGCAAACGTCCGGCTCCTTCTCCCACAAGGAAGGGCCCAGCCCTGAAAGCTGTTGCTGCTCTTCACGGTGCCTTGGTGCCCTATCTACAGGCACAACAGCACTGGGGTTTGGTGCTTTCCCAGAGACGCAACATCTCGTGGCGCTCGGCCGCGGCAGAGCCTCTTGCCGAAAAGGCAAACGTCCGGCTCCTTCTACCACAGGGAAGGGCCCAGCCCGGAAAGCTGTTGCTGCTCTTCACGGTGCCTTGGCACCCTATCTACAGGCACAACAGCACTGGGGATATGGGCTTTCCCAGAGACGCAACATCTCATGGCGCTCGGCCGCGGCAGAGCCTCTTGCCGAAAACGCAAACGTCCGGCTCCTTCTCCCACAGGGAAGGGCCCAGCCCTGAAAGCTGTTGCTGCTCTTCACGGTGCCTTGGCGCCCTATTTACAGGCACAACAGCAGTGGGGTTTGGTGCTTTCCCAGAGACGCAACATCTCATGGCGCTTGGCCGCGGCAGAGCCTCCTGCCGAAAAGGCAAACGTCCGGCTCCTTCTCCCACAGGGAAGGGCCCAGCCCTGAAAGCTCTTGCTGCTCTTCACGGTGCCTTGGCACCCTATCTACAGGCACAACAGCAGTGGGGTTTGGTGCTTTCCCAGAGACGCAACATCTCATGGCGCTCGGCCGCGGCAGAGCGTCTTGCCGAAAAGGCAAACGTCAGGCTCCTTCTCCCACAGGGAAGGGCCCAGCCCTGAAAGCTGTTGCTGCTCTTCACGGTGCCTTGGCACCCTATCTACAGGCACAACAGCACTGGGCATCTGGGCTTTATCAGAGACGCAACATCTCATGGCGCTCGGCCGCGGCAGAGCCTCTTGCCGAAAAGGCAAACGTCCGGCTCCTTCTGCCACAGGGAAGGGCCCAGCCCTGAAAGCTGTTGATGCTCTTCACGGTGCCCTGGCACCCTATCTACAGGCACAACAGCACTGGGGTTTGGTGCTTTCCCAGAGACGCAACATCTCATGGCGCTCGGCCGCGGCAGAGCCTCCTGCCGAAAAGGCAAACGTCCGGCTCCTTCTCCCACTAGGAAGGGCCCAGCCCTGAAAGCTCTTGCTGCTCTTCACGGTGCTTTGGCGCCCTATCTACAGGCACAACAGCACGGGGGATCTGGGCTTTCCCAGAGACGCAACATCTCATGGCGCTCGTCCGCGGCAGAGCCTCTTGCCGAAAGGCAAACGTCCGGCTCCTTCTCCCACAGCGAAGGGCCCAGCCCTGAAAGCTGTTGCTGCTCTTCACAGTGCCTTGGTGCCCTATCTACAGCCACAAAAGCACTGGGGATATGGGCTTTCTCAGAGACGCAACATCTCATGGCGCTCGTCCGCGGCAGAGCCTCTTGCCGAAAAGGCAAACGTCCGGCTCCTTCTCCCACAGTGAAGGGCCCAGCCCGGAAAGCTGTTGCTGCTCTTCACGGTGCCTTGGCACCCTATCTACAGGCACAACAGCAGTGGGGTTTGGTGCTTTCCCAGAGACGCAACATCTCATGGCGCTCGGCCGCGGCAGAGCCTCCTGCCGAAAAGGCAAACGTCCGGCTCCTTCTCCCACAGGGAAGGGCCCAGCCCTGAAAGCTCTTGCTGCTCTTCACGGTGCCTTGGTGCCCTATCTACAGGCACAACAGCACGGGGGATCTGGGCTTTCCCAGAGACGCAACATCTCATGGCGCTCGGCCGCGGCAGAGCCTCTTGCCGAAAAGGCAAACGTCCGGCTCCTTCTCCCACAGGGAAGGGCCCAGCCCTGAAAGCTGTTGCTGCTCTTCACGGTGCCTTGGCGCCCTAACTACAGCCACAGAAGCACTGGGGATATGGGCTTTCTCAGAGACGCAACATCTCATGGCGCTCGTCCGCGGCAGAGCCTCTTGCCGAAAAGCCAAACGTCCGGCTCCTTCTCCCACAGGGAAGGGCCCAGCCCTGAAAGCTTTTGCTGCTCTTCACGGTGCCTTGGCACCCTATCTACAGGCACAACAGCACTGGGCATCTGGGCTTTATCAGAGACGCAACATCTCATGGCGCTCGGCCGCGGCAGAGCCTCTTGCCGAAAAGGCAAACGTCCGGCTCCTTCTCCCACAAGGAAGGGCCCAGCCCGGAAAGGTGTTGCTGCTCTTCACGGTGCCTTGGCGCCCTATCTACAGGCACAACAGCACTGGCGTTTGGTGCTTTCCCAGAGACGCAACATCTCATGGCGCTCGGCCGCGGCAGAGCCTCCTGCCGAAAAGGCAAACGTCCGGCTCCTTCTCCCACAGGGAAGGGCCCAGCCCGGAACGCGGTTGCTGCTCTTCACGGTGCCTTGGCACCCTATCTACAGGCACAACAGCACTGGGGTTTGGTGCTTTCCCAGAGACGCAACATCTCATGGCGCTCGGCCGCGGCAGTGCCTCTTGCTGAAAAGGCAAACGTCCGGCTCCTTCTCCCACAGGGAAGGGCCCAGCCCGGAAAGCTGTTGCTGCTCTTCACGGTGCCTTGACGCCCTATCTACAGCCACAGAAGCACTGGGGATATGGGCTTTCTCAGAGACGCAACATCTCATGGCGCTCGGCCGCGGCAGAGCCTCTTGCCGAAAAGGCAAACGTCCGGCTCCTTCTCCCACAGGGAAGGGCCCAGCCCTGAAAGCTCTTGCTGCTCTTCACGGTGCTTTGGCGCCCTATCTACAGGCACAACAGCACTGGGGTTTGGTGCTTTCCCAGAGACGCAACATCTCATGGCGCTCGGCCGCGGCAGAGCCTCTTGCCGAAAAGGCAAACGTCCGGCTCCTTCTGCCACAGGGAAGGGCCCAGCCCTGAAAGCTCTTGCTGCTCTTCACGGTGCCTTGGCACCCTATCTACAGCCACAAAAGCACTGGGGATATGGGCTTTCTCAGAGACGCAACATCTAATGGTGCTAGGCCCGCGGCAGAGCGTCTTGCCGAAAAGGCAAACGTCAGGCTCCTTCTCCCACAGGGAAGGGCCCAGCCCTGAAAGCTGTTGCTGCTCTTCACGGTGCCTTGGCACCCTATCTACAGGCACAACAGCACTGGGCATCTGGGCTTTATCAGAGACGCAACATCTCATGGCGCTCGGCCGCGGCAGAGCCTCTTGCCGAAAAGGCAAACGTCCGGCTCCTTCTGCCACAGGGAAGGGCCCAGCCCTGAAAGCTGTTGATGCTCTTCACGGTGCCCTGGCACCCTATCTACAGGCACAACAGCACTGGGGTTTGGTGCTTTCCCAGAGACGCAACATCTCATGGCGCTCGGCCGCGGCAGAGCCTCCTGCCGAAAAGGCAAACGTCCGGCTCCTTCTCCCACTAGGAAGGGCCCAGCCCTGAAAGCTCTTGCTGCTCTTCACGGTGCTTTGGCGCCCTATCTACAGGCACAACAGCACGGGGGATCTGGGCTTTCCCAGAGACGCAACATCTCATGGCGCTCGTCCGCGGCAGAGCCTCTTGCCGAAAAGGCAAACGTCCGGCTCCTTCTCCCACAGCGAAGGGCCCAGCCCTGAAAGCTGTTGCTGCTCTTCACAGTGCCTTGGTGCCCTATCTACAGCCACAAAAGCACTGGGGATATGGGCTTTCTCAGAGACGCAACATCTCATGGAACTCGTCCGCGGCAGAGCCTCTTGCCGAAAAGGCAAACGTCCGGCTCCTTCTCCCACAGTGAAGGGCCCAGCCCGGAAAGCTGTTGCTGCTCTTCACGGTGCCTTGGCACCCTATCTACAGGCACAACAGCACTGGCATTTGGTGCTTTCCCAGAGACGCAACATCTCATGGCGCTCGGCCCGCGGCAGAGCCTCCTGCCGAAAAGGCAAACGTCCGGCTCCTTCTCCCACAGGGAAGGGCCCAGCCCTGAAAGCTCTTGCTGCTCTTCACGGTGCCTTGGCGCCCTATCTACAGGCACAACAGCACGGGGGATCTGGGCTTTCCCAGAGACGCAACATCTCATGGCGCTCGGCCGCGGCAGAGCCTCTTGCCGAAAAGCCAAACGTCCGGCTCCTTCTCCCACAGGGAAGGGCCCAGCCCTGAAAGCTTTTGCTGCTCTTCACGGTGCCTTGGCACCCTATCTACAGGCACAACAGCACTGGGCATCTGGGCTTTATCAGAGACGCAACATCTCATGGCGCTCGGCCGCGGCAGAGCCTCTTGCCGAAAAGGCAAACGTCCGGCTCCTTCTCCCACAAGGAAGGGCCCAGCCCGGAAAGGTGTTGCTGCTCTTCACGGTGCCTTGGCGCCCTATCTACAGGCACAACAGCACTGGCGTTTGGTGCTTTCCCAGAGACGCAACATCTCATGGCGCTCGTCCGCGGCAGAGCCTCCTGCCGAAAAGGCAAACGTCCGGCTCCTTCTCCCACAGGGAAGGGCCCAGCCCTGAAAGCTCTTGCTGCTCTTCACGGTGCCTTGGCACCCTATCTGCAGGCACAACAGCAGTGGGGATCTGTGCTTTCCCAGAGACGCAACATCTCATGGCGCTCGGCCGCGGCAGAGCCTATGCCGAAAAGGCAAACGTCCGGCTCCTTCTCCCACAGGGAAGGGCCCAGCCCTGAAAGCTGTTGCTGCTCTTCACGGTGCCTTGGCGCCCTATCTACAGCCACAGAAGCACTGGGGATATGGGGTTTCTCAGAGACGCAACATCTCATGGCGCTTGGCCGTGGCAGAGCCTCTTGCCGAAAAGGCAAACATCCGGCTCCTTCTCCCACAAGGAAGGGCCCAGCCCTGAAAGCTGTTGCTGCTCTTCACGGTGCCTTGGTGCCCTATCTACAGGCACAACAGCACTGGGGATCTGGGCTTTCCCAGAGACGCAACATCTCATGGCGCTCGGCCGCGGCAGAGCCTCTTGCCGAAAAGGCAAACGTCCGGCTCCTTCTCCCACAGGGAAGGGCCCAGCCCTGAAAGCTCTTGCTGCTCTTCACGGTGCCTTGGCACCCTATCTACAGCCACAAAAGCACTGGGGATATGGGCTTTCTCAGAGACGCAACATCTAATGGTGCTAGGCCGCGGCAGAGCGTCTTGCCGAAAAGGCAAACGTCAGGCTCATTCTCCCACAGGGAAGGGCCCAGCCCTGAAAGCTGTTGCTGCTCTTCACGGTGCCTTGGCACCCTATCTACAGGCACAACAGCACTGGGCATCTGGGCTTTATCAGAGACGGAACATCTCATGGCGCTCGGCCGCGGCAGAGCCTCTTGCCGAAAAGGCAAACGGCCGGCTCCTTCTGCCACAGGGAAGGGCCCAGCCCTGAAAGCTGTTGATGCTCTTCACGGTGCCCTGGCACCCTATCTACAGGCACAACAGCACTGGGATTTGGTGCTTTCCCAGAGACGCAACATCTCATGGCGCTCGGCCGCGGCAGAGCCTCCTGCCGAAAAGGCAAACGTCCGGCTCCTTCTCCCACTAGGAAGGGCCCAGCCCTGAAAGCTCTTGCTGCTCTTCACGGTGCTTTGGCGCCCTATCTACAGGCACAACAGCACGGGGGATCTGGGCTTTCCCAGAGACGCAACATCTCATGGCGCTCGTCCGCGGCAGAGCCTCTTGCTGAAAAGGCAAACGTCCGGCTCCTTCTCCCACAGCGAAGGGCCCAGCCCTGAAAGCTGTTGCTGCTCTTCACAGTGCCTTGGTGCCCTATCTACAGCCACAAAAGCACTGGGGATATGGGCTTTCTCAGAGACGCAACATCTCATGGCGCTCGTCCGCGGCAGAGCCTCTTGCCGAAAAGGCAAACGTCCGGCTCCTTCTCCCACAGGGAAGGGCCCAGCCCTGAAAGCTGTTGCTGCTCTTCACGGTGCCTTGGTGCCCTATCTACAGGCACAACAGCACGGGGGATCTGGGCTTTCCCAGAGACGCAACATCTCATGGCGCTCGTCCGCGGCAGAGCCTCTTGCCGAAAAGGCAAACGTCCGGCTCCTTCTCCCACAAGGAAGGGCCCAGCCCTGAAAGCGGTTGCTGCTCTTCACGGTGCCTTGGCGCCCTATCTACAGGCACAACAGCAGTGGGGTTTGGTGCTTTCCCAGAGACGCAACATCTCATGGCGCTCGGCCGCGGCAGAGCCTCCTGCCGAAAAGGCAAACGTCCGGCTCCTTCTCCCACAGGGAAGGGCCCAGCCCTGAAAGCTGTTGCTGCTCTTCACGGTGCCTTGGCGCCCTATCTACAGGCACAACAGCACTGGGGATCTGGGCTTTCCCAGAGAGTCAACATCTCATGGCGCTCGTCCGCGGCAGAGCCTATGCTGAAAAGGCAAACGTCCGGCTCCTTCTCCCACAAGGAAGGGCCCAGCCCGGAAAGCTCTTGCTGCTCATCACGGTGCCTTGGTGCCCTATGTACAGGCACAAGAGCACTGGGGTTTGGTGCTTTCCCAGAGACGCAACATCTCATGGCGCTCGGCCGCGGCACAGCCTCCTGCCGAAAAGGCAAACGTCCGGCTCCTTCTCCCACAGGGAAGGGCCCAGCCCTGAAAGCGGTTGCTGCTCTTCATGGTGCCTTGGCACCCTATCTACAGGCACAACAGGACAGGGGATCTGGGCTTTCTCAGAGACGCAACCTCTCATGGCGCTCGTCCGCGGCAGAGCCTTTTGCCGAAAAGGCAAACGTCCGGCTCCTTCTCCCACAAGGAAGGGCCCAGCCCGGAACGCGGTTGCTGCTCTTCACGGTGCCTTGGCACCCTATGTACAGGCACAACAGCACTGGGGTTTGGTGCTTTCCCAGAGACGCAACATCTCATGGCGCTCGGCCGCGGCAGAGCCTCCTGCCGAAAAGGCAAACGTCCGGCTCCTTCTCCCACAGGGAAGGGCCCAGCCCTGAAAGCTCTTGCTGCTCGTCACGGTGCCTTGGCGCCCTATCTACAGGCACAACAGCACGGGGGATCTGTGCTTTCCCAGAGACGCAACATCTCATGGCGCTCGGCCGCGGCAGTGCCTCTTGCCGAAAAGGCAAACGTCAGGCTCCTTCTCCCACAGGGAAGGGCCCAGCCCTGAAAGCTGTTGCTGCTCTTCACGGTGCCTTGGCGCCCTATCTACAGCCACAGAAGCACTGGGGATATGGGCTTTCTCAGAGACGCAACATCTCATGGCGCTCGGTCCCTGCGGCAGTGCCTCTAGCCGAAAAGGCAAACGTCAGGCTCCTTCTCCCACAGGGAAGGGCCCAGCCCTGAAAGCTGTTGCTGCCCCTTCACGGTGCCTTGGCACCCTATCTACAGGCACAACAGCAGTGGGGTTTGGTGCTTTCCCAGAGACGCAACAGCTCATGGCGCTCGGCCGCGGGCAGAGCCTTTTGCCGAAAAGGCAAACGTCCGGCTCCTTCTCCCACAAGGAAGGGCCCAGCCCGGAACGCGGTTGCTGCTCTTCCCGGTGCCGTGGCACCCTATCTACAGCACAAACAGCACTGGGGATATAGGCTTTCCAGAGACGCAACATCTCATGGCGCTCGGCCGCGGCAGAGCCTCTTGCCGAAAAGGCAAACGTCCGGCTCCTTCTCCACAGGGAAGGGCCCAGGCCTGAAAGCTCTTGCTGCTCTTCACGGTGCCTTGGCACCCTATGTACAGGCACAACAGCACGGGGGGATCTGGGCTTTCCCAGAGACGCAACATCTCATGGCGCTTGGCCGTGGCAGAGCCTCTTGCCGAAAAGGCAAACATCCGGCTCCTTCTCCCACAAGGAAGGGCCCAGCCCTGAAAGCTGTTGCTGCTCTTCACAGTGCCTTGGCACCCTATCTACAGGCTCAACAGCACTGGGGATCTGGGCTTTCCCAGAGACGCAACATCTCATGGCGCTTCGGCCGCGGCAGAGCCTCTTGCCGAAAAGGCAAACGTCCGGCTCCTTCTCCCACAGGGAAGGGCCCAGTCCTGAAAGCTCTTGCTGCTCTTCACGGTGCCTTGGCACCCTATCTACAGCCACAAAAGCACTGGGGATATGGGCTTTCTCAGAGACGCAACATCTCATGGTGCTAGGCCGCGGCAGAGCGTCTTGCCGAAAAGGCAAACGTCCGGCTCCTTCTCCCACAGGGAAGGGCCCAGCCCTGAAAGCTGTTGATGCTCTTCACGGTGCCCTGGCACCCTATCTACAGGCACAACAGTACTGGGTTTGGTGCTTTCCCAGAGACGCAACATCTCATGGCGCTCGGCCGCGGCAGAGCCTCCTGCCGAAACGGCAAACGTCCGGCTCCTTCTCCCACAGGGAAGGGCCCAGCCCTGAAAGCTGTTGCTGCTCTTCACGGTGCTTTGGCGCCCTATCTACAGGCACAACAGCACGGGGGATCTGTGCTTTCCAGAGACGCAACATCTCATGGCGCTCGGCCGCGGCAGAGCCTCTTGCCGAAAAGCCAAACGTCCGGCTCCTTCTCCCACAAGGAAGGGCCCAGCCCTAAAAGCTGTTGATGCTCTTCACGGTGCCTTGGCACCCTATCTACAGGCACAACAGCACTGGGGTTTGGTGCTTTCCCAGAGACGCAACATCTCATGGCGCTCGGCCGCGGCAGAGCCTCTTGCCGAAAAGGCAAACGTCTGGCTCCTTCTCCCACAGGGAAGGGCCAGCCCGGAAACGCGGTTGCTGCTCTTCACGGTGCCTTGGCACCCTATGTACAGGCACAACAGCACTGGGGTTTGGTGCTTTCCCAGAGACGCAACATCTCATGGCGCTCGTCCGCGGCAGAGCCTCCTGCCGAAAAGGCAAAAATCCGGGCTCCTTCTCCCACAGGGAAGGGCCCAGCCCTGAAAGCTCTTGCTGCTCGTCACGGTGCCATGGCGCCCTATCTACAGGCACAACAGCACGGGGGATCTGTGCTTTCCAGAGACGCAACAGCTCATGGCGCTCGGCCGCGGCAGTGCCTCTTGCCGAAAAGGCAAACGTCAGGCTCCTTCTCCCCACAGGGAAGGGCCCAGCCCTGAAAGCTGTTGCTGCTCTTCACGGTGCCTTGGCACCCTATCTACAGGCACAACAGCAGTGGGGTTTGGTGCTTTCCCAGAGACGCAACAGCTCATGGCGCTCGGCCGCGGCAGAGCCTTTTGCCGAAAAGGGCAAACGTCCGGCTCCTTCTCCCACAAGGAAGGGCCCAGCCCGGAACGCGGTTGCTGCTCTTCACGGTGCCTTGGCACCCTATCTACAGGCACAACAGCACTGGGGATCAGGGCTTTCCCAGAGACGCAACATCTCATGGCGCTCGGCCGCGGCAGAGCCTCTTGCCGAAAAGGCAAACGTCCGGCTCCTTCTCCACAGGGAAGGGCCCAGCCCTGAAAGCTCTTGCTGCTCTTCACGGTGCCTTGGCACCCTATGTACAGGCACAACAGCACGGGGGATCTGGGCTTTCCCAGAGACGCAACATCTCATGGCGCTTGGCCGTGGCAGAGCCTCTTGCCGAAAAGGCAAACATCTGGCTCCTTCTCCCACAAGGAAGGGCCCAGCCCTGAAAGCTGTTGCTGCTCTTCACGGTGCCTTGGCACCCTATCTACAGGCTCAACAGCACTGGGGATCTGGGCTTTCCCAGAGACGCAACATCTCATGGCGCTCGGCCGCGGCAGAGCCTCTTGCCGAAAAGGCAAACGTTCCGGCTCCTTCTCCCACAGGGAAGGGCCCAGCCCTGAAAGCTGTTGCTGCTCTTCACGGTGCCTTGGCACCCTATCTACAGGCACAACAGCAGTGGGGTTTGGTGCTTTCCCAGAGACGCAACAGCTCATGGCGCTCGGCCGCGGCAGAGCCTCTTGCGAAAAGGCAAACGTCCGGCTCCTTCTCCCACAAGGAAGGGCCAGCCCTAAAAGCTGTTGATGCTCTTCACGGTGCCTTGGCACCCTATCTACAGGCACAACAGCACTGGGGTTTGGTGCTTTCCCAGAGACGCAACATCTCATGGCGCTCGTCCGCGGCAGAGCCTCCTGCCGAAAAGGCAAAAGTCCGGCTCCTTCTCCCACAGGGAAGGGTCCAGCCCTGAAAGCTCTTGCTGCTCGTCACGGTGCCATGGCGCCCTATCTACAGGCACAACAGCACGGGGGATCTGTGCTTTCCCAGAGACGCAACATCTCATGGCGCTCGGCCGCGGCAGTGCCTCTTGCCGAAAAGGCAAACGTCAGGCTCCTTCTCCCACAGGGAAGGGGCCCAGCCCTGAAAGCTGTTGCTGCTCTTCACGGTGCCTTGGCACCCTATCTACAGGCACAACAGCAGTGGGGTTTGGTGCTTTCCCAGAGACGCAACAGCTCATGGCGCTCGGCCCGCGGCAGAGCCTTTTGCCGAAAAGGCAAACGTCCGGCTCCTTCTCCCACAGGGAAGGGCCCAGCCCTGAAAGCTGTTGCTGCTCTTCACGGTGCCTTGGCACCCTATCTACAGGCACAACAGCACTGGGGTTTGGTGCTTTCCCAGAGACGCAACAGCTCATGGCGCTCGGCCGCGGCAGAGCCTTTTGCCGAAAAGGCAAACGTCCGGCTCCTTCTCCCACAAGGAAGGGCCCAGCCCTGAAAGCTCTTGCTGCTCTTCACGGTGCCTTGGCACCCTATCTACAGCCACAAAAGCACTGGGGATATGGGCTGTCTCAGAGACGCAACATCTCATGGTGCTAGGCCGCGGCAGAGCGTCTTGCCGAAAAGTCAAACGTCAGGCTCCTTCTCCCACAGGGAAGGGCCCAGCCCTGAAAGCTGTTGCTGCTCTTCACGGTGCCTTGGCACCCTATCTACAGGCACAACAGCACTGGCATCTGGGCTTTATCAGAGACGCAACATCTCATGTCGCTCGGCCGCGGCAAGAGCCTCTTGCCGAAAAGGCAAACGTCCGGCTCCTTCTGCCACAGGGAAGGGCCCAGCCCTGAAAGCTGTTGCTGCTCTTCACGGTGCCCTGGCACCCTATCTACAGGCACAACAGCACTGGGGTTTGGTGCTTTCCCAGAGACGCAACATCTCGTGGCGCTCGGCCGCGGCAGACACTCTTGCCGAAAAGGCAAACGTCCGGCTCCTTCTCCCACAGGGAAGGGCCCAGCACTGAAAGCGGTTGCTGCTCTTCACGGTGCCTCGGCACCCTATCTACAGGCACAACAGCACTGGGGATCTGGGCTTTATCAGAGATGCAACATCTCATGGCGCTCGGCCGTGGCAGAGCCTCTTGCCGAAAAGGCAAACGTCCGGCTCCTTCTCCCACAAGGAAGGGCCCAGCCCGGAAAGCGGTTGCTGCTCTTCACAGTGCCTTGGCGCCCTATTTACAGGCACAACAGCAGTGGGGTTTGGTGCTTTCCCAGAGACGCAACATCTCATGGCGCTCGGCCGCGGCAGAGCCCTCCTGCCGAAAAGGCAAACGTCCGGCTCATTCTCCCACAGGGAAGGGCCCAGCCCTGAAAGCTCTTGCTGCTCTTCACGGTGCCTTGGCGCCCTATCTACAGGCACAACAGCAATGGGGTTTGGTGCTTTCCCAGAGACGCAACATCTCATGGCGCTCGTCCGCGGCAGAGCCTCTTGCCGAAAAGGCAAACGTCCGCTCCTTCTCCCACAGGGAAGGGCCCAGCACTGAAAGATTTTGCTGCTCTTCACGGTGCCTGGGCACCCTATCTACATGCAAAACAAAACTGGGGATCTGGGCTTTCCCAGAGACGCAACATCTCATGGCGCTCGTCCGCGGCAGAGCCTCTTGCCGAAAAGGCAAACGTCCGGCTCCTTCTCCCACAGGGAAGGGCCCAGACCTGAAAGCTGTTGCTGCTCTTCACAGTGCCTTGGTGCCCTATCTACAGCCACAAAAGCACTGGGGATATGGGCTTTCTCAGAGACGCAAGATGTCATGGCGCTCGTCCGCGGCAGAGCCTCTTGCCGAAAAGGCAAACGTCCGGCTCCTTCTCCCACAGGGAAGGGCCCAGCCCTGAAAGCTTTTGCTGCTCTTCACGGTGCCTTGGCACCCTATCTACAGGCACAACAGCACGGGGGATCTGGGGCTTTCCCAGAGACGCAACATCTCATGGCGCTCGGCCGCGGCAGAGCCTCTTGCCGAAAACGCAAACGTCCGGCTCCTTCTCCCACAAGGAAGGGCCAGCCCGGAAAGCTCTTGCTGCTCTTCACGGTGCCTTGGCACCCTATCTACAGGCACAACAGCACTGGGCATCTGGGCTTTATCAGAGACGCAACGTCTCATGGCGCTCGGCCGCGGCAGAGCCTCTTGCCGAAACGGCAAACGTCCGGCTCCTTCTCCCACAGGGAAGGGCCCAGCCCTGAAATCTGTTGCTGCTCTTCACGGTGCCTTGGCGCCCTATCTACAGCCACAGAAGCACTGGGGATATGGGCTTTCTCAGAGACGCAACATCTCATGGCGCTCGGCCGCGGCAGAGCCTCTTGCTGAAAAGGCAAACGTCCGGCTCCTTCTCCCACAAGGAAGGGCCCAGCCCTGAAAGCTGTTGCTGCTCTTCACGGTGCCTTGGCACCCTATCTACAGGCACAACAGCAGTGGGGTTTGGTGCTTTCCAGAGACGCAACATCTCGTGGCGCTCGGCCGCGGCAGAGCCTCTTGCCGAAAAGGCAAACGTCCGGCTCCTTCTCCCACAGGGAAGGGCCCAGCCCGGAAAGCTGTTGCTGCTCTTCACGGTGCCTTGGCACCCTATCTACAGGCACAACAGCACTGGGGATATGGGCTTTCCCAGAGACGCAACATCTCATGGCGCTCGGCCGCGGCAGAGCCTCTTGCCGAAAAGGCAAACGTCCGGCTCCTTCTCCCACAGGGAAGGGCCCAGCCCTGAAAGCTGTTGCTGCTCTTCACGGTGCCTTGGCGCCCTATTTACAGGCACAACAGCAGTGGGGTTTGGTGCTTTCCCAGAGACGCAACATCTCATGGCGCTTGGCCGCGGCAGAGCCTCCTGCCGAAAAGGCAAACGTCCGGCTCTTCTCCCACAGGGAAGGGCCCAGCCCTGAAAGCTCTTGCTGCTCTTCACGGTGCCTTGGCGCCCTATCTACAGGCACAACAGCACGGGGGATCTGTGCTTTCCCAGAGACGCAACATCTCATGGCGCTCGGCCGCGGCAGAGCCTCCTGCCGAAAAGGCAAACGTCCGGCTCCTTCTCCCACAGGGAAGGGCCCAGCCCTGAAATCTGTTGCTGCTCTTCACGGTGCCTTGGCGCCCTATCTACAGCCACAGAAGCACTGGGGATATGGGCTTTCTCAGAGACGCAACATCTCATGGCGCTCGGCAGCGGCAGAGCCTCTTGCTGAAAAGGCAAAACGTCCGGCTCCTTCTCCCACAAGGAAGGGCCCAGCCCTGAAAGCTGTTGCTGCTCTTCACGGTGCCTTGGTGCCCTATCTACAGGCACAACAGCACTGGGGTTTGGTGCTTTCCCAGAGACGCAACATCTCGTGGCGCTCGGCCGCGGCAGAGCCTCTTGCCGAAAAGGCAAACGTCCGGCTCCTTCTCCCACAGGGAAGGGCCCAGCCCGGAAAGCTGTTGCTGCTCTTCACGGTGCCTTGGCACCCTATCTACAGGCACAACAGCACGGGGATATGGGCTTTCCCAGAGACGCAACATCTCATGGCGCTCGGCCGCGGCAGAGCCTCTTGCCGAAAAGGCAAACGTCCGGCTCCTTCTCCCACAGGGAAGGGCCCAGCCCTGAAAGCTGTTGCTGCTCTTCACGGTTGCCTTGTCGCCCTATTTACAGGCACAACAGCAGTGGGGTTTGGTGCTTTCCCAGAGACGCAACATCTCATGGCGCTTGGCCGCGGCAGAGCCTCCTGCCGAAAAGGCAAACGTCCGGCTCCTTCTCCCACAGGGAAGGGCCCAGCCCTGAAAGCTGTTGCTGCTCTTCACGGTGCCTTGGCACCCTATCTACAGGCACAACAGCAGTGGGGTTTGGTGCTTTCCCAGAGACGCAACATCTCATGGCGCTCGGCCGCGGCAGAGCCTCTTGCCGAAAAGGCAAACGTCCGGCTCCTTCTCCCACAAGGAAGGGCCCAGCCCTGAAAGCTGTTGCTGCTCTTCACGGTGCCTTGGCACCCTATCTACAGGCACAACAGCACTGGGGTTTGCTGCTTTCCCAGAGACGCAACATCTCATGGCGCTCAGCCGCGGCAGAGCCTCTTGCCGAAAAGGCAAACGTCCGGCTCCTTCTCCCACAAGGAAGGGCCCAGCCCTGAAAGCGGTTGCTGCTCTTCATGGTGCCTTGGCACCCTATCTACAGGCACAACAGGACAGGGGACCTGGGCTTTCTCAGAGACGCAACATCTCATGGCGCTCGTCCGCGGCAGAGCCTTTTGCCGAAAAGGCAAACGTCTGGCTCCTTCACCCACAAGGAAGGGCCCAGCCCGGAACGCGGTTGCTGCTCTTCACGGTGCCTTGGCACCCTATCTACAGGCACAAACAGCACTGGGGATCTGTGCTTTCCCAGAGACGCAACATCTCATGGCGCTCGGCCGCGGCAGTGCCTCTTGCTGAAAAGGCAAACATCCGGCTCCTTACTCCCACAGGGAAGGGCCCAGCCCGGAAAGCTGTTGCTGCTCTTCACGGTGCCTTGACGCCCTATCTACAGCCACAGAAGCACTGGGGATATGGGCTTTCCCAGAGACGCAACATCTCATGGCGCTCGTCCGCGGCAGAGCCTCTTGCCGAAAAGGCAAACGTCCGGCTCCTTCTCCCACAGGGAAGGGCCAGCCCTGAAAGCTCTTGCTGCTCTTCACGGTGCCTTGGCACCCTATCTACAGGCACAAACAGCAGTGGGGTTTGGTGCTTTCCCAGAGACTCAACAGCTCATGGCGCTCGGCCGCGGCAGAGCCTCTTGCCGAAAAGGCAAACGTCCGGCTCCTTCTCCCACAAGGAAGGGCCCAGCCCTAAAAGCTGTTGATGCTCTTCACGGTGCCTTGGCACCCTATCTACAGGCACAACAGCACTGGGGTTTGGTGCTTTCCCAGAGACGCAACATCTCATGGCTCTCGGCCGCGGCAGAGCCTCTTGCCGAAAACGCAAACGTCCGGCTCCTTCTCCCACAGGGAAGGGCCCAGCCCTGGAAAGCGGTTTGCTGCTCTTCTGGTGCCTTGGCACCCTATCTACAGGCACAACAGGACAGGGGATCTGGGCTTTCTCAGAGACGCAACATCTCATGGCGCTAGTCCGCGGCAGAGCCTTTTGCCGAAAAGGCAAACGTCCGGCTCCTTCTCCCACAAGGAAGGGCCCAGCCCGGAACGCGGTTGCTGCTCTTCACGGTGCCTTGGCACCCTATCTACAGGCACAACAGCACTGGGGTTTGGTGCTTTCCCAGAGACGCAACATCTCATGGCACTCGGCCGCGGCAGAGCCTCCTGCCGAAAAGGCAAACGTCCAGCTCCTTCTCCACAGGGAAGGGTCCAGCCCTGAAAGCTCTTGCTGCTCGTCACGGTGCCTTGGCGCCCTATCTACAGGCACAACAGCACTGGGGATCTGTGCTTTCCCAGAGACGCAACATCTCATGGCGCTCGGCCGCGGCAGTGCCTCTTGCCGAAAAGGCAAACGTCAGGCTCCTTCTCCCACAGGGAAGGGCCCAGCCCTGAAAGCTGTTGCTGCTCTTCACGGTGCCTTGGCGCCCTATCTACAGCCACAGAAGCACTGGGGATATGGGCTTTCTCAGAGACGCAACATCTCATGGCGCTCGTCCGCGCAGAGCCTCTTGCCGAAAAGCCAAACGTCCGGCTCTTCTCCCACAGGGAAGGGCCCAGCCCTGAAAGCTTTTGCTGCTCTTCACGGTGCCTTGGCACCCTATCTACAGGCACAACAGCACTGGGCATCTGGGCTTTATCAGAGACGCAACATCTCATGGCGCTCGGACGTGGCAGAGCCTCTTGCCGAAAAAGGCAAACGTCCGGCTCCTTCTCCCACAGGGAAGGGCCCAGCCCGGAAAGCTGTTGCTGCTCTTCACGGTGCCTAGGCACCCTATCTACAGGCACAACAGCACTGGGGTTTGGTGCTTTCCCAGAGACGCAACATCTCATGGCGCTCGGCCGCGGCAGACACTCTTGCCGAAAAAGGCAAACGTCCGGCTCCTTCTCCCACAGGGAAGGGCCCAGCTCTGAAAGCGGTTGCTGCTCTTCACGGTGCCTTGGCACCCTATCTACAGGCACAACAGCACTGGGCATCTGGGCTTTATCAGAGATGCAACATCTCATGGCGCTCGACCGTGGCAGAGCCTCTTGCCGAAAAGGCAAACGTCCGGCTCCTTCTCCCACAAGAAAGGGCCCAGCCCTGAAAGCGGTTGCTGCTCTTCACAGTGCCTTGGCGCCCTATTTACAGGCACAACAGCAGTGGGGTTTGGTGCTTTCCCAGAGACGCAACATCTCATGGCGCTCGGCCGCGGCAGAGCCTCCTGCCGAAAAGGCAAACGTCCGGCTCATTCTCCCACAGGGAAGGGCCCAGCCCTGAAAGCTCTTGCTGCTCTTCACGGTGCCTTGGCGCCCTATCTACAGGCATAACAGCACTGGGGTTTGGTGCTTTCCCAGAGACGCAACATCTCATGGCGCTCGTCCGCGGCAGAGCCTCTTGCCGAAAAGGCAAACGTCCCGGCTCCTTCTCCCCACAGGGAAGGGCCCAGCCCTGAAAGCTCTTGCTGCTCTTCACGATGCTTTGGCGCCTTATCTACAGGCACAACAGCACGGGGGATCTGTGCGTTCCCAGAGACGCAACATCTCCTGGCGCTCGGCCGCGGCAGAGCCTCTTGCCGAAAAGGCAAACGTCCGGCTCCTTCTCCCACAGGGAAGGGCCCAGCCCTGAAAGCTGTTGCTGCTCTTCACGGTGCCTTGGCACCCTATTTACAGGCACAACAGCACTGGGGTTTGCTGCTTTTCCCCAGAGACGCAACATCTCATGGCGCTCGGCCGCGGCAGAGCCCTCTTGCCGAAAAGGCAAACGTCCGGCTCTTTCTCCCACAGGGAAGGGCCCAGCCCTGAAAGCGGTTGCTGCTCTTCATGGTGCCTTGGCACCCTATCTACAGGCACAACAGGACCAGGGATCTGGGCTTTCTCAGAGACGCAACATCTCATGGCGCTCGGCCGCGGCAGAGCCTATTGCCTAAAAAGGCAAACGTCCGGCTCCTTCTCCCACAGGGAAGGGCCCAGCCCGGAAAGCTTTTGCTGCTCTTCACGGTGCCTTGGCGCCCTATGTACAGGCACAACAGCACTGGGGTTTGGTGCTTTCCCAGAGACGCAACATCTCATGGCGATCGTCCACGGCAGAGCCTCTTGCCGAAAAGGCAAATGTCCGGCTCCTTCTCCCACAGGGAAGGGCCCAGCCCTGAAAGCTGTTGCTGCTCTTCACGGTGCTTTGGCGCCCTATCTACAGGCACAACAGCACTGGGGTTTGGTGCTTTCCCAGAGACGCAACATCTCATGGCGCTCGTCCACGGCAGAGCCTCTTGCCGAAAAGGCAAACGTCCGGCTCCTTCTCCCACAGGGAAGGGCCCAGCCCTGAAAGCTCTTGCTGCTCTTCACGGTGCTTTGGCGCCCTATCTACAGGCACAACAGCACGGGGGATCTGGGCTTTCCCAGAGACGCAACATCTCCTGGCGCTCGTCCGCGGCAGAGCCTCTTGCCGAAAAGGCAAACGTCCGGCTCCTTCTCCCACAGGGAAGGGCCCAGCCCTGAAAGCTGTTGCTGGTCTTCATGGTGCCTTGGCACCCTATCTACAGGCACAACAGCAGTGGGGTTTGGTGCTTTTCCCCAGAGATGCAACGTCTCATGGCGCTCGGCCGCGGCAGAGCCTCTTGCCGAAAAAGGCAAACGTCCGGCTCCTTCTCCCACAGGGGAAGGGCCCAGCCCGGAAAGCTGTTGCTGCTCTTCACGGTGCTTTGGCGCCCTATCTACAGGCACAACAGCACTGGGGTTTGGTGCTTTCCCAGAGACGCAACATCTCATGGCGCTCGTCCACGGCAGAGCCTCTTGCCGAAAGGCAAACGTCCGGCTCCTTCTCCCACAGGGAAGGGCCCAGCCCTGAAAGCTCTTGCTGCTCTTCACGGTGCTTTGGCGCCCTATCTACAGGCACAACAGCACGGGGGATCTGTGCTTTCCCAGAGACGCAACATCTCCTGGCGCTCGTCCGCGGCAGAGCCTCTTGCCGAAAAGGCAAACGTCCGGCTCCTTCTCCCACAGGGAAGGGCCCAGCCCTGAAAGCTGTTGCTGCTCTTCATGGTGCCTTGGCACCCTATCTACAGGCACAACAGCAGTGGGGTTTGGTGCTTTCCCCAGAGATGCAACGTCTCATGGCGCTCGTCCGCGGCAGAGCCTCTTGCCGAAAAGGCAAACGTTCGGCTCCTTCTCCCACAGGGAAGGGCCCAGCCCTGAAAGCGGTTGCTGCTCTTCATGGTGCCTTGGCACCCTATCTACAGGCACAACAGGACAGGGGATCTGGGCTTTCTCAGAGACGCAACATCTCATGGCGCTCGTCCCGCGGCAGAGCCTTTTGCCGAAAAGGCAAACGTCCGGCTCCTTCTCCCACAAGGAAGGGCCAGCCCGGAACGCGGTTGCTGCTCTTCACGGTGCCTTGGCACCCCTATGTACAGGCACAACAGCACTAGGGTTTGGTGCTTTCCCAGAGACGCAACATCTCATGGCGCTCGGCCGCGGCAGAGCCTCCTGCCAAAAAGGCAAACGTCCGGCTCCTTCTGCCACAGGTAAGGGCCCAGCCCTGAAAGCTCTTGCTGCTCGTCACGGTGCCTTGGCGCCCTATCTACAGGCACAACAGCACGGGGGGGGGGGATCTGTGCTTTCCCAGAGACGCAACATCTCATGGCGCTCGTCCGCGGCAAGTGCCTCTTGCCGAAAAGGCGAACGTCCGGCTCCTTCTCCCACAGGGAAGGGCCCAGCCCCTGAAAGCTGTTGCTGCTCTTCACGGTGCCTTGGCGCCCTATCTACAGCCACAGAAGCACTGGGGATCTGGGCTTTCTCAGAGACGCAACATCTCATGGCGCTCGTGCGCGGGCAGAGCCTCTTGCCGAAAAGGCAAACGTCCGGCTCCTTCTCCCACAGGGAAGGGCGCAGCCCTGAAAACTTTTGCTGCTCTTCACGGTGCCTTGGCGCCCTATCTACAGGCACAAACAGCACTGGGGATCTGGGCTTTCCCAGAGAAGCAACATCTCATGGCGCTCGTCCGCGGCAGAGCCTCTTGCCGAAAAGGCAAACGTCCGGCTCCTTCTCCCACAAGGAAGGGCCCAGCCCTGAAAGATTTTGCTGCTCGTCACGGTGCCTGGGCACCCTATCTACATGCAAAACAAAACTGGGATCTGGGCTTTCCCAGAGACGCAACATCTCATGGCGCTCGGCCGCGGCAGAGCCTCTTGCCGAAAAGGGCAAACGTCCGGCTCCTTCTCCCACAGCGAAGGGCATAGCCCTGAAAGGTGTTGCTGCTCTTCACAGTACCTTGGCGCCCTATCCACAGCCACAAAAGCACTGGGGATATGGGCTTTCTCAGAGACGCAAGATGTCATGGCGCTCGTCCGCGGCAGATCCTCCTGCCGAAAAGGCAAACGTCCGGCTCCTTCTCCCACAGGGAAGGGCCCAGCCCTGAAAGCTGTTGAGCTCTTCACGGTGCCTTGGCACCCTATCTACAGGCACAACAGCACGGGGGAATCTGGGCTTTCCCAGAGACGCAACATCTCATGGCGCTCGTCCGCGGCAGAGCCTCTTGCCGAAAAGGCAAACGTCCGGCTCCTTCTCCCACAAGGAAGGGCCCAGCCCTGAAAGCGGTTGCTGCTCTTCACGGTGCCTTGGCGCCCTATCTACAGGCACAACAGCACTGGGGTTTGGTGCTTTCCCAGAGACGCAACATCTCATGGCGCTCGTCCCGCAGCAGAGCCTCTTGCCGAAAAGGTAAACGTCCGGCTCCTTCTCCCACAGGGAAGGGCCCAGCCCTGAAAGCTGTTGCTGCTCTTCACGGTGCCTTGGCACCCTATCTACAGGCACAACAGCACGGGGATCTGGGCTTTCCCAGAGAAGCAACATCTCATGGCGCTCGTCCGCGGCAGTGCCTCTTGCCGAAAAGGCAAACGTCCGGCTCCTTCTCCCACAGGGAAGGGCCCCAGCCCTGAAAGCTGTTGCTGCTCTTCACGCTGCCTTGGCGCTCTATCTACAGCCACAGAAGCACTGGGGATCTGGGCTTTCTCAGAGACGCAACATCTCATGGCGCTCGGTGCGCGGCAGAGCCTCTTGCCGAAAAGGCAAACGTCCGGCTCCTTCTCCACAGGGAAGGGCCCAGCCCTGAAAGCTGTTGCTGCTCTTCACGGTGCCTTGGCACCCTATCTACAGGCACAACAGCACTGGGGATCTGGGCTTTCCCAGAGAGTCAACATCTCATGGCGCTCGTCTGCGGCAGAGCCTATGCCGAAAAGGCAAACGTCCGGCTCCTTCTCCCACAAGGAAGGGCCCAGCCCGGAAAGCTCTTGTTGCTCTTCACGGTGCCTTGGCACCCTATGTACAGGCACAACAGCACGGGGGATCTGTGCTTTCCCAGAGACGCAACATCTCATGGCGCTCGTCCGCGGCAGAGCCTCTTGCCGAACAGGCAAACGTCCGGCTCCTTCTCCCACAGGGAAGGGCCCAGCCCTGAAAGCTCTTGCTGCTCTTCACGATGCTTTGGCGCCCTATCTACAGGCACAACAGCACGGGGGATCTGTGCTTTCCCCAGAGACGCAACATCTCCTGGCGCTCGGCCGCGGCAGAGCCTCTTGCCGAAAAGGCAAACGTCCGGCTCCTTCTCCCACAGGGAAGGGCCCAGCCCTGAAAGCTGTTGCTGCTCTTCACGGTGCCTTGGCACCCTATCTACAGGCACAACAGCACTGGGGTTTGCTGCTTTCCCAGAGACGCAACATCTCATGGCGCTCGGCCGCGGCAGAGCCTCTTGCCGAAAAGGCAAACGTCCGGCTCTTTCTCCCACAGGGAAGGGCCCAGCCCTGAAAGCGGTTGCTGCTCTTCATGGTGCCTTGGCACCCTATCTACAGGCACAACAGGACAGGGATCTGGGCTTTGTCAGGGACGCAACATCTCATGGCGCTCGGCCCGCGGCAGAGCCTCTTGCCGGAAAAGGCAAACGTCCGGCTCCTTCTCCCACAGGGAAGGGCCCAGCCCTAAAAGCTTTTGCTGCTCTTCACGGTGCCTTGGCGCCCTATGTACAGGCACAACAGCACTGGGGTTTGGTGCTTTCCCAGAGACGCAACATCTCATGGCGATCGTCCACGGCAGAGGCCTCTTGCCGAAAAGGCAAACGTCCGGCTCCTTCTCCCACAGGGAAGGGCCCAGCCCTGAAAGCTCATTGCTGCTCTTCACGGTGCTTTGGCGCCCTATCTACAGGCACAACAGCACGGGGGATCTGTGCTTTCCCAGAGACGCAAACATCTCCTGGCGCTCGTCCGCGGCAGAGCCTCTTGCCGAAAAGGCAAACGTACGGCTCCTTCTCCCACAGGGAAGGGCCCAGCCCTGAAAGCTGTTGCAGGTCTTCATGGTGCCTTGGCACCCTATCTACAGGCACAACAGCAGTGGGGTTTGGTGCTTTCCCAGAGATGCAACGTCTCATGGCGCTCGGCCGCGGCAGAGCCTCTTGCCGAAAAGGCAAACGTCCGGCTCCTTCTCCCACAGGGAAGGGCCCAGCCCTGAAAGCTGTTGCTGCTCTTCACGGGTGCCTTGGCACCCTATCTACAGGCACAACAGCACGGGGGATCTGGGCCTTTCCCAGAGAAGCAACATCTCATGGCGCTCGTCCGCGGCAGTGCCTCTTGCCGAAAAGGCAAACGTCCGGCTCCTTCTCCCACAGGGAAGGGCCCAGCCCTGAAAGCTGTTGCTGCTCTTCACGCTGCCTGGCGCTCTATCTACAGCCACAGAAGCTCTGGGGATCTGGGCTTTCTCAGAGACGCAACATCTCATGGCGCTCGTGCGCGGCAGAGCCTCTTGCCGAAAAGGCAAACGTCAGGCTCCTTCTCCCACAGGGAAGGGCCCAGCCCTGAAAGCTGTTGCTGCTCTTCACGGTGGCCTTGGCACCCTATCTACAGGCACAACAGCACTGGGGATCTGGGCTTTCCCAGAGAGTCAACATCTCATGGCGCTCGTCTGCGGCAGAGCCTATGCCGAAAAGGCAAACGTCCGGCTCCTTCTCCCACAAGGAAGGGCCCAGCCCGGAAAGCTCTTGTTGCTCTTCACGTGCCTTGGCACCCTATGTACAGGCACAACAGCACGGGGGATCTGTGCTTTCCCAGAGACGCAACAATCTCATGGCGCTCGTCCGCGGCAGAGGCCTCTTGCCGAAAAGGCAAACGTCCGGCTCCTTCTCCCACAGGGAAGGGCCCAGCCCTGAAAGCTCTTGCTGCTCTTCACGATGCTTTGGCGCCCTATCTACAGGCACAACAGCACGGGGGGGATCTGTGCTTTCCCAGAGACGCAACATCTCCTGGCGCTCGGCCGCGGCAGAGCCTCTTGCCGAAAAGGCAAACGTCCGGCTCCTTCTCCCACAGGGAAGGGCCCAGCCCTGAAAGCTGTTGCTGCTCTTCACGGTGCCTTGGCACCCTATCTACAGGCCACAACAGCACTGGGGTTTGCTGCTTTCCCAGAGACGCAACATCTCATGGCGCTCGGCCGCGGCAGAGCCTCTTGCCGAAAAGGCAAACGTCCGGCTCTTTCTCCCACAGGGAAGGGCCCAGCCCTGAAAGCGGTTGCTGCTCTTCATGGTGCCTTGGCACCCTATCTACAGGCACAACAGGACAGGGATCTGGGCTTTCTCAGAGAACGCAACATCTCATGGCGCTCGGCCGCGGCAGAGCCTCTTGCCGAAAAGGCAAACGTCCGGCTCCTTTCTCCCACAGGGAAGGGCCCCAGCCCTAAAAGCTTTTTGCTGCTCTTCACGGTGCCTTGGCGCCCTATGTACAGGCACAACAGCACTGGGGTTTGGTGCTTTCCCCAGAGACGCAACATCTCATGGCGATCGTCCACGGCAGAGCCTCTTGCCGAAAAGGCAAACGTCCGGCTCCTTCTCCCACAGGGAAGGGCCCAGCCCTGAAAGCTGTTGCTGGTCTTCATGGTGCCTTGGCACCCTATCTACAGGCACAACAGCAGTGGGGGTTTGGTGCTTTCCCAGAGATGCAAGTCTCCTGGCGCACGGCCGCGGCAGAGCCTCTTGCCGAAAAGGCAAACGTCCGGCTCCTTCTCCCACAGGGAAGGGCCCAGCCCTGAAAGCTCTTGCTGCTCTTCACGATGCTTTGGCGCCCTATCTACAGGCACAACAGCACGGGGGATCTGTGCTTTCCCAGAGACGCAACATCTCCTGGCGCTCGGCCGCGGCAGAGCCTCTTGCCGAAAAGGCAAACGTCCGGCTCCTTCTCCCCACAGGGATGGGCCCAGCCCTGAAAGCTGTTGCTGCTCTTCACGGTGCCTTGGCACCCTATCTACAGGCACAACAGCACTGGGGTTTTGCTGCTTTCCCAGAGACGCAACATCTCCTGGCGCTCGTCCGCGGCAGAGCCTCTTGCCGAAAAGGCAAACGTCCGGCTCCTTCTCCCACAGGGAAGGGCCCAGCCCTGAAAGCTGTTGCTGCTCTTCATGGTGCCTTGGCACCCTATCTACAGGCACAACAGCAGTGGGGTTTGGTGCTTTCCCAGAGATGCAACGTCTCATGGCGCTCGTCCGCGGCAGAGCCTCTTGCCGAAAAGGCAAACGTTCGGCTCCTTCTCCCACAGGGAAGGGCCCAGCCCTGAAAGCGGTTGCTGCTCTTCATGGTGCCTTGGCACCCTGGGGTTTGGTGCTTTCCCAGAGACGCAACATCTCATGGCGCTCGTCCACGGCAGAGCCTCTTGCCGAAAAGGCAAACGTCCGGCTCCTTCTCCCACAGGGAAGGGCCCAGCCCTGAAAGCTCTTGCTGCTCTTCACGGTGCTTTGGCGCCCTATCTACAGGCACAACAGCACGGGGGATCTGTGCTTTCCCAGAGACGCAACATCTCCTGGCGCTCGTCCGTGGCAGAGCCTCTTGCCGAAAAGGCAAACGTCCGGCTCCTTCTCCCACAGGGAAGGGCCCAGCCCTGAAAGCTGTTGCTGCTCTTCATGGTGCCTTGGCACCCTATCTACAGGCACAACAGCAGTGGGGTTTGGTGCTTTCCCAGAGATGCAACGTCTCATGGCGCTCGGCCGCGGCAGAGCCTCTTGCCGAAAAGGCAAACGTTCGGCTCCTTCTCCCACAGGGAAGGGCCCAGCCCTGAAAGCGGTTGCTGCTCTTCATGGTGCCTTGGCACCCTATCTACAGCCACAGAAGCACTGGGGATATGGGCTTTCTCAGAGACGCAACATCTCATGGCGCTCGTCCGCGGCAGAGCCTTTTGCCGAAAAGGCAAACGTCCGGCTCCTTCTCCCACAAGGAAGGGCCCAGCCCGGAACGCGGTTGCTGCTCTTCACGGTGCCTTGGCACCCTATGTAAAGGCACAACAGCACAGGGGTTTGGTGCTTTCCCAGAGACGCAACATCTCATGGCGCTCGGCCGCGGCAGAGCCTCCTGCCAAAAAGGCAAACGTCCGGCTCCTTCTCCCACAGGGAAGGGCCCAGCCCTGAAAGCTCTTGCTGCTCGTCACGGTGCCTTGGCGCCCTATCTACAGGCACAACAGCACGGGGGATCTGTGCTTTCCCAGAGACGCAACATCTCATGGCGCTCGGCCGCGGCAGTGCCTCTTGCCGAAAAGGCAAACGTCCGGCTCCTTCTCCCACAGGGAAGGGCCCAGCCCGGAAAGCTGTTGCTGCTCTTCACGGTGCCTTGGCGCCCTATATACAGCCACAGAAGCACTGGGGATCTGGGCTTTCTCAGAGACGCAACATCTCATGGCGCTCGGCCGCGGCAGAGCCTCTTGCCGAAAAGGCAAACGTCCGGCTCCTTCTGCCACAGGGAAGGGCGCAGCCCTGAAAACTTTTGCTGCTCTTCACGGTGCCTTGGCACCCTATCTACAGGCACAACAGCACTGGGGATCTGGGCTTTCCCAGAGAAGCAACATCTCATGGCGCTCGTCCGCGGCAGAGCCTCTTGCCGAAAAGGGAAACGTCCGGCTCCTTCTCCCACAGGGAAGGGCCCAGCCCTGAAAGATTTTGCTGCTCGTCACGGTGCCTGGGCACCCTATCTACATGCAAAACAAAACTGGGGATCTGGGCTTTCCCAGAGACGCAACATCTCATGGCGCTCGGCCGCGGCAGAGCCTCTTGCCGAAAAGGCAAACGTCCGGCTCCTTCTCCCACAGCGAAGGGCCTAGCCCTGAAAGGTGTTGCTGCTCTTCACAGTACCTTGGCGCCCTATCTACAGCCACAAAAGCACTGGGGATATGGGCTTTCTCAGAGACGCAAGATGTCATGGCGCTCGTCCGCGGCAGATCCTCCTGCCGAAAAGGCAAACGTCCGGCTCCGTCTGCCACAGGGAAGGGCCCAGCCCTGAAAGCTGTTGAGCTCTTCACGGTGCCTTGGCACCCTATCTACAGGCACAACAGCACGGGGGATCTGGGCTTTCCCAGAGAGTCAATATCTCATGGCGCTCGTCTGCGGCAGAGCCTATGCCGAAAAGGCAAACGTCCGGCTCCTTCTCCCACAAGGAAGGGCCCAGCCCGGAAAGCTCTTGTTGCTCTTCACGGTGCCTTGGCACCCTATGTACAGGCACAACAGCACGGGGGATCTGTGCTTTCCCAGAGACGCAACATCTCATGGCGCTCGGCCGCGGCAGAGCCTCCTGCCGAAAAGGCAAACGTCCGGCTTCTTCTCCCACAGCGAAGGGCCCAGCCCTGAAAGCTGTTGCTGCTCTTCACAGTGCCTTGGTGCCCTATCTACAGCCACAAAAGCACTGGGGATATGGGCTTTCTCAGAGATGCAAGATGTCATGGCGCTCGTCCGCGGCAGAGCCTCTTGCCGAAAAGGCAAACGTCCGGCTCCTTCTCCCACAGGGAAGGGCCCAGCCCTGAAAGCTGCTGCTGCTCTTCACGGTGCCTTGGCACCCTATCTACAGGCACAACAGCACGGGGGATCTGGGCTTTCCCAGAGACGCAACATCTCATGGCGCTCGGCCGCGGCAGAGCCTCTTGCCGAAAAGGCAAACGTCCGGCTCCTTCTCCCACAAGGAAGGGCCCAGCCCGGAAAGCGGTTGCTGCTCTTCACGGTGCCTTGGCGCCCTATCTACAGACACAACAGCACTGGGGTTTGGTGCTTTCCCAGAGTCGCAACATCTCATGGCGCTCGTCCGCGGCACAGCCTCTTGCCGAAAAGGCAAACGTCCGGCTCCTTCTCCCACAGGGAAGGGCCCAGCCCGGAAAGCTGTTGCTGCTCTTCACGGTGCCTTGGCACCCTATCTACAGGCACAACAGCACTGGAGATATGGGCTTTCCCAGAGACGCAACATCTCATGGCGCTCGGCCGCGGCAGAGCCTCTTGCCGAAAAGGCAAACGTCCGGCTTCTTCTCCCACAGGGAAGGGCCCAGCCCTGAAAGCGGTTGCTGCTCTTCACGGTGCCTTGGCACCCTATCTACAGGCACAACAGGACAGGGGATCTGGGCTTTATCAGAGACGCAACATCTCATGGCGCTCGTCCGCGGCAGAGCCTTTTGCCGAAAAGGCAAACGTCCGGCTCCTTCTCCCACAAGGAAGGGCCCAGCCCGGAACGCGGTTGCTGCTCTTCACGGTGCCTTGGCGCCCTATGTACAGGCACAACAGCACTGGGATTTGGTGCTTTCCCAGAGACGCAACATCTCATGGCGCTCGGCCGCGGCAGAGCCTCCTGCCAAAAAGGCAAACGTCCGGCTCCTTCTCCCACAGGGAAGGGCCCAGCCCTGAAAGCTGTTGCTGCTCTTCACGGTGCCTTGGCGCCCTATCTACAGCCACAGAAGCACTGGGGATCTGGGCTTTCTCAGAGACGCAACATCTCATGGCGCTCGTGCGCGGCAGAGCCTCTTGCCGAAAAGGCAAACGTCCGGCTCCTTCTCCCACAGGGAAGGGCCCAGCCTTGAAAGCTGTTGCTGCTCTTCACGGTGCCTTGGCACCCTATGTACAGGCACAACAGCACGGGGGATCTGGGCTTTCCCAGAGAGTCAACATCTCATGGCGCTCGTCTGCGGCAGAGCCTATGCCGAAAAGGCAAACGTCCGGCTCCTTCTCCCACAAGGAAGGGCCCAGCCCGGAAAGTTCTTGTTGCTCTTCACGGTGCCTTGGCACCCTATGTACAGGCACAACAGCACGGGGGATCTGGGCTTTCCCAGAGACGCAACATCTCATGGCGCTCGGCCGCGGCAGAGCCTCTTGCCGAAAAGGCAAACGTCCGGCTCCTTCTCCCACAAGGAAGGGCCCAGCCCGGAAAGCGGTTGCTGCTCTTCACGGTGCCTTGGCGCCCTATCTACAGACACAACAGCACTGGGGTTTGGTGCTTTCCCAGAGTCGCAACATCTCATGGCGCTCGTCCGCGGCACAGCCTCTTGCCGAAAAGGCAAACGTCCGGCTCCTTCTCCCACAGGGAAGGGCCCAGCCCTGAAAGCTGTTGCTGCTCTTCACAGTGCCTTGGCACCCTATCTACAGGCACAACAGCACTGGAGATATGGGCTTTCCCAGAGACGCAACATCTCATGGCGCTCGGCCGCGGCAGAGCCTCTTGCCGAAAAGGCAAACGTCCGGCTCCTTCTCCCACAGGGAAGGGCCCAGCCCTGAAAGCGGTTGCTGCTCTTCACGGTGCCTTGGCACCCTATCTACAGGCACAACAGGACAGGGGATCTGGGCTTTATCAGAGACGCAACATCTCATGGCGCTCGTCCGCGGCAGAGCCTTTTGCCGAAAAGGCAAACGTCCGGCTCCTTCTCCCACAAGGAAGGGCCCAGCCCGGAACGCGGTTGCTGCTCTTCACGGTGCCTTGGCGCCCTATGTACAGGCACAACAGCACTGGGATTTGGTGCTTTCCCAGAGACGCAACATCTCATGGCGCTCGGCCCGCGGCAGAGCCTCCTGCCAAAAAGGCAAACGTCCGGCTCCTTCTCCCACAGGGAAGGGCCCAGCCCTGAAAGCTGTTGCTGCTCTTCACGGTGCCTTGGCGCCCTATCTACAGCCACAGAAGCACAGGGTATCTGGGCTTTCCCAGAGACGCAACATCTCATGGCGCTTGGCCGCGGCAGAGCCTCTTGCCGAAAAGGCAAACGTCCGGCTCCTTCTCCCACAGGGAAGGGCGCAGCCCTGAAAACTTTTGCTGCTCTTCACGGTGCCTTGGCACCCTATCTACAGGCACAACAGCACTGGGGATCTGGGCTTTCCCAGAGAAGCAACATCTCATGGCGCTCGTCCGCGGCAGAGCCTCTTGCCGAAAAGGCAAACGTCCGGCTCCTTCTCCCACAGGGAAGGGCCCAGCCCCGAAAGATTTTGCTGCTCGTCACGGTGCCTGGGCACCCTATCTACATGCAAAACAAAACTGGGGATCTGGGCTTTCCCAGAGACGCAACATCTCATGGCGCTCGGCCGCGGCAGAGCCTCTTGCCGAAAAGGCAAACGTCCGGCTCCTTCTCCCACAGCGAAGGGCCTAGCCCTGAAAGGTGTTGCTGCTCTTCACAGTACCTTGGCGCCCTATCTACAGCCACAAAAGCACTGGGGATATGGGCTTTCTCAGAGACGCAAGATGTCATGGCGCTCGTCCGCGGCAGATCCTCCTGCCGAAAAGGCAAACGTCCGGCTCCTTCTCCCACAGGGAAGGGCCCAGCCCTGAAAGCTGTTGAGCTCTTCACGGTGCCTTGGCACCCTATCTACAGGCACAACAGCACGGGGGATCTGGGCTTTCCCAGAGACGCAACATCTCATGGCGCTCGTCCGCGGCAGAGCCTCTTGCCGAAAAGGCAAACGTCCGGCTCCTTCTCCCACAAGGAAGGGCCCAGCCCGGAAAGCGGTTGCTGCTCTTCACGGTGCCTTGGCGCCCTATCTACAGGCACAACAGCACAGGGGTTTGGTGCTTTCCCAGAGACGCAACATCTCATGGCGCTCGTCCGCGGCAGAGCCTCTTGCCGAAAAGGTAAACGTCCGGCTCCTTCTCCCACAGGGAAGGGCCCAGCCCTGAAAGCTGTTGCTGCTCTTCACGGTGCCTTGGCACCCTATCTACAGGCACAACAGCACGGGGGATCTGGGCTTTCCCAGAGAAGCAACATCTCATGGCGCTCGTCCGCGGCAGTGCCTCTTGCCGAAAAGGCAAACGTCCGGCTCCTTCTCCCACAGGGAAGGGCCCAGCCCTGAAAGCTGTTGCTGCTCTTCACGCTGCCTTGGCGCTCTATCTACAGCCACAGAAGCACTGGGGATCTGGGCTTTCTCAGAGACGCAACATCTCATGGCGCTCGTGCGCGGCAGAGCCTCTTGCCGAAAAGGCAAACGTCCGGCTCCTTCTCCCACAGGGAAGGGCCCAGCCCGGAAAGTTCTTGTTGCTCTTCACGGTGCCTTGGCACCCTATGTACAGGCACAACAGCACGGGGGATCTGGGCTTTCCCAGAGAGTCAACATCTCATGGCGCTCGTCTGCGGCAGAGCCTATGCCGAAAAGGCAAACGTCCGGCTCCTTCTCCCACAAGGAAGGGCCCAGCCCGGAAAGTTCTTGTTGCTCTTCACGGTGCCTTGGCACCCTATGTACAGGCACAACAGCACGGGGGATCTGGGCTTTCCCAGAGACGCAACATCTCATGGCGCTCGGCCGCGGCAGAGCCTCTTGCCGAAAAGGCAAACGTCCGGCTCCTTCTCCCACAAGGAAGGGCCCAGCCCGGAAAGCGGTTGCTGCTCTTCACGGTGCCTTGGCGCCCTATCTACAGACACAACAGCACTGGGGTTTGGTGCTTTCCCAGAGTCGCAACATCTCATGGCGCTCGTCCGCGGCACAGCCTCTTGCCGAAAAGGCAAACGTCCGGCTCCTTCTCCCACAGGGAAGGGCCCAGCCCTGAAAGCTGTTGCTGCTCTTCACAGTGCCTTGGCACCCTATCTACAGGCACAACAGCACTGGAGATATGGGCTTTCCCAGAGACGCAACATCTCATGGCGCTCGGCCGCGGCAGAGCCTCTTGCCGAAAAGGCAAACGTCCGGCTCCTTCTCCCACAGGGAAGGGCCCAGCCCTGAAAGCGGTTGCTGCTCTTCACGGTGCCTTGGCACCCTATCTACAGGCACAACAGGACAGGGGATCTGGGCTTTATCAGAGACGCAACATCTCATGGCGCTCGTCCGCGGCAGAGCCTTTTGCCGAAAAGGCAAACGTCCGGCTCCTTCTCCCACAAGGAAGGGCCCAGCCCGGAACGCGGTTGCTGCTCTTCACGGTGCCTTGGCGCCCTATGTACAGGCACAACAGCACTGGGATTTGGTGCTTTCCCAGAGACGCAACATCTCATGGCGCTCGGCCGCGGCAGAGCCTCCTGCCAAAAAGGCAAACGTCCGGCTCCTTCTCCCACAGGGAAGGGCCCAGCCCTGAAAGCTGTTGCTGCTCTTCACGGTGCCTTGGCGCCCTATCTACAGCCACAGAAGCACAGGGTATCTGGGCTTTCCCAGAGACGCAACATCTCATGGCGCTTGGCCGCGGCAGAGCCTCTTGCCGAAAAGGCAAACGTCCGGCTCCTTCTCCCACAGGGAAGGGCGCAGCCCTGAAAACTTTTGCTGCTCTTCACGGTGCCTTGGCACCCTATCTACAGGCACAACAGCACTGGGGATCTGGGCTTTCCCAGAGAAGCAACATCTCATGGCGCTCGTCCGCGGCAGAGCCTCTTGCCGAAAAGGCAAACGTCCGGCTCCTTCTCCCACAGGGAAGGGCCCAGCCCCGAAAGATTTTGCTGCTCGTCACGGTGCCTGGGCACCCTATCTACATGCAAAACAAAACTGGGGATCTGGGCTTTCCCAGAGACGCAACATCTCATGGCGCTCGGCCGCGGCAGAGCCTCTTGCCGAAAAGGCAAACGTCCGGCTCCTTCTCCCACAGCGAAGGGCCTAGCCCTGAAAGGTGTTGCTGCTCTTCACAGTACCTTGGCGCCCTATCTACAGCCACAAAAGCACTGGGGATATGGGCTTTCTCAGAGACGCAAGATGTCATGGCGCTCGTCCGCGGCAGATCCTCCTGCCGAAAAGGCAAACGTCCGGCTCCTTCTCCCACAGGGAAGGGCCCAGCCCTGAAAGCTGTTGAGCTCTTCACGGTGCCTTGGCACCCTATCTACAGGCACAACAGCACGGGGGATCTGGGCTTTCCCAGAGACGCAACATCTCATGGCGCTCGTCCGCGGCAGAGCCTCTTGCCGAAAAGGCAAACGTCCGGCTCCTTCTCCCACAAGGAAGGGCCCAGCCCGGAAAGCGGTTGCTGCTCTTCACGGTGCCTTGGCGCCCTATCTACAGGCACAACAGCACAGGGGTTTGGTGCTTTCCCAGAGACGCAACATCTCATGGCGCTCGTCCGCGGCAGAGCCTCTTGCCGAAAAGGTAAACGTCCGGCTCCTTCTCCCACAGGGAAGGGCCCAGCCCTGAAAGCTGTTGCTGCTCTTCACGGTGCCTTGGCACCCTATCTACAGGCACAACAGCACGGGGGATCTGGGCTTTCCCAGAGAAGCAACATCTCATGGCGCTCGTCCGCGGCAGTGCCTCTTGCCGAAAAGGCAAACGTCCGGCTCCTTCTCCCACAGGGAAGGGCCCAGCCCTGAAAGCTGTTGCTGCTCTTCACGCTGCCTTGGCGCTCTATCTACAGCCACAGAAGCACTGGGGATCTGGGCTTTCTCAGAGACGCAACATCTCATGGCGCTCGTGCGCGGCAGAGCCTCTTGCCGAAAAGGCAAACGTCCGGCTCCTTCTCCCACAGGGAAGGGCCCAGCCCTGAAAGCTCTTGCTGCTCGTCACGGTGCCTTGGCGCCCTATCTACAGGCACAACAGCACGGGGGATCTGTGCTTTCCCAGAGACGCAACATCTCATGGCGCTCGGCCGCGGCAGTGCCTCTTGCCGAAAAGGCAAACGTCCGGCTCCTTCTCCCACAGGGAAGGGCCCAGCCCGGAAAGCTGTTGCTGCTGTTCACGGTGCCTTGGCGCCCTATCTACAGCCACAGAAGCACTGGGGATCTGGGCTTTCTCAGAGACGCAACATCTCATGGCGCTCGGCCGCGGCAGAGCCTCTTGCCGAAAAGGCAAACGTCCGGCTCCTTCTCCCACAGGGAAGGGCGCAGCCCTGAAAACTTTTGCTGCTCTTCACGGTGCCTTGGCACCCTATCTACAGGCACAACAGCACTGGGGATCTGGGCTTTCCCAGAGAAGCAACATCTCATGGCGCTCGTCCGCGGCAGAGCCTCTTGCCGAAAAGGCAAACGTCCGGCTCCTTCTCCCACAGGGAAGGGCCCAGCCCTGAAAGATTTTGCTGCTCGTCACGGTGCCTGGGCACCCTATCTACATGCAAAACAAAACTGGGGATCTGGGCTTTCCCAGAGACGCAACATCTCATGGCGCTCGGCCGCGGCAGAGCCTCTTGCCGAAAAGGCAAACGTCCGGCTCCTTCTCCCACAGCGAAGGGCCTAGCCCTGAAAGGTGTTGCTGCTCTTCACAGTACCTTGGCGCCCTATCTACAGCCACAAAAGCACTGGGGATATGGGCTTTCTCAGAGACGCAAGATGTCATGGCGCTCGTCCGCGGCAGATCCTCCTGCCGAAAAGGCAAACGTCCGGCTCCTTCTGCCACAGGGAAGGGCCCAGCCCTGAAAGCTGTTGAGCTCTTCACGGTGCCTTGGCACCCTATCTACAGGCACAACAGCACGGGGGATCTGGGCTTTCCCAGAGACGCAACATCTCATGGCGCTCGTCCGCGGCAGAGCCTCTTGCCGAAAAGGCAAACGTCCGGCTCCTTCTCCCACAAGGAAGGGCCCAGCCCGGAAAGCGGTTGCTGCTCTTCACGGTGCCTTGGCACCCTATCTACAGGCACAACAGCACTGGGGTTTGGTGCTTTCCCAGAGACGCAACATCTCATGGCGCTCGTCCGCGGCAGAGCCTCTTGCCGAAAAGGTAAACGTCCGGCTCCTTCTCCCACAGGGAAGGGCCCAGCCCTGAAAGCTGTTGCTGCTCTTCACGCTGCCTTGGCGCTCTATCTACAGCCACAGAAGCACTGGGGATCTGGGCTTTCTCAGAGACGCAACATCTCATGGCGCTCGTGCGCGGCAGAGCCTCTTGCCGAAAAGGCAAACGTCCGGCTCCTTCTCCCACAGGGAAGGGCCCAGCCCTGAAAGCTGTTGCTGCTCTTCACGGTGCCTTGGCACCCTATCTACAGGCACAACAGCACTGGGGATCTGGGCTTTCCCAGAGAGTCAATATCTCATGGCGCTCGTCTGCGGCAGAGCCTATGCCGAAAAGGCAAACGTCCGGCTCCTTCTCCCACAAGGAAGGGCCCAGCCCGGAAAGCTCTTGTTGCTCTTCACGGTGCCTTGGCACCCTATGTACAGGCACAACAGCACGGGGGATCTGTGCTTTCCCAGAGACGCAACATCTCATGGCGCTCGGCCGCGGCAGAGCCTCCTGCCGAAAAGGCAAACGTCCGGCTCCTCCTCCCACAGCGAAGGGCCCAGCCCTGAAAGCTGTTGCTGCTCTTCACAGTGCCTTGCTGCCCTATCTACAGCCACAAAAGCACTGGGGATATGGGCTTTCTCAGAGATGCAAGATGTCATGGCGCTCGTCCGCGGCAGAGCCTCTTGCCGAAAAGGCAAACGTCCGGCTCCTTCTCCCACAGGGAAGGGCCCAGCCCTGAAAGCTGCTGCTGCTCTTCACGGTGCCTTGGCACCCTATCTACAGGCACAACAGCACGGGGGATCTGGGCTTTCCCAGAGACGCAACATCTCATGGCGCTCGGCCGCGGCAGAGCCTCTTGCCGAAAAGGCAAACGTCCGGCTCCTTCTCCCACAGGGAAGGGCCCAGCCCGGAAAGCGGTTGCTGCTCTTCACGGTGCCTTGGCGCCCTATCTACAGACACAACAGCACTGGGGTTTGGTGCTTTCCCAGAGTCGCAACATCTCATGGCGCTCGTCCGCGGCACAGCCTCTTGCCGAAAAGGCAAACGTCCGGCTCCTTCTCCCACAGGGAAGGGCCCAGCCCGGAAAGCTGTTGCTGCTCTTCACGGTGCCTTGGCACCCTATCTACAGGCACAACAGCACTGGAGATATGGGCTTTCCCAGAGACGCAACATCTCATGGCGCTCGGCCGCGGCAGAGCCTCTTGCCGAAAAGGCAAACGTCCGGCTCCTTCTCCCACAGGGAAGGGCCCAGCCCTGAAAGCGGTTGCTGCTCTTCACGGTGCCTTGGCACCCTATCTACAGGCACAACAGGACAGGGGATCTGGGCTTTATCAGAGACGCAACATCTCATGGCGCTCGTCCGCGGCAGAGCCTTTTGCCGAAAAGGCAAACGTCCGGCTCCTTCTCCCACAAGGAAGGGCCCAGCCCGGAACGCGGTTGCTGCTCTTCACGGTGCCTTGGCGCCCTATGTACAGGCACAACAGCACTGGGATTTGGTGCTTTCCCAGAGACGCAACATCTCATGGCGCTCGGCCGCGGCAGAGCCTCCTGCCAAAAAGGCAAACGTCCGGCTCCTTCTCCCACAGGGAAGGGCCCAGCCCTGAAAGCTGTTGCTGCTCTTCACGGTGCCTTGGCGCCCTATCTACAGGCACAACAGCTCTGGGGTTTGGTGCTTTCCCAGAGACGCAACATCTCATGGCGCTCGGCCGCGGCAGAGCCTCTTGCCGAAAAGGCAAACATCCGGCTCCTTCTCCCACAGGGAAGGGCCCAGCACTGAAAGCTGTTGCTGCTCTTCACGGTGCCTTGGCACCCTATCTACAGGCACAACAGCACTGGGGATCTGGGCTTTCCCAGAGAGTCAACATCTCATGGCGCTCGTCCGCGGCAGAGCCTATGCCGAAAAGGCAAACGTCCGGCTCCTTCTCCCACAAGGAAGGGCCCAGCCCGGAAAGCTCTTGTTGCTCTTCACGGTGCCTTGGTGCCCTATGCACAGGCACAACAGCACTGGGGTTTGGTGCTTTCCCAGAGACGCAACATCTCATGGCGCTCGGCCGCGGCAGAGCCTCCTGCCGAAAAGGCAAACGTCCGGCTCCTTCTCCCACAGGGAAGGGCCCAGCCCTGAAAGCTCTTGCTGCTCTTCACGGTGCTTTGGCGCCCTATCTACAGGCACAACAGCACGGGGGATCTGTGCTTTCCCAGAGACGCAACATCTCCTGGCGCTCGGCCGCGGCACAGCCTCTTGCCGAAAAGCCAAACGTCCGGCTCCTTCTCCCACAAGGAAGGGCCCAGCCCTGAAAGCTGTTGCTGCTCTTCACGGTGCCTTGGCACCCTATCTACAGGCACAACAGCACTGGGGTTTGGTGCTTTCCCAGAGACGCAACATCTCATGGCGCTCGTCCGCGGCAGAGCCTCTTGCCGAAAAGGCAAACGTCCGGCTCCTTCTCCCACAAGGAAGGGCCCAGCCCTGAAAGCTGTTGCTGCTCTTCACGGTGCCTTGGCACCCTATCTACAGGCACAACAGCACGGGGGATCTGGGCTTTCCCAGAGACGCAACATCTCATGGCGCTCGTCCGCGGCACAGCCTCTTGCCGAAAAGGCAAACGTCCGGCTCCTTCTCCCACAGGGAAGGGCCCAGCCCGGAAAGCTGTTGCTGCTCTTCACGGTGCCTTGGCACCCTATCTACAGGCACAACAGCACTGGGGATATGGGCTTTCCCAGAGACACAACATCTCATGGCGCTCGGCCGCGGCAGAGCCTCTTGCCGAAAAGGCAAACGTCCGGCTCCTTCTCCCACAGGGAAGTGCCCAGCCCTGAAAGCTCTTGCTGCTCTTCACGGTGCCTTGGCACCCTATCTACAGGCACAACAGCACTGGGGTTTGGTGCTTTCCCAGAGACGCAACATCTCATGGCGCTCGTCCGCGGCAGAGCCTCTTGCCGAAAAGGCAAACGTCCGGCTCCTTCTCCCACAGGGAAGGGCCCAGCCCTGAAAGCGGTTGCTGCTCTTCACGGTGCCTTGGCACCCTATCTACAGGCACAACAGGACAGGGGATCTGGGCTTTATCAGAGACACAACATCTCATGTCGCTCGTCCGCGGCAGAGCCTCTTGCCGAAAAGGCAAACGTCCGGCTCCTTCTCCCACAAGGAAGGGCCCAGCCCGGAAAGCGGTTGCTGCTCTTCACGGTGCCTTGGCGCCTTATGTACAGGCACAACAGCACTGGGATTTGGTGCTTTCCCAGAGACGCAACATCTCATGGCGCTCGTCCGCGGCAGAGCCTCTTGCCGAAAAGGCAAACGTCCGGCTCCTTCTCCCACAGGGAAGGGCCCAGCCCGGAAAGCTGTTGCTGCTCTTCACGGTGCCTTGGCACCCTATCTACAGGCACAACAGCACTGGGGATATGGGCTTTCCCAGAGACGCAACATCTCATGGCGCTCGTCCGCGGCAGAGCCTCTTGCCGAAAAGGCAAACGTCCGGCTCCTTCTCCCACAGGGAAGGGCCCAGCCCTGAAAGCGGTTGCTGCTCTTCACGGTGCCTTGGCACCCTATCTACAGGCACAAAAGCACTGGGGATCTGGGCTTTATCAGAGACGCAACATCTCATGGCGCTCGGCCGCGGCAGAGCCTCATGCCGAAAAGGCAAACGTCCGGCTCCTTCTCCCACAAGGAAGGGCCCAGCCCGGAAAGCGGTTGCTGCTCTTCACGGTGCCTTGGCGCCCTATGTACAGGCACAACAGCACTGGGATTTGGTGCTTTCCCAGAGACGCAACATCTCATGGCGCTCGGCCGCGTCAGAGCCTCCTGCAGAAAAGGCAAACGTCCGGCTCCTTCTCCCACAGGGAAGGGCCCAGCCCTGAAAGCTGTTGCTGCTCTTCACGGTGCCTTGGCGCCCTATCTACAGGCACAACAGCACTGGGGTTTGGTGCTTTCCCAGAGACGCAACATCTCCTGGCGCTCGGCCGCGGCAGAGCCTCTTGCCGAAAAGGCAAACGTCCGGCTCCTTCTCCCACAGGGAAGGGCCCAGCCCGGAAAGCTGTTGCTGCTCTTCACGGTGCCTTGGCACCCTATCTACAGGCACAACAGCACAGGGGATATGGGCTTTCCCAGAGACGCAACATCTCATGGCGCTCGGCCGCGACAGAGCCTCTTGCCGAAAAGGCAAACGTCCGGCTCCTTCTCCCACAGGGAAGGGCCCAGCCCTGGAAGCTGTTGCTGCTCTTCACGCTGCCTTGGCGCTATATCTACAGCCACAGAAGCACTGGGGATATGGGCTTTCTCAGAGACGCAACATCTCATGGCGCTCGTGCGCGGCAGAGCCTCTTGCCGAAAAGGCAAACGTCCGGCTCCTTCTCCCACAGGGAAGGGCCCAGCCCTGAAAGCTCTTGCTGCTCTTCACGGTGCCTTGGCGCCCTATCTACAGCCACAGAAGCACTGGGGATATGGGCTTTCTCAGAGACGCAACATCTCATGGCGCTCGTGCGCGGCAGAGCCTCTTGCCGAAAAGGCAAACGTCCGGCTCCTTCTCCCACAGGGAAGGGCCCAGCCCTGAAAGCTGTTGCTGCTCTTCACGGTGCCTTGGTGCCCTATCTACAGCCACAGAAGCACTGGGGATATGGGCTTTCTCAGAGATGCAAGATGTCATGGCGCTCGTCCGCGGCAGAGCCTCTTGCCGAAAAGGCAAACGTCCGGCTCCTTCTCCCACAGGGAAGGGCCCAGCCCTGAAAGCTGCTGCTGCTCTTCACGGTGCCTTGGCACCCTATCTACAGGCACAACAGCACTTGGGATCTGGGCTTTCCCAGAGAGTCAACATCTCATGGCGCTCGGCCGCGGCAGAGCCTCCTGCCGAAAAGGCAAACGTCCGGCTCCTTCTCCCACAGGGAAGGGCCCAGCCCTGAAAGCTCTTGCTGCTCTTCACGGTGCTTTGGCGCCCTATCTACAGGCACAACAGCACGGGGGATCTGGGCTTTCCCAGAGACGCAACATCTCCTGGCGCTCGGCCGCGGCAGAGCCTCTTGCCGAAAAGCCAAACGTCCGGCTCCTTCTCCCACAGGGAAGCGCCCAGCCCTGAAAGCTCTTGCTGCTCTTCACGGTGCCTTGGCACCCTATCTACAGGCACAACAGCACTGGGGTTTGGTGCTTTCCCAGAAACGCAACATCTCATGGCGCTCGGCCGCGGCAGAGCCTCTTGCCGAAAAGGCAAACGTCCGGCTCCTTCTCCCACAGGGAAGGGCCCAGCCCTGAAAGCGGTTGCTGCTCTTCATGGTGCCTTGGCACCCTATCTACAGGCACAACAGGACAGGGGATCTGGGCTTTCTCAGAGACGCAACATCTCATGGCGCTCGTCCGCGGCAGAGCCTTTTGCCGAAAAGGCAAACGTCCGGCTCCTTCTCCCACAGGGAAGGGCCCAGCCCTGAAAGCGGTTGCTGCTCTTCACGGTGCCTTGGCGCCCTATCTACAGCCACAGAAGCACTGGGGATATGGGCTTTCTCAGAGACGCAACATCTCCTGGCGCTCGGCCGCGGCAGAGCCTCTTGCCGAAAAGGCAAACGTCCGGCTCCTTCTCCCACAGGGAAGGGCCCAGCCCGGAAAGCTGTTGCTGCTCTTCACGGTGCCTTGGCACCCTATGTACAGGTACAACAGCAATGGGGATCTGTGCTTTCCCAGAGACTCAACATCTCATGGCGCTCGGCCGCGGCAGAGCCTCTTGCCGAAAAGTCAAACGTCCGGCTCCTTCTCCCACAAGGAAGGGCCCAGCCCGGAAAGCTGTTGCTCCTCTTCACGGTGTCTTGGCACCCTATCTACAGGCACAACAGGACTGGGGATCTGTGCTTTCCCAGAGACGCAACATCTCATGGCGCTCGGCCGCGGCAGAGCCTCTTGCCGAAAAGGCAAACGTCCGGCTCCTTCTCCCACAGGGAAGGGCCCAGCCCTGAAAGCTCTTGCTGCTCTTCACGGTGCCTTGGCACCCTATCTACAGGCACAACAGCACTGGGGATCTGTGCTTTCCCAGAGACTCAACATCTCATGGCGCTCGGCCGCGGCAGAGCCTCTTGCCGAAAAGTCAAACGTCCGGCTCCTTCTCCCACAAGGAAGGGCCCAGCCCGGAAAGCTGTTGCTCCTCTTCACGGTGTCTTGGCACCCTATCTACAGGCACAACAGGACTGGGGATCTGTGCTTTCCCAGAGACGCAACATCTCATGGCGCTCGGCCGCGGCAGAGCCTCTTGCCGAAAAGGCAAACGTCCGGCTCCTTCTCCCACAGGGAAGGGCCCAGCCCTGAAAGCGGTTGCTGCTCTTCACGGTGCCTTGGCGCCCTATCTACAGCCACAAAAGCACTGGGGATATGGGCTTTCTCAGAGACGCAAGATCTCATGGCGCTCGTCCGCGGCAGAGCCTCTTGCCTAAAAGGCAAACGTCCGGCTCCTTCTCCCACAGCGAAGGGCCCAGCCCTGAAAGCTGTTGCTGCTCTTCACGGTGCCTTGGTGCCCTATGTACAGCCACAAAAGCACTGGGGATATGGGCTTTCTCAGAGACGCAAGATCTCATGGCGCTAGGCCGCGGCAGAACCTCTTGCCGAAAAGGCAAACGTCCGGCTACTTCTGCCACAGGGAAGGGCCCAGCCCTGAAAGCTGTTGCTGCTCTTCACGGTGCCTTGGTGCCCTATGTACAGGCACAACAGCACTGGGGTTTTGTGCTTTCCCAGAGACACAACATCTCATGGCGCTCGTCCGCGGCAGAGCCTCTTGCCGAAAAGGCAAACGTCCGGCTCCTTCTCCCACAAGGAAGGGCCCAGCCCGGAAAGCTGTTGCTGCTCTTCACGGTGCCTTGGCACCCTATCTACAGGCACAACAGCACTGGGGATCCGGGCTTTCCCAGAGACGCAACATCTCCTGGCGCTCGGCCGCGGCAGAGCCTCTTGCCGAAAAGGCAAACGTCCGGCTCCTTCTCCCACAGGGAAGGGCCCAGCCCGGAAAGCTGTTGCTGCTCTTCACGGTGCCTTGGCGCCCTATCTACAGGCACACCAGCACTGGGGATCTGGGCTTTCTCAGACTCGCAACATGTCATGGCGCTCGGCCGCGGCAGAGCGTCTTGCCGAAAAGGCAAACGTCCGGCTCCTTCTCCCACAGGGAAGGGCCCAGCCCTGAAAGCTTTTGCTGCTCTTCACGGTGCCTTGGCGCCCTATCTACAGCCACAAAAGCACTGGGGATCTGGTCTTTCTCAGACTCGCAACATCTCATGGCGCTCGGCGCGGCAGAGCCTCTTGCCGAAAAGGCAAACATCCGGCTCCTTCTCACAGGGAAGGGCCCAGCCCGGAAAGCTGTTGCTGCTCTTCACGGTGCCTTGGTACCCTATGTACACGCACAACAGCACTGGGGTTTGGTGCTTTCCCAGAGACGCAACATCTCATGGCGCTCGGCCGCGGCAGAGCCTCTTGCCGAAAAGACAAACGTCCGGCTCCTTCTCCCACAAGGAAGGGCCCAGCCCTGAAAGCTGTTGCTGCTCTTCACGGTGCCTTGGCACCCTATCGACAGGCACAACAGGACTGGGCATTTGGGCTTTCCCAGAGACACAACATCTCATGGCGCTCGGCCGCGGCAGAGCCTCTTGCCGAAAAGGCAAACGTCCGGCTCCTTCTCCCACAAGGAAGGGCCGAGCCCGGAAAGCTGTTGCTTCTCTTCACGGTGCCTTGGCACCCTATCTACAGGCACAACAGCACTGGGGACCTGGGCTTTCCCAGAGACTCAACATCTCATGGCGCTGGTCCGCGGCAGAGCCTCTTGCCGAAAAGGCAAACGTCCGGCTCCTTCTCCCACAGGGAAGGGCCCAGCCCTGAAAGCTGTTGCTGCTCTTCACGGTGCCTTGGCACCCTATCTACAGGCACAACAGCAATGGGGTTTGGTGCTTTCCCAGAGACGCAACATCTCATGGCGCTCGGCCGCGGCAGAGCCCCTTGCCGAAAAGGCAAACGTCCGGCTCCTTCTCCCACAGGGAAGGGCCCAGCCCGGAAAGCTGTTGCTGCTCTTCATGGTGCCTTGGCGCCCTATCTACAGGCAGAACAGCACTGGGGTTTGGTGCTTTCCCAGACATGCAACATCTCATGGGGCTCGGCCGCGGCAGAGCCTCTTGCCGAAAAGGCAAACGTCCGGCTCCTTCTCCCACAGGGAAGGGCCCAGCCCTGAAATCTGTTGCTGCTCTTCACGGTGCCTTGGCACCCTATATACAGCTACAAAAGCACTGGGGTTATGGGCTTTCCCAGAGACGCAACATCTCATGGCGCTCGGTAGCGGCAGAGCCTCTTGCCGAAAAGGCAAACGTCCGGCTCCTTCTCCCACAGGGAAGGGCCCAGCCCTGAAAGCTCTTGCTGCTCTTCACGGTGCTTTGGCGCCCTATCTACAGGCACAACAGCACGGGGGATCTGGGCTTTCCCAGAGACGCAACATCTCCTGGCGCTCGGCCGCGGCAGAGCCTCTTGCCGAAAAGCCAAACGTCCGGCTCCTTCTCCCACAGGGAAGGGCCCAGCCCTGAAAGCTCTTGCTGCTCTTCACGGTGCCTTGGCACCCTATCTACAGGCACAACAGCACTGGGGTTTGGTGCTTTCCCAGAAACGCAACATCTCATGGCGCTCGGCCGCGGCAGAGCCTCTTGCCGAAAAGGCAAACGTCCGGCTCCTTCTCCCACAGGGAAGGGCCCATCCCTGAAAGCGGTTGCTGCTCTTCATGGTGCCTTGGCACCCTATCTACAGGCACAACAGGACAGGGGATCTGGGCTTTCTCAGAGACGCAACATCTCATGGCGCTCGTCCGCGGCAGAGCCTTTTGCCGAAAAGGCAAACGTCCGGCTCCTTCTCCCACAGGGAAGGGCCCAGCCCTGAAAGCTCTTGCTGCTCGTCACGGTGCCTTGGCGCCCTATCTACAGGCACAACAGCACGGGGGATCTGTGCTTTCCCAGAGACGCAACATCTCATGGCGCTCGGCCGCGGCAGTGCCTCTTGCCGAAAAGGCAAAAGTCCGGCTCCTTCTCCCACAGGGAAGGGCCCAGCCCTGAAAGCTGTTGCTGCTCTTCACGGTGCCTTGGCGCCCTATCTACAGCCACAGAAGCACTGGGGATATGGGCTTTCTCAGAGACGCAACATCTCCTGGCGCTCGGCCGCGGCAGAGCCTCTTGCCGAAAAGGCAAACGTCCGGCTCCTTCTCCCACAGGGAAGGGCCCAGCCCGGAAAGCTGTTGCTGCTCTTCACGGTGCCTTGGCACCCTATGTACAGGTACAACAGCAATGGGGTTTGGTGATTTCCCAGAGACGCAACATCTCATGGCGCTCGGCCGCCGCACAGCCTTTTGCCGAAAAGTAAAACGTCCGGCTCCTTCTCCCACAGGGAAGGGCCCAGCCCTGAAAGCTGTTGCTGCTCTTCACGGTGCCTTGGCACCCTATCTACAGGCACAACAGCACTGGGGATCTGTGCTTTCCCAGAGACTCAACATCTCATGGCGCTCGGCCGCGGCAGAGCCTCTTGCCGAAAAGTCAAACGTCCGGCTCCTTCTCCAACAAGGAAGGGCCCAGCCCGGAAAGCTGTTGCTCCTCTTCACGGTGTCTTGGCACCCTATCTACAGGCACAACAGGACTGGGGATCTGTGCTTTCCCAGAGACGCAACATCTCATGGCGCTCGTCCGCGGCAGAGCCTCTTGCCGAAAAGGCTAACGTCCGGCTCCTTCTCCCACAGGGAAGGGCCCAGCCCTGAAAGCTCTTGCTGCTCGTCACGGTGCCTTGGCGCCCTATCTACAGGCACAACAGCACGGGGGATCTGTGCTTTCCCAGAGACGCAACATCTCATGGCGCTCGGCCGCGGCAGTGCCTCTTGCTGAAAAGGCAAACGTCCGGCTCCTTCTCCCACAGGGAAGGGCCCAGCCCTGAAAGCTGTTGCTGCTCTTCACGGTGCCTTGGCGCCCTATCTACAGCCACAGAAGCACTGGGGATATGTGCTTTCTCAGAGACGCAACATCTCCTGGCGCTCGGCCGCGGCAGAGCCTCTTGCCGAAAAGGCAAACGTCCGGCTCCTTCTCCCACAGGGAAGGGCCCAGCCCTGAAAGCTGTTGCTGCTCTTCACGGTGCCTTGGCACCCTATCTACAGGCACAACAGCACTGGGGATCTGTGCTTTCCCAGAGACTCAACATCTCATGGCGCTCGGCCGCGGCAGAGCCTCTTGCCGAAAAGTCAAACGTCCGGCTCCTTCTCCCACAAGGAAGGGCCCAGCCCGGAAAGCTGTTGCTCCTCTTCACGGTGTCTTGGCACCCTATCTGCAGGAACAACAGGACTGGGGATCTGTGCTTTCCCAGAGACGCAACATCTCATGGCGCTCGTCCGCGGCAGAGCCTCTTGCCGAAAAGGCTAACGTCCGGCTCCTTCTCCCACAGGGAAGGGCCCAGCCCTGAAAGCGGTTGCTGCTCTTCACGGTGCCTTGGCGCCCTATCTACAGCCACAAAAGCACTGGGGATATGGGCTTTCTCAGAGACGCAAGATCTCATGGCGCTCGGCCGCGGCAGAGCCTCTTGCCTAAAAGGCAAACGTCCGGCTCCTTCTCCCACAGCGAAGGGCCCAGCCCTGAAAGCTGTTGCTGCTCTTCACGGTGCCTTGGTGCCCTATGTACAGCCACAAAAGCACTGGGGATATGGGCTTTCTCAGAGACGCAAGATCTCATGGCGCTAGGCCGCGGCAGAACCTCTTGCCGAAAAGGCAAACGTCCGGCTACTTCTGCCACAGGGAAGGGCCCAGCCCGGAAAGCTGTTGCTGCTCTTCACGGTGCCTTGGCACCCTATCTACAGGCACAACAGCACTGGGGATCCGGGCTTTCCCAGAGACGCAACATCTCCTGGCGCTCGGCCGCGGCAGAGCCTCTTGCCGAAAAGGCAAACGTCCGGCTCCTTCTCCCACAGGGAAGGGCCCAGCCCGGAAAGCTGTTGCTGCTCTTCACGGTGCCTTGGTACCTATGTACAGGCACAACAGCACTGGGGTTTGGTGCTTTCCCAGAGACGCAACATCTCATGGCGCTCGGCCGCGGCAGAGCCTCTTGCCGAAAAGGCAAACGTCCGGCTCCTTCTCCCACAGGGAAGGGCCCAGCCCGGAAAGCTGTTGCTGCTCTTCACGGTGCCTTGGCGCCCTATCTACAGGCACACCAGCACTGGGGATCTGGGCTTTCTCAGACTCGCAACATGTCATGGCGCTCGGCCGCGGCAGAGCCTCTTGCCGAAAAGGCAAACGTCCGGATCCTTCTCCCACAGGGAAGGGCCCAGCCCTGAAAGCTTTTGCTGCTCTTCACGGTGTCTTGGCACCCTATCTACAGCCACAAAAGCACTGGGGTTATGGGCTTTCCCAGAGACGCAACATCTCATGGCGCTCGGTAGCGGCAGAGCCTCCTGCCGAAAAGGCAAACGTCCGGCTCCTTCTCCCACAGGGAAGGGCCCAGCCCTGAAAGCTCTTGCTGCTCTTCACGGTGCCTTGGCGCCCTATCTACAGCCACAGAAGCACTGGGGATATGGGCTTTCTCAGAGACGCAACATCTCCTGGCGCTCGGCCGCCGCACAGCCTTTTGCCGAAAAGTAAAACGTCCGGCTCCTTCTCCCACAGGGAAGGGCCCAGCCCTGAAAGCTGTTGCTGCTCTTCACGGTGCCTTGGCACCCTATCTACAGGCACAACAGCACTGGGGATCTGTGCTTTCCCAGAGACTCAACATCTCATGGCGCTCGGCCGCGGCAGAGGCTCTTGCCGAAAAGTCAAACGTCCGGCTCCTTCTCCCACAAGGAAGGGCCCAGCCCGGAAAGCTGTTGCTCCTCTTCACGGTGTCTTGGCACCCTATCTACAGGCACAACAGGACTGGGGATCTGTGCTTTCCCAGAGACGCAACATCTCATGGCGCTCGTCCGCGGCAGAGCCTCTTGCCGAAAAGGCAAACGTCCGTCTCCTTCTCCCACAGGGAAGGGCCCAGCCCTGAAAGCTCTTGCTGCTCGTCACGGTGCCTTGGCGCCCTATCTACAGGCACAACAGCACTGGGGATCTGGGCTTTCCCAGAGACGCAACATCTCATGGCGCTCGGCCGCGGCAGTGCCTCTTGCCGAAAAGGCAAACGTCCGGCTCCTTCTCCCACAGGGAAGGGCCCAGCCCTGAAAGCTGTTGCTGCTCTTCACGGTGCCTTGGCGCCCTATCTACAGCCACAGAAGCACTGGGGATATGGGCTTTCTCAAAGACGCAACATCTCCTGGCGCTCGGCCGCGGCAGAGCCTCTTGCCGAAAAGGCAAACGTCCGGCTCCTTCTCCCACAGGGAAGGGCCCAGCCCGGAAAGCTGTTGCTGCTCTTCACGGTGCCTTGGCACCCTATGTACAGGTACAACAGCAATGGGGTTTGGTGATTTCCCAGAGACGCAACATCTCATGGCGCTCGGCCGCCGCACAGCCTTTTGCCGAAAAGTAAAACGTCCGGCTCCTTCTCCCACAGGGAAGGGCCCAGCCCTGAAAGCTGTTGCTGCTCTTCACGGTGCCTTGGCACCCTATCTACAGGCACAACAGCACTGGGGATCTGTGCTTTCCCAGAGACTCAACATCTCATGGCGCTCGGCCGCGGCAGAGCCTCTTGCCGAAAAGTCAAACGTCCGGCTCCTTCTCCCACAAGGAAGGGCCCAGCCCGGAAAGCTGTTGCTCCTCTTCACGGTGTCTTGGCACCCTATCTACAGGCACAACAGGACTGGGGATCTGTGCTTTCCCAGAGACGCAACATCTCATGGCGCTCGTCCGCGGCAGAGCCTCTTGCCGAAAAGGCTAACGTCCGGCTCCTTCTCCCACAGGGAAGGGCCCAGCCCTGAAAGCGGTTGCTGCTCTTCACGGTGCCTTGGCGCCCTATCTACAGCCACAAAAGCACTGGGGATATGGGCTTTCTCAGAGACGCAAGATCTCATGGCGCTAGGCCGCGGCAGAACCTCTTGCCGAAAAGGCAAACGTCCGGCTACTTCTGCCACAGGGAAGGGCCCAGCCCGGAAAGCTGTTGCTGCTCTTCACGGTGCCTTGGCACCCTATCTACAGGCACAACAGCACTGGGGATCCGGGCTTTCCCAGAGACGCAACATCTCCTGGCGCTCGGCCGCGGCAGAGCCTCTTGCCGAAAAGGCAAACGTCCGGCTCCTTCTCCCACAGGGAAGGGCCCAGCCCGGAAAGCTGTTGCTGCTCTTCACGGTGCCTTGGTACCTATGTACAGGCACAACAGCACTGGGGTTTTGTGCTTTCCCAGAGACACAACATCTCATGGCGCTCGTCCGCGGCAGAGCCTCTTGCCGAAAAGGCAAACGTCCGGCTCCTTCTCCCACAAGGAAGGGCCCAGCCCGGAAAGCTGTTGCTGCTCTTCACGGTGCCTTGGCACCCTATCTACAGGCACAACAGCACTGGGGATCCGGGCTTTCCCAGAGACGCAACATCTCCTGGCGCTCGGCCGCGGCAGAGCCTCTTGCCGAAAAGGCAAACGTCCGGCTCCTTCTCCCACAGGGAAGGGCCCAGCCCGGAAAGCTGTTGCTGCTCTTCACGGTGCCTTGGCGCCCTATCTACAGGCACACCAGCACTGGGGATCTGGGCTTTCTCAGACTCGCAACATGTCATGGCGCTCGGCCGCGGCAGAGCGTCTTGCCGAAAAGGCAAACGTCCGGCTCCTTCTCCCACAGGGAAGGGCCCAGCCCTGAAAGCTTTTGCTGCTCTTCACGGTGCCTTGGCGCCCTATCTACAGCCACAAAAGCACTGGGGATCTGGTCTTTCTCAGACTCGCAACATCTCATGGCGCTCGGCGCGGCAGAGCCTCTTGCCGAAAAGGCAAACATCCGGCTCCTTCTCACAGGGAAGGGCCCAGCCCGGAAAGCTGTTGCTGCTCTTCACGGTGCCTTGGTACCCTATGTACACGCACAACAGCACTGGGGTTTGGTGCTTTCCCAGAGACGCAACATCTCATGGCGCTCGGCCGCGGCAGAGCCTCTTGCCGAAAAGACAAACGTCCGGCTCCTTCTCCCACAAGGAAGGGCCCAGCCCTGAAAGCTGTTGCTGCTCTTCACGGTGCCTTGGCACCCTATCGACAGGCACAACAGGACTGGGCATTTGGGCTTTCCCAGAGACACAACATCTCATGGCGCTCGGCCGCGGCAGAGCCTCTTGCCGAAAAGGCAAACGTCCGGCTCCTTCTCCCACAAGGAAGGGCCGAGCCCGGAAAGCTGTTGCTTCTCTTCACGGTGCCTTGGCACCCTATCTACAGGCACAACAGCACTGGGGACCTGGGCTTTCCCAGAGACTCAACATCTCATGGCGCTGGTCCGCGGCAGAGCCTCTTGCCGAAAAGGCAAACGTCCGGCTCCTTCTCCCACAGGGAAGGGCCCAGCCCTGAAAGCTGTTGCTGCTCTTCACGGTGCCTTGGCACCCTATCTACAGGCACAACAGCAATGGGGTTTGGTGCTTTCCCAGAGACGCAACATCTCATGGCGCTCGGCCGCGGCAGAGCCCCTTGCCGAAAAGGCAAACGTCCGGCTCCTTCTCCCACAGGGAAGGGCCCAGCCCGGAAAGCTGTTGCTGCTCTTCATGGTGCCTTGGCGCCCTATCTACAGGCAGAACAGCACTGGGGTTTGGTGCTTTCCCAGACATGCAACATCTCATGGGGCTCGGCCGCGGCAGAGCCTCTTGCCGAAAAGGCAAACGTCCGGCTCCTTCTCCCACAGGGAAGGGCCCAGCCCTGAAAGCTCTTGCTGCTCTTCACGGTGCTTTGGCGCCCTATCTACAGGCACAACAGCACGGGGGATCTGGGCTTTCCCAGAGACGCAACATCTCCTGGCGCTCGGCCGCGGCAGAGCCTCTTGCCGAAAAGCCAAACGTCCGGCTCCTTCTCCCACAGGGAAGGGCCCAGCCCTGAAAGCTCTTGCTGCTCTTCACGGTGCCTTGGCACCCTATCTACAGGCACAACAGCACTGGGGTTTGGTGCTTTCCCAGAAACGCAACATCTCATGGCGCTCGGCCGCGGCAGAGCCTCTTGCCGAAAAGGCAAACGTCCGGCTCCTTCTCCCACAGGGAAGGGCCCATCCCTGAAAGCGGTTGCTGCTCTTCATGGTGCCTTGGCACCCTATCTACAGGCACAACAGGACAGGGGATCTGGGCTTTCTCAGAGACGCAACATCTCATGGCGCTCGTCCGCGGCAGAGCCTTTTGCCGAAAAGGCAAACGTCCGGCTCCTTCTCCCACAGGGAAGGGCCCAGCCCTGAAAGCTCTTGCTGCTCGTCACGGTGCCTTGGCGCCCTATCTACAGGCACAACAGCACGGGGGATCTGTGCTTTCCCAGAGACGCAACATCTCATGGCGCTCGGCCGCGGCAGTGCCTCTTGCCGAAAAGGCAAAAGTCCGGCTCCTTCTCCCACAGGGAAGGGCCCAGCCCTGAAAGCTGTTGCTGCTCTTCACGGTGCCTTGGCGCCCTATCTACAGCCACAGAAGCACTGGGGATATGGGCTTTCTCAGAGACGCAACATCTCCTGGCGCTCGGCCGCGGCAGAGCCTCTTGCCGAAAAGGCAAACGTCCGGCTCCTTCTCCCACAGGGAAGGGCCCAGCCCGGAAAGCTGTTGCTGCTCTTCACGGTGCCTTGGCACCCTATGTACAGGTACAACAGCAATGGGGTTTGGTGATTTCCCAGAGACGCAACATCTCATGGCGCTCGGCCGCCGCACAGCCTTTTGCCGAAAAGTAAAACGTCCGGCTCCTTCTCCCACAGGGAAGGGCCCAGCCCTGAAAGCTGTTGCTGCTCTTCACGGTGCCTTGGCACCCTATCTACAGGCACAACAGCACTGGGGATCTGTGCTTTCCCAGAGACGCAACATCTCATGGCGCTCGGCCGCGGCAGAGCCTCTTGCCGAAAAGTCAAACGTCCGGCTCCTTCTCCAACAAGGAAGGGCCCAGCCCGGAAAGCTGTTGCTCCTCTTCACGGTGTCTTGGCACCCTATCTACAGGCACAACAGGACTGGGGATCTGTGCTTTCCCAGAGACGCAACATCTCATGGCGCTCGTCCGCGGCAGAGCCTCTTGCCGAAAAGGCTAACGTCCGGCTCCTTCTCCCACAGGGAAGGGCCCAGCCCTGAAAGCTCTTGCTGCTCGTCACGGTGCCTTGGCGCCCTATCTACAGGCACAACAGCACGGGGGATCTGTGCTTTCCCAGAGACGCAACATCTCATGGCGCTCGGCCGCGGCAGTGCCTCTTGCCGAAAAGGCAAACGTCCGGCTCCTTCTCCCACAGGGAAGGGCCCAGCCCTGAAAGCTGTTGCTGCTCTTCACGGTGCCTTGGCGCCCTATCTACAGCCACAGAAGCACTGGGGATATGGGCTTTCTCAGAGACGCAACATCTCCTGGCGCTCGGCCGCGGCAGAGCCTCTTGCCGAAAAGGCAAACGTCCGGCTCCTTCTCCCACAGGGAAGGGCCCAGCCCTGAAAGCTGTTGCTGCTCTTCACGGTGCCTTGGCACCCTATCTACAGGCACAACAGCACTGGGGATCTGTGCTTTCCCAGAGACTCAACATCTCATGGCGCTCGGCCGCGGCAGAGCCTCTTGCCGAAAAGTCAAACGTCCGGCTCCTTCTCCCACAAGGAAGGGCCCAGCCCGGAAAGCTGTTGCTCCTCTTCACGGTGTCTTGGCACCCTATCTGCAGGAACAACAGGACTGGGGATCTGTGCTTTCCCAGAGACGCAACATCTCATGGCGCTCGTCCGCGGCAGAGCCTCTTGCCGAAAAGGCTAACGTCCGGCTCCTTCTCCCACAGGGAAGGGCCCAGCCCTGAAAGCGGTTGCTGCTCTTCACGGTGCCTTGGCGCCCTATCTACAGCCACAAAAGCACTGGGGATATGGGCTTTCTCAGAGACGCAAGATCTCATGGCGCTCGGCCGCGGCAGAGCCTCTTGCCTAAAAGGCAAACGTCCGGCTCCTTCTCCCACAGCGAAGGGCCCAGCCCTGAAAGCTGTTGCTGCTCTTCACGGTGCCTTGGTGCCCTATGTACAGCCACAAAAGCACTGGGGATATGGGCTTTCTCAGAGACGCAAGATCTCATGGCGCTAGGCCGCGGCAGAACCTCTTGCCGAAAAGGCAAACGTCCGGCTACTTCTGCCACAGGGAAGGGCCCAGCCCGGAAAGCTGTTGCTGCTCTTCACGGTGCCTTGGCACCCTATCTACAGGCACAACAGCACTGGGGATCCGGGCTTTCCCAGAGACGCAACATCTCCTGGCGCTCGGCCGCGGCAGAGCCTCTTGCCGAAAAGGCAAACGTCCGGCTCCTTCTCCCACAGGGAAGGGCCCAGCCCGGAAAGCTGTTGCTGCTCTTCACGGTGCCTTGGTACCTATGTACAGGCACAACAGCACTGGGGTTTGGTGCTTTCCCAGAGACGCAACATCTCATGGCGCTCGGCCGCGGCAGAGCCTCTTGCCGAAAAGGCAAACGTCCGGCTCCTTCTCCCACAGGGAAGGGCCCAGCCCGGAAAGCTGTTGCTGCTCTTCACGGTGCCTTGGCGCCCTATCTACAGGCACACCAGCACTGGGGATCTGGGCTTTCTCAGACTCGCAACATGTCATGGCGCTCGGCCGCGGCAGAGCCTCTTGCCGAAAAGGCAAACGTCCGGCTCCTTCTCCCACAGGGAAGGGCCCAGCCCTGAAAGCTTTTGCTGCTCTTCACGGTGTCTTGGCACCCTATCTACAGCCACAAAAGCACTGGGGTTATGGGCTTTCCCAGAGACGCAACATCTCATGGCGCTCGGTAGCGGCAGAGCCTCCTGCCGAAAAGGCAAACGTCCGGCTCCTTCTCCCACAGGGAAGGGCCCAGCCCTGAAAGCTCTTGCTGCTCTTCACGGTGCCTTGGCGCCCTATCTACAGCCACAGAAGCACTGGGGATATGGGCTTTCTCAGAGACGCAACATCTCCTGGCGCTCGGCCGCCGCACAGCCTTTTGCCGAAAAGTAAAACGTCCGGCTCCTTCTCCCACAGGGAAGGGCCCAGCCCTGAAAGCTGTTGCTGCTCTTCACGGTGCCTTGGCACCCTATCTACAGGCACAACAGCACTGGGGATCTGTGCTTTCCCAGAGACTCAACATCTCATGGCGCTCGGCCGCGGCAGAGGCTCTTGCCGAAAAGTCAAACGTCCGGCTCCTTCTCCCACAAGGAAGGGCCCAGCCCGGAAAGCTGTTGCTCCTCTTCACGGTGTCTTGGCACCCTATCTACAGGCACAACAGGACTGGGGATCTGTGCTTTCCCAGAGACGCAACATCTCATGGCGCTCGTCCGCGGCAGAGCCTCTTGCCGAAAAGGCAAACGTCCGTCTCCTTCTCCCACAGGGAAGGGCCCAGCCCTGAAAGCTCTTGCTGCTCGTCACGGTGCCTTGGCGCCCTATCTACAGGCACAACAGCACTGGGGATCTGGGCTTTCCCAGAGACGCAACATCTCATGGCGCTCGGCCGCGGCAGTGCCTCTTGCCGAAAAGGCAAACGTCCGGCTCCTTCTCCCACAGGGAAGGGCCCAGCCCTGAAAGCTGTTGCTGCTCTTCACGGTGCCTTGGCGCCCTATCTACAGCCACAGAAGCACTGGGGATATGGGCTTTCTCAAAGACGCAACATCTCCTGGCGCTCGGCCGCGGCAGAGCCTCTTGCCGAAAAGGCAAACGTCCGGCTCCTTCTCCCACAGGGAAGGGCCCAGCCCGGAAAGCTGTTGCTGCTCTTCACGGTGCCTTGGCACCCTATGTACAGGTACAACAGCAATGGGGTTTGGTGATTTCCCAGAGACGCAACATCTCATGGCGCTCGGCCGCCGCACAGCCTTTTGCCGAAAAGTAAAACGTCCGGCTCCTTCTCCCACAGGGAAGGGCCCAGCCCTGAAAGCTGTTGCTGCTCTTCACGGTGCCTTGGCACCCTATCTACAGGCACAACAGCACTGGGGATCTGTGCTTTCCCAGAGACTCAACATCTCATGGCGCTCGGCCGCGGCAGAGCCTCTTGCCGAAAAGTCAAACGTCCGGCTCCTTCTCCCACAAGGAAGGGCCCAGCCCGGAAAGCTGTTGCTCCTCTTCACGGTGTCTTGGCACCCTATCTACAGGCACAACAGGACTGGGGATCTGTGCTTTCCCAGAGACGCAACATCTCATGGCGCTCGTCCGCGGCAGAGCCTCTTGCCGAAAAGGCTAACGTCCGGCTCCTTCTCCCACAGGGAAGGGCCCAGCCCTGAAAGCGGTTGCTGCTCTTCACGGTGCCTTGGCGCCCTATCTACAGCCACAAAAGCACTGGGGATATGGGCTTTCTCAGAGACGCAAGATCTCATGGCGCTAGGCCGCGGCAGAACCTCTTGCCGAAAAGGCAAACGTCCGGCTACTTCTGCCACAGGGAAGGGCCCAGCCCGGAAAGCTGTTGCTGCTCTTCACGGTGCCTTGGCACCCTATCTACAGGCACAACAGCACTGGGGATCCGGGCTTTCCCAGAGACGCAACATCTCCTGGCGCTCGGCCGCGGCAGAGCCTCTTGCCGAAAAGGCAAACGTCCGGCTCCTTCTCCCACAGGGAAGGGCCCAGCCCGGAAAGCTGTTGCTGCTCTTCACGGTGCCTTGGTACCTATGTACAGGCACAACAGCACTGGGGTTTGGTGCTTTCCCAGAGACGCAACATCTCATGGCGCTCGGCCGCGGCAGAGCCTCTTGCCGAAAAGGCAAACGTCCGGCTCCTTCTCCCACAAGGAAGGGCCCAGCCCGGAAAGCTGTTGCTGCTCTTCACGGTGCCTTGGCGCCCTATCTACAGGCACACCAGCACTGGGGATCTGGGCTTTCTCAGACTCGCAACATGTCATGGCGCTCGGCCGCGGCAGAGCCTCTTGCCGAAAAGGCAAACGTCCGGCTCCTTCTCCCACAGGGAAGGGCCCAGCCCTGAAAGCTTTTGCTGCTCTTCACGGTGCCTTGGCGCCCTATCTACAGCCACAAAAGCACTGGGGATCTGGTCTTTCTCAGACTCGCAACATCTCATGGCGCTCGGCGCGGCAGAGCCTCTTGCCGAAAAGGCAAACATCCGGCTCCTTCTCACAGGGAAGGGCCCAGCCCGGAAAGCTGTTGCTGCTCTTCACGGTGCCTTGGTACCCTATGTACACGCACAACAGCACTGGGGTTTGGTGCTTTCCCAGAGACGCAACATCTCATGGCGCTCGGCCGCGGCAGAGCCTCTTGCCGAAAAGACAAACGTCCGGCTCCTTCTCCCACAAGGAAGGGCCCAGCCCTGAAAGCTGTTGCTGCTCTTCACAGTGCCTTGGCACCCTATCGACAGGCACAACAGGACTGGGCATTTGGGCTTTCCCAGAGACACAACATCTCATGGCGCTCGGCCGCGGCAGAGCCTCTTGCCGAAAAGGCAAACGTCCGGCTCCTTCTCCCACAAGGAAGGGCCGAGCCCGGAAAGCTGTTGCTTCTCTTCACGGTGCCTTGGCACCCTATCTACAGGCACAACAGCACTGGGGACCTGGGCTTTCCCAGAGACTCAACATCTCATGGCGCTGGTCCGCGGCAGAGCCTCTTGCCGAAAAGGCAAACGTCCGGCTCCTTCTCCCACAGGGAAGGGCCCAGCCCTGAAAGCTGTTGCTACTCTTCACGGTGCCTTGGCACCCTATCTACAGGCACAACAGCACTGGGGTTTGGTGCTTTCCCAGAGACGCAACATCTCATGGCGCTCGGCCGCGGCAGAGCCCCTTGCCGAAAAGGCAAACGTCCGGCTCCTTCTCCCACAGGGAAGGGCCCAGCCCGGAAAGCTGTTGCTGCTCTTCATGGTGCCTTAGCGCCCTATCTACAGGCAGAACAGCACTGGGGTTTGGTGCTTTCCCAGACATGCAACATCTCATGGGGCTCGGCCGCGGCAGAGCCTCTTGCCGAAAAGGCAAACGTCCGGCTCCTTCTCCCACAGGGAAGGGCCCAGCCCGGAAAGCTTTTGCTGCTATTCACGGTGCCTTGGCACCCTATGTACAGGCACAACAGCACTGGGGATCTGTGCTTTCCCAGAGACGCAACATCTCATGGCGCTCGGCCGCGGCAGAGCCTCTTGCCGAAAAGGCAAACGTCCGGCTCCTTCTCCCACAGGGAACGGCCCAGCCCTGAAAGCTGTTGCTGCTCTTCACGGTGCCTTGGCGCACTATGTACAGGCACAACAGCACTGGGGTTTGGTGCTTTCCCAGAGACGCAACATCTCATGGCGCTCGGCCGCGGCAGAGCCTCTTGCCGAAAAGGCAAACGTCCGGCTCCTTCTCCCACAGGGAAGGGCCCAGCCCGGAAAGCTGTTGCTGCTCTTCACGGTGCCTTGGCACCCTATGTACAGGTACAACAGCAATGGGGTTTGGTGATTTCCCAGAGACGCAACATCTCATGGCGCTCGGCCGCCGCACAGCCTTTTGCCGAAAAGTAAAACGTCCGGCTCCTTCTCCCACAGGGAAGGGCCCAGCCCTGAAAGCTGTTGCTGCTCTTCACGGTGCCTTGGCACCCTATCTACAGGCACAACAGCACTGGGGATCTGTGCTTTCCCAGAGACTCAACATCTCATGGCGCTCGGCCGCGGCAGAGCCTCTTGCCGAAAAGTCAAACGTCCGGCTCCTTCTCCCACAAGGAAGGGCCCAGCCCGGAAAGCTGTTGCTCCTCTTCACGGTGTCTTGGCACCCTATCTACAGGCACAACAGGACTGGGGATCTGTGCTTTCCCAGAGACGCAACATCTCATGGCGCTCGTCCGCGGCAGAGCCTCTTGCCGAAAAGGCTAACGTCCGGCTCCTTCTCCCACAGGGAAGGGCCCAGCCCTGAAAGTGGTTGCTGCTCTTCACGGTGCCTTGGCGCCCTATCTACAGCCACAAAAGCACTGGGGATATGGGCTTTCTCAGAGACGCAAGATCTCATGGCGCTCGGCCGCGGCAGAGCCTCTTGCCTAAAAGGCAAACATCCGGCTCCTTCTCCCACAGCGAAGGGCCCAGCCCTGAAAGCTGTTGCTGCTCTTCACGGTGCCTTGGTGCCCTATGTACAGCCACAAAAGCACTGGGGATATGGGCTTTCTCAGAGACGCAAGATCTCATGGCGCTAGGCCGCGGCAGAACCTCTTGCCGAAAAGGCAAACGTCCGGCTACTTCTGCCACAGGGAAGGGCCCAGCCCGGAAAGCTGTTGCTGCTCTTCACGGTGCCTTGGCACCCTATCTACAGGCACAACAGCACTGGGGATCCGGGCTTTCCCAGAGACGCAACATCTCCTGGCGCTCGGCCGCGGCAGAGCCTCTTGCCGAAAAGGCAAACGTCCGGCTCCTTCTCCCACAGGGAAGGGCCCAGCCCGGAAAGCTGTTGCTGCTCTTCACGGTGCCTTGGTACCTATGTACAGGCACAACAGCACTGGGGTTTGGTGCTTTCCCAGAGACGCAACATCTCATGGCGCTCGGCCGCGGCAGAGCCTCTTGCCGAAAAGGCAAACGTCCGGCTCCTTCTCCCACAAGGAAGGGCCCAGCCCGGAAAGCTGTTGCTGCTCTTCACGGTGCCTTGGCGCCCTATCTACAGGCACACCAGCACTGGGGATCTGGGCTTTCTCAGACTCGCAACATGTCATGGCGCTCGGCCGCGGCAGAGCCTCTTGCCGAAAAGGCAAACGTCCGGCTCCTTCTCCCACAGGGAAGGGCCCAGCCCTGAAAGCTTTTGCTGCTCTTCACGGTGCCTTGGCACCCTATCTACAGCCACAAAAGCACTGGGGATCTGGTCTTTCTCAGACTCGCAACATCTCATGGCGCTCGGCGCGGCAGAGCCTCTTGCCGAAAAGGCAAACATCCGGCTCCTTCTCACAGGGAAGGGCCCAGCCCGGAAAGCTGTTGCTGCTCTTCACGGTGCCTTGGTACCCTATGTACACGCACAACAGCACTGGGGTTTGGTGCTTTCCCAGAGACGCAACATCTCATGGCGCTCGGCCGCGGCAGAGCCTCTTGCCGAAAAGACAAACGTCCGGCTCCTTCTCCCACAAGGAAGGGCCCAGCCCTGAAAGCTGTTGCTGCTCTTCACAGTGCCTTGGCACCCTATCGACAGGCACAACAGGACTGGGCATTTGGGCTTTCCCAGAGACACAACATCTCATGGCGCTCGGCCGCGGCAGAGCCTCTTGCCGAAAAGGCAAACGTCCGGCTCCTTCTCCCACAAGGAAGGGCCGAGCCCGGAAAGCTGTTGCTTCTCTTCACGGTGCCTTGGCACCCTATCTACAGGCACAACAGCACTGGGGACCTGGGCTTTCCCAGAGACTCAACATCTCATGGCGCTGGTCCGCGGCAGAGCCTCTTGCCGAAAAGGCAAACGTCCGGCTCCTTCTCCCACAGGGAAGGGCCCAGCCCTGAAAGCTGTTGCTACTCTTCACGGTGCCTTGGCACCCTATCTACAGGCACAACAGCACTGGGGTTTGGTGCTTTCCCAGAGACGCAACATCTCATGGCGCTCGGCCGCGGCAGAGCCCCTTGCCGAAAAGGCAAACGTCCGGCTCCTTCTCCCACAGGGAAGGGCCCAGCCCGGAAAGCTGTTGCTGCTCTTCATGGTGCCTTAGCGCCCTATCTACAGGCAGAACAGCACTGGGGTTTGGTGCTTTCCCAGACATGCAACATCTCATGGGGCTCGGCCGCGGCAGAGCCTCTTGCCGAAAAGGCAAACGTCCGGCTCCTTCTGCCACAGGGAAGGGCCCAGCCCGGAAAGCTTTTGCTGCTATTCACGGTGCCTTGGCACCCTATGTACAGGCACAACAGCACTGGGGATCTGTGCTTTCCCAGAGACGCAACATCTCATGGCGCTCGGCCGCGGCAGAGCCTCTTGCCAAAAAGGCAAACGTCCGGCTCCTTCTCCCACAGGGAACGGCCCAGCCCTGAAAGCTGTTGCTGCTCTTCACGGTGCCTTGGCGCACTATGTACAGGCACAACAGCACTGGGGTTTGGTGCTTTCCCAGAGACGCAACATCTCATGGCGCTCGGCCGCGGCAGAGCCTCTTGCCGAAAAGGCAAACGTCTGGCTCCTTCTGCCACAGGGAAGGGCCCAGCCCGGAAAGCTGTTGCTGCTCTTCACGGTGCGTTGGCACCCTATGTACAGGCACAACAGCACTGGGGATCTGTGCTTTCCCAGAGACTCAACATCTCATGGCGCTGGTCCGCGGCAGAGCCTCTTGCCGAAAAGGAAAACGTCCGGCTCCTTCTCCCACAGGGAAGGGCCCAGCCCTGAAAGCTCTTGCTGCTCTTCACGGTGCCTTGGTGTCCTTTCTACAGGCACAACAGCACTGGGGATATGGGCTTTCTCAGAGACGCAAGATCTCATGGCGCTCGGCCGCGGCAGAGCCTCTTGCCTAAAAGGCAAACGTCCGGCTACTTCTGCCACAGGGAAGGGCCCAGCCCGGAAAGCTGTTGCTGCTCTTCACGGTGCCTTGGCACCCTATCTACAGGCACAACAGCACTGGGGATCCGGGCTTTCCCAGATACGCAACATCTCCTGGCGCTCGGCCGCGGCAGAGCCTCTTGCCGAAAAGGCAAACGTCCGGCTCCTTCTCCCACAGGGAAGGGCCCAGCCCGGAAAGATGTTGCTGCTCTTCACGGTGCCTTGGTACCTATGTACAGGCACAACAGCACTGGGGTTTGGTGCTTTCCCAGAGACGCAACATCTCATGGCGCTCGGCCGCGGCAGAGCCTCTTGCCGAAAAGGCAAACGTCCGGCTCCTTCTCCCACAGGGAAGGGCCCAGCCCGGAAAGCTGTTGCTGCTCTTCACGGTGCCTTGGCGCCCTATCTACAGGCACACCAGCACTGGGGATCTGGGCTTTCTCAGACTCGCAACATGTCATGGCGCTCGGCCGCGGCAGAGCCTCTTGCCGAAAAGGCAAACGTCCGGCTCCTTCTCCCACAGGGAAGGGCCCAGCCCTGAAAGCTTTTGCTGCTCTTCACGGTGCCTTGGCGCCCTATCTACAGCCACAAAAGCACTGGGGATCTGGTCTTTCTCAGACTCGCAACATCTCATGGCGCTTGGCGCGGCAGAGCCTCTTGCCGAAAAGGCAAACATCCGGCTCCTTCTCACAGGGAAGGGCCCAGCCCTGAAAGCTCTTGCTGCTCTTCACGGTGCCTTGGTACCCTATGTATACGCACAACAGCACTGGGGTTTGGTGCTTTCCCAGAGACGCAACATCTCATGGCGCTCGGCCGCGGCAGAGCCTCTTGCCGAAAAGACAAACGTCCGGCTCCTTCTCCCACAAGGAAGGGCCCAGCCCTGAAAGCTGTTGCTGCTCTTCACAGTGCCTTGGCACCCTATCGACAGGCACAACAGGACTGGGCATTTGGGCTTTCCCAGAGACACAACATCTCATGGCGCTCGGCCGCGGCAGAGCCTCTTGCCGAAAAGGCAAACGTCCGGCTCCTTCTCCCACAAGGAAGGGCCGAGCCCGGAAAGCTGTTGCTTCTCTTCACGGTGCCTTGGCACCCTATCTACAGGCACAACAGCACTGGGGACCTGGGCTTTCCCAGAGACTCAACATCTCATGGCGCTGGTCCGCGGCAGAGCCTCTTGCCGAAAAGGCAAACGTCCGGCTCCTTCTCCCACAGGGAAGGGCCCAGCCCTGAAAGCTGTTGCTACTCTTCACGGTGCCTTGGCACCCTATCTACAGGCACAACAGCACTGGGGTTTGGTGCTTTCCCAGAGACGCAACATCTCATGGCGCTCGGCCGCGGCAGAGCCCCTTGCCGAAAAGGCAAACGTCCGGCTCCTTCTCCCACAGGGAAGGGCCCAGCCCGGAAAGCTGTTGCTGCTCTTCATGGTGCCTTAGCGCCCTATCTACAGGCAGAACAGCACTGGGGTTTGGTGCTTTCCCAGACATGCAACATCTCATGGGGCTCGGCCGCGGCAGAGCCTCTTGCCGAAAAGGCAAACGTCCGGCTCCTTCTGCCACAGGGAAGGGCCCAGCCCGGAAAGCTTTTGCTGCTATTCACGGTGCCTTGGCACCCTATGTACAGGCACAACAGCACTGGGGATCTGTGCTTTCCCAGAGACGCAACATCTCATGGCGCTCGGCCGCGGCAGAGCCTCTTGCCGAAAAGGCAAACGTCCGGCTCCTTCTCCCACAGGGAACGGCCCAGCCCTGAAAGCTGTTGCTGCTCTTCACGGTGCCTTGGCGCACTATGTACAGGCACAACAGCACTGGGGTTTGGTGCTTTCCCAGAGACGCAACATCTCATGGCGCTCGGCCGCGGCAGAGCCTCTTGCCGAAAAGGCAAACGTCTGGCTCCTTCTGCCACAGGGAAGGGCCCAGCCCGGAAAGCTGTTGCTGCTCTTCACGGTGCGTTGGCACCCTATGTACAGGCACAACAGCACTGGGGATCTGTGCTTTCCCAGAGACTCAACATCTCATGGCGCTGGTCCGCGGCAGAGCCTCTTGCCGAAAAGGCAAACGTCCGGCTCCTTCTCCCACAGGGAAGGGCCCAGCCCTGAAAGCTCTTGCTGCTCTTCACGGTGCCTTGGTGTCCTTTCTACAGGCACAACAGCACTGGGGATCTGGGCTTTCCCAGAGACGCAACATCTCATGGGGCTCGGCCGCGGCAGAGCCTTTTGCCGAAAAGGCAAATGTCCGGCTATTTCTGCCACAGGGAAGGGCCCAGCCCTGAAAGCTGTTGCTGCTCTTCACGGTGCCTTGGCACCCTATCTACAGGCACAACAGCACTGGGCATCTGGGCTTTCCCAGAGACGCAACATCTCATGGCGCTCGGCGCGGCAGAGCCTCTTGCCGAAAAGGCAAACGTCCGGCTCCTTCTCCCACAAGGAAGGGCCCAGCCTGGAAAGCTGTTGCTGCTCTTCACGGTGCCTTGGCACCCTATCTACAGCCACAAAAGCACTGGGGATCTGGGCTTTCCCAGAGACGCAACATCTCATGGCGCTCGTCCGCGGCAGAGCCTCTTTCCAAAAAGGCAAACGTCCGGCTCCTTCTCCCACAGGGAAGGGCCCAGCCCTGAAAGCTTTTGCTGCTCTTCACGGTGCCTTGGCGCCCTATCTACAGCCACAAAAGCACTGGGGATCTGGGCTTTCTCAGACTCGCAACATCTCATGGCGCTCGGCGCGGCAGAGCCTCTTGCCGAAAAGGCAAACGTCCGGCTCCTTCTCACAGGGAAGGGCCCAGCCCGGAAAGCTGTTGCTGCTCTTCACGGTGCCTTGGTACATTATGTACACGCACAACAGCACTGGGGTTTAGTGCTTTCCCAGAGACACAACATCTCATGGCGCTCGGCCGCGGCAGAGCCTCTTGCCGAAAAGACAAACGTCCGGCTCCTTCTCCCACAAGGAAGGGCCCAGCCCGGAAAGCTCTTGCTGCTCTTCACGGTGCCTTGGCGCCCTATCTACAGGCACAACAGCACAGGGGATATGGGCTTTCCCAGAGACGCAACATCTCATGGGGCTCGTCCGCGACAGAGCCTCTTGCCGAAAAGGCAAACGTCCGGCTCCTTCTCCCACAGGGAAGGGCCCAGCCCTGAAAGCTGTTGCTGCTCTTCACAGTGCCTTGGCGCTCTATCTACAGCCACAGAAGCACTGGGGATATGGGCTTTCTCAGAGACGCAACATCTCATGGCGCTCGTGCGCGGCAGAGCCTCTTGCCGAAAAGGCAAACGTCCGGCTCCTTCTCCCACAGGGAAGGGCCCAGCCCTGAAAGCTGTTGCTGCTCTTCACGGTGCCTTGGCGCCGTATCTACAGCCACAGAAGCACTGGGGATATGGGCTTTCTCAGAGACGCAACATCTCATGGCGCTCGTCCGCGGCAGAGCCTCTTGCCGAAAAGGCAAACGTCCGGCTCTTTCTCCCACAGGGAAGGGCCCAGCCCTGAAAGCTTTTGCTGCTCTTCACGGTGCCTTGGCACCCTATCTACAGGCACAACAGCACTGGGGATCTGGGCTTTCCCAGAGAGTCAACATCTCATGGCGCTCGTCCGCGGCAGAGCCCATGCCAAAAAGGCAAAAGTCCGGCTCCTTCTCCTACAAGGAAGGGCCCAGCCCGGAAAGCTCTTGTTGCTCTTCACGGTGCCTTGGTGCCCTATGTACAGCCACAAAAGCACTGGGGATATGGGCTTTCTCAGAGACTCAAGATCTCATGGCGCTAGGCCGCGGCAGAACCTCTTGCCGAAAAGGCAAACGTCCGGCTACTTCTGCCACAGGGAAGGGCCCAGCCCTGAAAGCTGTTGCTGCTCTTCACGGTGCCTTGGCGCCCTATCTACAGGCACAACAGCACTGGGGATCCGGGCTTTCCCAGAGACGCAACATCACGGTGCCTTGGCGCCCTATCTACAGGCACAACAGCACTGGGGATCCGGGCTTTCCCAGAGACGCAACATCTCCTGGCGCTCGGCCGCGGCAGAGCCTCTTGCCGAAAAGGCAAACGTCCGGCTCCTTCTCCCACAGGGAAGGGCCCAGCCCGGAAAGCTGTTGCTGCTCTTCACGGTGCCTTGGTACCTATGTACAGGCACAACAGCACTGGGGTTTGGTGCTTTCCCAGAGACGCAACATCTCATGGCGCTCGGCCGCGGCAGAGCCTCTTGCCGAAAAGACAAACGTCCGGCTCCTTCTCCCACAAGGAAGGGCCCAGCCCTGAAAGCTGTTGCTGCTCTTCACGGTGCCTTGGCACCCTATCGACAGGCACAACAGGACTGGGCATTTGGGCTTTCCCAGAGACACAACATCTCATGGCGCTCGGCCGCGGCAGAGCCTCTTGCCGAAAAGGCAAACGTCCGGCTCCTTCTCCCACAAGGAAGGGCCGAGCCCGGAAAGCTGTTGCTTCTCTTCACGGTGCCTTGTCACCCTATCTACAGGCACAACAGCACTGGGGACCTGGGCTTTCCCAGAGACTCAACATCTCATGGCGCTGGTCCGCGGCAGAGCCTCTTGCCGAAAAGGCAAACGTCCGGCTCCTTCTCCCACAGGGAAGGGCCCAGCCCTGAAAGCTGTTGCTGCTCTTCACGGTGCCTTGGCACCCTATCTACAGGCACAACAGCACTGGGGTTTGGTGCTTTCCCAGAGACGCAACATCTCATGGCGCTCGGCCGCGGCAGAGCCCCTTGCCGAAAAGGCAAACGTCCGGCTCCTTCTCCCACAGGGAAGGGCCCAGCCCGGAAAGCTGTTGCTGCTCTTCATGGTGCCTTAGCGCCCTATCTACAGGCAGAACAGCACTGGGGTTTGGTGCTTTCCCAGACATGCAACATCTCATGGGGCTCGGCCGCGGCAGAGCCTCTTGCCGAAAAGGCAAACGTCCGGCTCCTTCTGCCACAGGGAAGGGCCCAGCCCGGAAAGCTTTTGCTGCTATTCACGGTGCCTTGGCACCCTATGTACAGGCACAACAGCACTGGGGATCTGTGCTTTCCCAGAGACGCAACATCTCATGGCGCTCGGCCGCGGCAGAGCCTCTTGCCGAAAAGGCAAACGTCCGGCTCCTTCTCCCACAGGGAACGGCCCAGCCCTGAAAGCTGTTGCTGCTCTTCACGGTGCCTTGGCGCACTATGTACAGGCACAACAGCACTGGGGTTTGGTGCTTTCCCAGAGACGCAACATCTCATGGCGCTCGGCCGCGGCAGAGCCTCTTGCCGAAAAGGCAAACGTCTGGCTCCTTCTGCCACAGGGAAGGGCCCAGCCCGGAAAGCTGTTGCTGCTCTTCACGGTGCGTTGGCACCCTATGTACAGGCACAACAGCACTGGGGATCTGTGCTTTCCCAGAGACTCAACATCTCATGGCGCTGGTCCGCGGCAGAGCCTCTTGCCGAAAAGGCAAACGTCCGGCTCCTTCTCCCACAGGGAAGGGCCCAGCCCTGAAAGCTCTTGCTGCTCTTCACGGTGCCTTGGTGTCCTTTCTACAGGCACAACAGCACTGGGGATCTGGGCTTTCCCAGAGACGCAACATCTCATGGGGCTCGGCCGCGGCAGAGCCTTTTGCCGAAAAGGCAAATGTCCGGCTATTTCTGCCACAGGGAAGGGCCCAGCCCTGAAAGCTGTTGCTGCTCTTCACGGTGCCTTGGCACCCTATCTACAGGCACAACAGCACTGGGCATCTGGGCTTTCCCAGAGACGCAACATCTCATGGCGCTCGGCGCGGCAGAGCCTCTTGCCGAAAAGGCAAACGTCCGGCTCCTTCTCCCACAAGGAAGGGCCCAGCCTGGAAAGCTGTTGCTGCTCTTCACGGTGCCTTGGCACCCTATCTACAGCCACAAAAGCACTGGGGATCTGGGCTTTCCCAGAGACGCAACATCTCATGGCGCTCGTCCGCGGCAGAGCCTCTTTCCAAAAAGGCAAACGTCCGGCTCCTTCTCCCACAGGGAAGGGCCCAGCCCTGAAAGCTTTTGCTGCTCTTCACGGTGCCTTGGCGCCCTATCTACAGCCACAAAAGCACTGGGGATCTGGGCTTTCTCAGACTCGCAACATCTCATGGCGCTCGGCGCGGCAGAGCCTCTTGCCGAAAAGGCAAACGTCCGGCTCCTTCTCACAGGGAAGGGCCCAGCCCGGAAAGCTGTTGCTGCTCTTCACGGTGCCTTGGTACATTATGTACACGCACAACAGCACTGGGGTTTAGTGCTTTCCCAGAGACACAACATCTCATGGCGCTCGGCCGCGGCAGAGCCTCTTGCCGAAAAGACAAACGTCCGGCTCCTTCTCCCACAAGGAAGGGCCCAGCCCGGAAAGCTCTTGCTGCTCTTCACGGTGCCTTGGCGCCCTATCTACAGGCACAACAGCACAGGGGATATGGGCTTTCCCAGAGACGCAACATCTCATGGGGCTCGTCCGCGACAGAGCCTCTTGCCGAAAAGGCAAACGTCCGGCTCCTTCTCCCACAGGGAAGGGCCCAGCCCTGAAAGCTGTTGCTGCTCTTCACAGTGCCTTGGCGCTCTATCTACAGCCACAGAAGCACTGGGGATATGGGCTTTCTCAGAGACGCAACATCTCATGGCGCTCGTGCGCGGCAGAGCCTCTTGCCGAAAAGGCAAACGTCCGGCTCCTTCTCCCACAGGGAAGGGCCCAGCCCTGAAAGCTGTTGCTGCTCTTCACGGTGCCTTGGCGCCGTATCTACAGCCACAGAAGCACTGGGGATATGGGCTTTCTCAGAGACGCAACATCTCATGGCGCTCGTCCGCGGCAGAGCCTCTTGCCGAAAAGGCAAACGTCCGGCTCTTTCTCCCACAGGGAAGGGCCCAGCCCTGAAAGCTTTTGCTGCTCTTCACGGTGCCTTGGCACCCTATCTACAGGCACAACAGCACTGGGGATCTGGGCTTTCCCAGAGACGCAACATCTCATGGCGCTCGTCCGCGGCAGAGCCCATGCCAAAAAGGCAAAAGTCCGGCTCCTTCTCCTACAAGGAAGGGCCCAGCCCGGAAAGCTCTTGTTGCTCTTCACGGTGCCTTGGTGCCCTATGTACAGCCACAAAAGCACTGGGGATATGGGCTTTCTCAGAGACTCAAGATCTCATGGCGCTAGGCCGCGGCAGAACCTCTTGCCGAAAAGGCAAACGTCCGGCTACTTCTGCCACAGGGAAGGGCCCAGCCCTGAAAGCTGTTGCTGCTCTTCACGGTGCCTTGGCGCCCTATCTACAGGCACAACAGCACTGGGGATCCGGGCTTTCCCAGAGACGCAACATCTCCTGGCGCTCGGCCGCGGCAGAGCCTCTTGCCGAAAAGGCAAACGTCCGGCTCCTTCTCCCACAGGGAAGGGCCCAGCCCGGAAAGCTGTTGCTGCTCTTCACGGTGCCTTGGTACCTATGTACAGGCACAACAGCACTGGGGTTTGGTGCTTTCCCAGAGACGCAACATCTCATGGCGCTCGGCCGCGGCAGAGCCTCTTGCCGAAAAGACAAACGTCCGGCTCCTTCTCCCACAAGGAAGGGCCCAGCCCTGAAAGCTGTTGCTGCTCTTCACGGTGCCTTGGCACCCTATCGACAGGCACAACAGGACTGGGCATTTGGGCTTTCCCAGAGACACAACATCTCATGGCGCTCGGCCGCGGCAGAGCCTCTTGCCGAAAAGGCAAACGTCCGGCTCCTTCTCCCACAAGGAAGGGCCGAGCCCGGAAAGCTGTTGCTTCTCTTCACGGTGCCTTGTCACCCTATCTACAGGCACAACAGCACTGGGGACCTGGGCTTTCCCAGAGACTCAACATCTCATGGCGCTGGTCCGCGGCAGAGCCTCTTGCCGAAAAGGCAAACGTCCGGCTCCTTCTCCCACAGGGAAGGGCCCAGCCCTGAAAGCTGTTGCTGCTCTTCACGGTGCCTTGGCACCCTATCTACAGGCACAACAGCACTGGGGTTTGGTGCTTTCCCAGAGACGCAACATCTCATGGCGCTCGGCCGCGGCAGAGCCTCTTGCCGAAAAGGCAAACGTCCGGCTCCTTCTCCCACAGGGAAGGGCCCAGCCCGGAAAGCTGTTGCTGCTCTTCATGGTGCCTTGGCACCCTATCTACAGGCAGAACAGCACTGGGGTTTGGTGCTTTCCCAGACATGCAACATCTCATGGCGCTCGGCCGCGGCAGAGCCTCTTGCCGAAAAGGCAAACGTCCGGCTCCTTCTCCCACAGGGAAGGGCCCAGCCCGGAAAGCTGTTGCTGCTATTCACGGTGCCTTGGCACCCTATGTACAGGCACAACAGCACTGGGGATCTGTGCTTTCCCAGAGACGCAACATCTCATGGCGCTCGGCCGCGGCAGAGCCTCTTGCCGAAAAGGCAAACGTCCGGCTCCTTCTCCCACAGGGAACGGCCCAGCCCTGAAAGCTGTTGCTGCTCTTCACGGTGCCTTGGCGCACTATGTACAGGCACAACAGCACTGGGGTTTGGTGCTTTCCCAGAGACGCAACATCTCATGGCGCTCGGCCGCGGCAGAGCCTCTTGCCGAAAAGGCAAACGTCTGGCTCCTTCTCCCACAGGGAAGGGCCCAGCCCGGAAAGCTGTTGCTGCTCTTCACGGTGCGTTGGCACCCTATGTACAGGCACAACAGCACTGGGGTTTGGTGCTTTCCCAGAGACGCAACATCTCAAGAGGCTCGGCCGCGGCAGAGCCTCTTGCCGAAAAGGGAAACGTCCGGCTCCTTCTCCCACAAGGAAGGGCCGAGCCCGGAAAGGTGTTGCTTCTCTTCACGGTGCCTTGGCACCCTATCTACAGGCACAACAGCACTGGGGATCTGTGCTTTCCCAGAGACTCAACATCTCATGGCGCTGGTCCGCGGCAGAGCCTCTTGCCGAAAAGGCAAACGTCCGGCTCCTTCTCCCACAGGGAAGGGCCCAGCCCTGAAAGCTCTTGCTGCTCTTCACGGTGCCTTGGTGTCCTTTCTACAGGCACAACAGCACTGGGGATATGGGCTTTCCTAGAGACGCAACATCTCATGGGGCTCGGCCGCGGCAGAGCCTCTTGCCGAAAAGGCAAATGTCCGGCTCTTTCTGCCACAGGGAAGGGCCCAGCCCTGAAAGCTTTTGCTGCTCTTCACGGTGCCTTGGCACCCTATCTACAGGCACAACAGCACTGGGGATCTGTGCTTTCCCAGAGACTCAACATCTCATGGCGCTCGGCCGCGGCAGAGCCTCTTGCCAAAAAGGCAAACGTCCGGCTCCTTCTCCCACAGGGAAGGGCCCAGCCCGGAAAGCTGTTGCTGCTCTTCACGGTGCCTTGGCACCCTATGTAAAGGCACAACAGCACAGGGGTTTGGTGCTTTCCTAGAGACGCAACATCTCATGGCGCTCGGCCGCGGCAGAGCCTCTTGCCGAAAAGGCAAACGTCCGGCTCCTTCTCCCACAAGGAAGGGCCCAGCCCGGAAAGCTGTTGCTGCTCTTCACGGTGCCTTGGCACCCTATGTACAGGCACAACAGCACTGCGGATCTGTGCTTCCCCAGAGACTCAACATCTCATGGCGCTCGTCCGCGGCAGAGCCTCTTGCCAAAAAGGCAAAAGTCCTGCTCCTTGTCCGACAGCGAAGGGCCCAGCCCTGAAAGCTTTTGCTGCTCTTCACGGTGCCTTGGCACCCTATCTACAGCCTCAAAAGCACTGGGGATCTGGGCTTTCTCAGACTCGCAACATCTCATGGCGCTCGGCGCGGCAGAGCCTCTTGCCGAAAAGGCAAACGTCCGGCTCATTCTCACAGCGAAGGGCCCAGCCCGGAAAGCTGTTGCTGCTCTTCACGGTGCCTTGGTACCCTATGTACACGCACAACAGCACTGGGGTTTGGTGCTTTCCCAGAGACGCAACATCTCATGGCGCTCGGCCGCCGCACAGCCTTTTGCCGAAAAGTCAAACGTCCGGCTCCTTCTCCCACAGGGAAGGGCCCAGCCCTGAAAGCTGTTGCTGCTCTTCACGGTGCCTTGGCACCCTATCTACAGGCACAACAGCACTGGGGATCAGTGCTTTCCCAGAGAAGCAACATCTCATGGCGCTCGGCCGCGGCAGAGCCTCTTGCCGAAAAGTCAAACGTCCGGCTCCTTCTCCCACAAGGAAGGGCCCAGCCCGGAAAGCTGTTGCTGCTCTTCACGGTGCCTTGGCACCCTATCTACAGGCACAACAGGACTGGGGATCTGTGCTTTCCCAGAGACGCAACATCTCATTGCACTCGTCCGCGGCAGAGCCTCTTGCCGAAAAGGCTAACGTCCGGCTCCTTCTCCCACAGGGAAGGGCCCAGCCCTGAAAGCGGTTGCTGCTCTTCACGGTGCCTTGGCGCCCTATCTACAGCCACAAAAGCACTGGCGATATGGGCTTTCTCAGAGACGCAAGATCTCATGGCGCTCGTCCGCGGCAGAGCCTCTTGCCTAAAAGGCAAACGTCCGGCTCCTTCTCCCACAGCGAAGGGCCCAGCCCTGAAAGCTGTTGCTGCTCTTCACGGTGCCTTGGTGCCCTATGTACAGCCACAAAAGCACTGGGGATATGGGCTTTCTCAGAGACGCAAGATCTCATGGCGCTAGGCCGCGGCAGAACCTCTTGCCGAAAAGGCAAACGTCCGGCTCCTTCTGCCACAGGTAAGGGCCCAGCCCTGAAAGCTGTTGCTGCTCTTCACGGTGCCTTGGCACCCTATCTACAGGCACAACAGCACTGGGCATCTGGGCTTTCCCAGAGACGCAACATCTCATGGCGCTCGGCCGCGGCAGAGCCTCTTGCCGAAAAGGCAAACGTCCGGCTCCTTCTCCCACAAGGAAGGGCCCAGCCCGGAAAGCTGTTGCTGCTGTTCACGGTGCCTTGGCACCCTATCTACAGGCACAACAGCACTGGGGATCCGGGCTTTCCCAGAGACGCAACATCTCCTGGCGCTCGGCCGCGGCAGAGCCTCTTGCCGAAAAGGCAAACGTCCGGCTCCTTCTCCCACAGGGAAGGGCCCAGCCCGGAAAGCTGTTGCTGCTCTTCACGGTGCCTTGGTACCTATGTACACGCACAACAGCACTGGGGTTTGGTGCTTTCCCAGAGACGCAACATCTCATGGCGCTCGGCCGCGGCAGAGCCTCTTGCCGAAAAGACAAACGTCCGGCTCCTTCTCCCACAAGGAAGGGCCCAGCCCTGAAAGCTGTTGCTGCTCTTCACGGTGCCTTGGCACCCTATCGACAGGCACAACAGGACTGGGCATTTGGGCTTTCCCAGAGACACAACATCTCATGGCGCTCGGCCGCGGCAGAGCCTCTTGCCGAAAAGGCAAACGTCCGGCTCCTTCTCCCACAAGGAAGGGCCGAGCCCGGAAAGCTGTTGCTTCTCTTCACGGTGCCTTGGCACCCTATCTACAGGCACAACAGCACTGGGGACCTGGGCTTTCCCAGAGACTCAACATCTCATGGCGCTGGTCCGCGGCAGAGCCTCTTGCCGAAAAGGCAAACGTCCGGCTCCTTCTCCCACAGGGAAGGGCCCAGCCCTGAAAGCTGTTGCTGCTCTTCACGGTGCCTTGGCACCCTATCTACAGGCACAACAGCACTGGGGTTTGGTGCTTTCCCAGAGACGCAACATCTCATGGCGCTCGGCCGCGGCAGAGCCTCTTGCCGAAAAGGCAAACGTCCGGCTCCTTCTCCCACAGGGAAGGGCCCAGCCCGGAAAGCTGTTGCTGCTCTTCATGGTGCCTTGGCGCCCTATCTACAGGCAGAACAGCACTGGGGTTTGGTGCTTTCCCAGACATGCAACATCTCATGGGGCTCGGCCGCGGCAGAGCCTCTTGCCGAAAAGGCAAACGTCCGGCTCCTTCTCCCACAGGGAAGGGCCCAGCCCGGAAAGCTGTTGCTGCTATTCACGGTGCCTTGGCACCCTATGTACAGGCACAACAGCACTGGGGATCTGTGCTTTCCCAGAGACGCAACATCTCATGGCGCTCGGCCGCGGCAGAGCCTCTTGCCGAAAAGGCAAACGTCCGGCTCCTTCTCCCACAGGGAACGGCCCAGCCCTGAAAGCTGTTGCTGCTCTTCACGGTGCCTTGGCGCACTATGTACAGGCACAACAGCACTGGGGTTTGGTGCTTTCCCAGAGACGCAACATCTCATGGCGCTCGGCCGCGGCAGAGCCTCTTGCCGAAAAGGCAAACGTCTGGCTCCTTCTCCCACAGGGAAGGGCCCAGCCCGGAAAGCTGTTGCTGCTCTTCACGGTGCGTTGGCACCCTATGTACAGGCACAACAGCACTGGGGTTTGGTGCTTTCCCAGAGACGCAACATCTCAAGAGGCTCGGCCGCGGCAGAGCCTCTTGCCGAAAAGGGAAACGTCCGGCTCCTTCTCCCACAAGGAAGGGCCGAGCCCGGAAAGGTGTTGCTTCTCTTCACGGTGCCTTGGCACCCTATCTACAGGCACAACAGCACTGGGGATCTGTGCTTTCCCAGAGACTCAACATCTCATGGCGCTGGTCCGCGGCAGAGCCTCTTGCCGAAAAGGCAAACGTCCGGCTCCTTCTCCCACAGGGAAGGGCCCAGCCCTGAAAGCTCTTGCTGCTCTTCACGGTGCCTTGGTGTCCTTTCTACAGGCACAACAGCACTGGGGATATGGGCTTTCCCAGAGACGCAACATCTCATGGGGCCCGGCCGCGGCAGAGCCTCTTGCCGAAAAGGCAAATGTCCGGCTCTTTCTGCCACAGGGAAGGGCCCAGCCCTGAAAGCTTTTGCTGCTCTTCACGGTGCCTTGGCACCCTATCTACAGGCACAACAGCACTGGGGATCTGTGCTTTCCCAGAGACTCAACATCTCATGGCGCTCGGCCGCGGCAGAGCCTCTTGCCAAAAAGGCAAACGTCCGGCTCCTTCTCCCACAGGGAAGGGCCCAGCCCGGAAAGCTGTTGCTGCTCTTCACGGTGCCTTGGCACCCTATGTAAAGGCACAACAGCACAGGGGTTTGGTGCTTTCCTAGAGACGCAACATCTCATGGCGCTCGGCCGCGGCAGAGCCTCTTGCCGAAAAGGCAAACGTCCGGCTCCTTCTCCCACAAGGAAGGGCCCAGCCCGGAAAGCTGTTGCTGCTCTTCACGGTGCCTTGGCACCCTATGTACAGGCACAACAGCACTGCGGATCTGTGCTTCCCCAGAGACTCAACATCTCATGGCGCTCGTCCGCGGCAGAGCCTCTTGCCAAAAAGGCAAAAGTCCTGCTCCTTGTCCGACAGCGAAGGGCCCAGCCCTGAAAGCTTTTGCTGCTCTTCACGGTGCCTTGGCACCCTATCTACAGCCTCAAAAGCACTGGGGATCTGGGCTTTCTCAGACTCGCAACATCTCATGGCGCTCGGCGCGGCAGAGCCTCTTGCCGAAAAGGCAAACGTCCGGCTCATTCTCACAGCGAAGGGCCCAGCCCGGAAAGCTGTTGCTGCTCTTCACGGTGCCTTGGTACCCTATGTACACGCACAACAGCACTGGGGTTTGGTGCTTTCCCAGAGACGCAACATCTCATGGCGCTCGGCCGCCGCACAGCCTTTTGCCGAAAAGTCAAACGTCCGGCTCCTTCTCCCACAGGGAAGGGCCCAGCCCTGAAAGCTGTTGCTGCTCTTCACGGTGCCTTGGCACCCTATCTACAGGCACAACAGCACTGGGGATCAGTGCTTTCCCAGAGAAGCAACATCTCATGGCGCTCGGCCGCGGCAGAGCCTCTTGCCGAAAAGTCAAACGTCCGGCTCCTTCTCCCACAAGGAAGGGCCCAGCCCGGAAAGCTGTTGCTGCTCTTCACGGTGCCTTGGCACCCTATCTACAGGCACAACAGGACTGGGGATCTGTGCTTTCCCAGAGACGCAACATCTCATTGCACTCGTCCGCGGCAGAGCCTCTTGCCGAAAAGGCTAACGTCCGGCTCCTTCTCCCACAGGGAAGGGCCCAGCCCTGAAAGCGGTTGCTGCTCTTCACGGTGCCTTGGCGCCCTATCTACAGCCACAAAAGCACTGGCGATATGGGCTTTCTCAGAGACGCAAGATCTCATGGCGCTCGTCCGCGGCAGAGCCTCTTGCCTAAAAGGCAAACGTCCGGCTCCTTCTCCCACAGCGAAGGGCCCAGCCCTGAAAGCTGTTGCTGCTCTTCACGGTGCCTTGGTGCCCTATGTACAGCCACAAAAGCACTGGGGATATGGGCTTTCTCAGAGACGCAAGATCTCATGGCGCTAGGCCGCGGCAGAACCTCTTGCCGAAAAGGCAAACGTCCGGCTCCTTCTGCCACAGGTAAGGGCCCAGCCCTGAAAGCTGTTGCTGCTCTTCACGGTGCCTTGGCACCCTATCTACAGGCACAACAGCACTGGGCATCTGGGCTTTCCCAGAGACGCAACATCTCATGGCGCTCGGCCGCGGCAGAGCCTCTTGCCGAAAAGGCAAACGTCCGGCTCCTTCTCCCACAAGGAAGGGCCCAGCCCGGAAAGCTGTTGCTGCTGTTCACGGTGCCTTGGCACCCTATCTACAGGCACAACAGCACTGGGGATCCGGGCTTTCCCAGAGACGCAACATCTCCTGGCGCTCGGCCGCGGCAGAGCCTCTTGCCAAAAAGGCAAACGTCCGGCTCCTTCTCCCACAGGGAAGGGCCCAGCCCGGAAAGCTGTTGCTGCTCTTCACGGTGCCTTGGTACCTATGTACACGCACAACAGCACTGGGGTTTGGTGCTTTCCCAGAGACGCAACATCTCATGGCGCTCGGCCGCGGCAGAGCCTCTTGCCGAAAAGACAAACGTCCGGCTCCTTCTCCCACAAGGAAGGGCCCAGCCCTGAAAGCTGTTGCTGCTCTTCACGGTGCCTTGGCACCCTATCGACAGGCACAACAGGACTGGGCATTTGGGCTTTCCCAGAGACACAACATCTCATGGCGCTCGGCCGCGGCAGAGCCTCTTGCCGAAAAGGCAAACGTCCGGCTCCTTCTCCCACAAGGAAGGGCCGAGCCCGGAAAGCTGTTGCTTCTCTTCACGGTGCCTTGGCACCCTATCTACAGGCACAACAGCACTGGGGACCTGGGCTTTCCCAGAGACTCAACATCTCATGGCGCTGGTCCGCGGCAGAGCCTCTTGCCGAAAAGGCAAACGTCCGGCTCCTTCTCCCACAGGGAAGGGCCCAGCCCTGAAAGCTGTTGCTGCTCTTCACGGTGCCTTGGCACCCTATCTACAGGCACAACAGCACTGGGGTTTGGTGCTTTCCCAGAGACGCAACATCTCATGGCGCTCGGCCGCGGCAGAGCCTCTTGCCGAAAAGGCAAACGTCCGGCTCCTTCTCCCACAGGGAAGGGCCCAGCCCGGAAAGCTGTTGCTGCTCTTCATGGTGCCTTGGCGCCCTATCTACAGGCAGAACAGCACTGGGGTTTGGTGCTTTCCCAGACATGCAACATCTCATGGGGCTCGGCCGCGGCAGAGCCTCTTGCCGAAAAGGCAAACGTCCGGCTCCTTCTCCCACAGGGAAGGGCCCAGCCCGGAAAGCTGTTGCTGCTATTCACGGTGCCTTGGCACCCTATGTACAGGCACAACAGCACTGGGGATCTGTGCTTTCCCAGAGACGCAACATCTCATGGCGCTCGGCCGCGGCAGAGCCTCTTGCCGAAAAGGCAAACGTCCGGCTCCTTCTCCCACAGGGAACGGCCCAGCCCTGAAAGCTGTTGCTGCTCTTCACGGTGCCTTGGCGCACTATGTACAGGCACAACAGCACTGGGGTTTGGTGCTTTCCCAGAGACGCAACATCTCATGGCGCTCGGCCGCGGCAGAGCCTCTTGCCGAAAAGGCAAACGTCTGGCTCCTTCTCCCACAGGGAAGGGCCCAGCCCGGAAAGCTGTTGCTGCTCTTCACGGTGCGTTGGCACCCTATGTACAGGCACAACAGCACTGGGGTTTGGTGCTTTCCCAGAGACGCAACATCTCAAGAGGCTCGGCCGCGGCAGAGCCTCTTGCCGAAAAGGGAAACGTCCGGCTCCTTCTCCCACAAGGAAGGGCCGAGCCCGGAAAGGTGTTGCTTCTCTTCACGGTGCCTTGGCACCCTATCTACAGGCACAACAGCACTGGGGATCTGTGCTTTCCCAGAGACTCAACATCTCATGGCGCTGGTCCGCGGCAGAGCCTCTTGCCGAAAAGGCAAACGTCCGGCTCCTTCTCCCACAGGGAAGGGCCCAGCCCTGAAAGCTCTTGCTGCTCTTCACGGTGCCTTGGTGTCCTTTCTACAGGCACAACAGCACTGGGGATATGGGCTTTCCTAGAGACGCAACATCTCATGGGGCTCGGCCGCGGCAGAGCCTCTTGCCGAAAAGGCAAATGTCCGGCTCTTTCTGCCACAGGGAAGGGCCCAGCCCTGAAAGCTTTTGCTGCTCTTCACGGTGCCTTGGCACCCTATCTACAGGCACAACAGCACTGGGGATCTGTGCTTTCCCAGAGACTCAACATCTCATGGCGCTCGGCCGCGGCAGAGCCTCTTGCCAAAAAGGCAAACGTCCGGCTCCTTCTCCCACAGGGAAGGGCCCAGCCCGGAAAGCTGTTGCTGCTCTTCACGGTGCCTTGGCACCCTATGTAAAGGCACAACAGCACAGGGGTTTGGTGCTTTCCTAGAGACGCAACATCTCATGGCGCTCGGCCGCGGCAGAGCCTCTTGCCGAAAAGGCAAACGTCCGGCTCCTTCTCCCACAAGGAAGGGCCCAGCCCGGAAAGCTGTTGCTGCTCTTCACGGTGCCTTGGCACCCTATGTACAGGCACAACAGCACTGCGGATCTGTGCTTCCCCAGAGACTCAACATCTCATGGCGCTCGTCCGCGGCAGAGCCTCTTGCCAAAAAGGCAAAAGTCCTGCTCCTTGTCCGACAGCGAAGGGCCCAGCCCTGAAAGCTTTTGCTGCTCTTCACGGTGCCTTGGCACCCTATCTACAGCCTCAAAAGCACTGGGGATCTGGGCTTTCTCAGACTCGCAACATCTCATGGCGCTCGGCGCGGCAGAGCCTCTTGCCGAAAAGGCAAACGTCCGGCTCATTCTCACAGCGAAGGGCCCAGCCCGGAAAGCTGTTGCTGCTCTTCACGGTGCCTTGGTACCCTATGTACACGCACAACAGCACTGGGGTTTGGTGCTTTCCCAGAGACGCAACATCTCATGGCGCTCGGCCGCGGCAGAGCCTCTTGCCGAAAAGGCAAACGTCTGGCTCCTTCTCCCACAGGGAAGGGCCCAGCCCGGAAAGCTGTTGCTGCTCTTCACGGTGCGTTGGCACCCTATCTACAGGCACAACAGCACTGGGGATCTGTGCTTTCCCAGAGACTCAACATCTCATGGCGCTGGTCCGCGGCAGAGCCTCTTGCCGAAAAGGCAAACGTCCGGCTCCTTCTCCCACAGGGAAGGGCCCAGCCCTGAAAGCTCTTGCTGCTCTTCACGGTGCCTTGGTGTCCTTTCTACAGGCACAACAGCACTGGGGATATGGGCTTTCCTAGAGACGCAACATCTCATGGGGCTCGGCCGCGGCAGAGCCTCTTGCCGAAAAGGCAAATGTCCGGCTCTTTCTGCCACAGGGAAGGGCCCAGCCCTGAAAGCTTTTGCTGCTCTTCACGGTGCCTTGGCACCCTATCTACAGGCACAACAGCACTGGGATCTGTGCTTTCCCAGAGACTCAACATCTCATGGCGCTCGGCCGCGGCAGAGCCTCTTGCCAAAAAGGCAAACGTCCGGCTCCTTCTCCCACAGGGAAGGGCCCAGCCCGGAAAGCTGTTGCTGCTCTTCACGGTGCCTTGGCACCCTATGTAAAGGCACAACAGCACAGGGGTTTGGTGCTTTCCTAGAGACCGCAACATCTCATGGCGCTCGGCCGCGGCAGAGCCTCTTGCCGAAAAGGCAAACGTCCGGCTCCTTCTCCCACAAGGAAGGGCCGAGCCCGGAAAGGTGTTGCTTCTCTTCACGGTGCCTTGGCACCCTATCTACAGGCACAACAGCACTGGGGATCTGTGCTTTCCCAGAGACTCAACATCTCATGGCGCTGGTCGCGGCAGAGCCTCTTGCCGAAAAGGCAAACGTCCGGCTCCTTCTCCCACAGGGAAGGGCCCAGCCCTGAAAGCTCTTGCTGCTCTTCACGGTGCCTTGGTGTCCTTTCTACAGGCACAACAGCACTGGGGATATGGGCTTTCCTAGAGACGCAACATCTCATGGGGCTCGGCCGCGGCAGAGCCTCTTGCCGAAAAGGCAAATGTCCGGCTCTTTCTGCCACAGGGAAGGGCCCAGCCCTGAAAGCTTTTGCTGCTCTTCACGGTGCCTTGGCACCCTATCTACAGGCACAACAGCACTGGGGATCTGTGCTTTCCCAGAGACTCAACATCTCATGGCGCTCGGCCGCGGGCAGAGCCTCTTGCCAAAAAGGCAAACGTCCGGCTCCTTCTCCCACAGGGAAGGGCCCAGCCCGGAAAGCTGTTGCTGCTCTTCACGGTGCCTTGGCACCCTATGTAAAGGCACAACAGCACAGGGGTTTGGTGCATTCCTAGAGACGCAACATCTCATGGCGCTCGGCCGCGGCAGAGCCTCTGCCGAAAAGGCAAACGTCCGGCACCTTCTCCCACAAGGAAGGGCCCAGCCCGGAAAGCTGTTGCTGCTCTTCACGGTGCCTTGGCACCCTATGTACAGGCACAACAGCACTGCGGATCTGTGCTTCCCCAGAGACTCAACATCTCATGGCGCTCGTCCGCGGCAGAGCCTCTTGCCAAAAAGGCAAAAGTCCTGCTCCTTGTCCGACAGCGAAGGGCCCAGCCCTGAAAGCTTTTGCTGCTCTTCACGGTGCCTTGGCGCCCTATCTACAGCCTCAAAAGCACTGGGGATCTGGGCTTTCTCAGACTCGCAACATCTCATGGCGCTCGGCGCGGCAGAGCCTCTTGCCGAAAAGGCAAACGTCCGGCTCCTTCTCACAGGGAAGGGCCCAGCCCGGAAAGCTGTTGCTGCTCTTCACGGTGCCTTGGTACCCTATGTACACGCACAACAGCACTGGGGTTTGGTGCTTTCCCAGAGACGCAACATCTCATGGCGCTCGGCCCGCGGCAGAGCCTCTTGCCGAAAAGACAAACGTCCGGCTTCTTCTCCCACAAGGAAGGGCCCAGCCCTGAAAGCTGTTGCTGCTCTTCACGGTGCCTTGGCACCCTATCGACAGGCACAACAGGACTGGGCATTTGGGCTTTCCCAGAGACGCAACATCTCATGGCGCTCGGCCGCGGCAGAGCCTCTTGCCGAAAAGGCAAACGTCCGGCTCCTTCTCCCACAAGGAAGGGCCCAGCCCGGAAAGCTGTTGCGGCTCTTCACGGTGCCTTGGTGCCCTATGTACAGGCACAACAGCACTGGGGTTTGGTGCTTTCCCAGAGACGCAACATCTCATGGCTCTCGGCCGCGGCAGAGCCTCTTGCCGAAAAGGCAAACGTCCGGCTCCTTCTCCCACAAGGAAGGGCCCAGGCCTGAAAGCTCTTGCTGCTCTTCACGGTGCCTTGGCGCCCTATCTACAGGCACAACAGCACAGGGGACCTGGGCTTTCCCAGAGACGCAACATCTCATGGGGCTCGTCCGCGGCTGAGCCTCTTGCCGAAAAGGCAAACGTCCGGCTCCTTCTCCACAGGGAAGGGCCCAGCCCTGAAAGCTTTTGCTGCACTTCACGGTGCCTTGACACCCTATCTACAGGCACAACAGCACTGGGGATCTGGGCTTTCCCAGAGACGCAACATCTCATGGCGCTCGGCCGCGGCAGAGCCTCTTGCCGAAAAGACAAACGTCCGGCTCCTTATCCCACAAGGAAGGGCCCAGCCCGGAAAGCTGTTGCTGCTCTTCACGGTGCCTTGGTGCCCTATGTACACGCACAACAGCACTGGGGTTTGGTGCTTTCCCAGAGACGCAACATCTCATGGCGCTCGGCCGCGGCAGAGCCTCTTGCCGAAAAGACAAACGTCCAGCTCCTTCTCCCACAAGGAAGGGCCCAGCCCTGAAAGCTGTTGCTGCTCTTCACGGTGCCTTGGCACCCTATCGACAGGCACAACAGGACTGGGCATTTGGGCTTTCCCAGAGACACAACATCTCATGGCGCTCGTCCGCGGCAGAGCCTCTTGCCGAAAAGGCAAACGTCCGGCTCCTTCTCCCACAGGGAATGGCCCAGCCCTGAAAGCTGTTGCTGCTCTTCACGGTGCCTTGGCACCCTATCTACAGGCACAACAGCACTGGGGTTTGGTGCTTTCCCAGAGACGCAACATCTCATGGCGCTCGGCCGCGGCAGAGCCTCTTGCCGAAAAGGCAAACGTCTGGCTCCTTCTCCCACAGGGAAGGGCCCAGCCCGGAAAGCTGTTGCTGCTCTTCACGGTGCGTTGGTACCCTATGTACACGCACAACAGCACTGGGGTTTGGTGCTTTCCCAGAGACGCAACATCTCAAGAGGCTCGGCCGCGGCAGAGCCTCTTGCCGAAAAGACAAACGTCCGGCTCCTTCTCCCACAAGGAAGGGCCGAGCCCGGAAAGGTGTTGCTTCTCTTCACGGTGCCTTGGCACCCTATCTACAGGCACAACAGCACTGGGGATCTGTGCTTTCCCAGAGACTCAACATCTCATGGCGCTGGTCCGCGGCAGAGCCTCTTGCCGAAAAGGCAAACGTCCGGCTCCTTCTCCCACAGGGAAGGGCCCAGCCCTGAAAGCTCTTGCTGCTCTTCACGGTGCCTTGGTGTCCTTTCTACAGGCACAACAGCACTGGGGATCTGGGCTTTCCCAGAGACGCAACATCTCATGGGGCTCGGCCGCGGCAGAGCCTCTTGCCGAAAAGGCAAATGTCCGGCTCTTTCTGCCACAGGGAAGGGCCCAGCCCTGAAAGCTTTTGCTGCTCTTCACGGTGCCTTGGCACCCTATCTACAGGCACAACAGCACTGGGGATCTGTGCTTTCCCAGAGACTCAACATCTCATGGCGCTCGGCCGCGGCAGAGCCTCTTGCCAAAAAGGCAAACGTCCGGCTCCTTCTCCCACAGGGAAGGGCCCAGCCCGGAAAGCAGTTGCTGCTCTTCACGGTGCCTTGGCACCCTATGTAAAGGCACAACAGCACAGGGGTTTGGTGCTTTCCTAGAGACGCAACATCTCATGGCGCTCGGCCGCGGCAGAGCCTCTTGCCGAAAAGGCAAACGTCCGGCTCCTTCTCCCACAAGGAAGGGCCCAGCCCGGAAAGCTGTTGCTGCTCTTCACGGTGCCTTGGCACCCTATGTACAGGCACAACAGCACTGCGGATCTGTGCTTCCCCAGAGACTCAACATCTCATGGCGCTCGGCCGCGGCAGAGCCTCTTGCCAAAAAGGCAAAAGTCCTGCTCCTTGTCCGACAGCGAAGGGCCCAGCCCTGAAAGCTTTTGCTGCTCTTCACGGTGCCTTGGCGCCCTATCTACAGCCTCAAAAGCACTGGGGATCTGGGCTTTCTCAGACTCGCAACATCTCATGGCGCTCGGCGCGGCAGAGCCTCTTGCCGAAAAGGCAAACGTCCGGCTCCTTCTCACAGGGAAGGGCCCAGCCCGGAAAGCTGTTGCTGCTCTTCACGGTGCCTTGGTACCCTATGTACACGCACAACAGCACTGGGGTTTGGTGCTTTCCCAGAGACGCAACATCTCATGGCGCTCGGCCGCGGCAGAGCCTCTTGCCGAAAAGACAAACGTCCGGCTTCTTCTCCCACAAGGAAGGGCCCAGCCCTGAAAGCTGTTGCTGCTCTTCACGGTGCCTTGGCACCCTATCGACAGGCACAACAGGACTGGGCATTTGGGCTTTCCCAGAGACGCAACATCTCATGGCGCTCGGCCGCGGCAGAGCCTCTTGCCGAAAAGGCAAACGTCCGGCTCCTTCTCCCACAAGGAAGGGCCCAGCCCGGAAAGCTGTTGCGGCTCTTCACGGTGCCTTGGTGCCCTATGTACAGGCACAACAGCACTGGGGTTTGGTGCTTTCCCAGAGACGCAACATCTCATGGCTCTCGGCCGCGGCAGAGCCTCTTGCCGAAAAGGCAAACGTCCGGCTCCTTCTCCCACAAGGAAGGGCCCAGGCCTGAAAGCTCTTGCTGCTCTTCACGGTGCCTTGGCGCCCTATCTACAGGCACAACAGCACAGGGGACCTGGGCTTTCCCAGAGACGCAACATCTCATGGGGCTCGTCCGCGGCTGAGCCTCTTGCCGAAAAGGCAAACGTCCGGCTCCTTCTCCCACAGGGAAGGGCCCAGCCCTGAAAGCTTTTGCTGCACTTCACGGTGCCTTGGCACCCTATCTACAGGCACAACAGCACTGGGGATCTGGGCTTTCCCAGAGACGCAACATCTCATGGCGCTCGGCGCGGCAGAGCCTCTTGCCGAAAAGGCAAACATCCGGCTCCTTCTCCCACAAGGAAGGGCCCAGCCCGGAAAGCTGTTGCTGCTCTTCACGGTGCCTTGGTACCCTATGTACACGCACAACAGCACTGGGGTTTGGTGCTTTCCCAGAGACGCAACATCTCATGGCGCTCGGCCGCGGCAGAGCCTCTTGCCGAAAAGACAAACGTCCAGCTCCTTCTCCCACAAGGAAGGGCCCAGCCCTGAAAGCTGTTGCTGCTCTTCACGGTGCCTTGGCACCCTATCGACAGGCACAACAGGACTGGGCATTTGGGCTTTCCCAGAGACACAACATCTCATGGCGCTCGTCCGCGGCAGAGCCTCTTGCCGAAAAGGCAAACGTCCGGCTCCTTCTCCCACAGGGAATGGCCCAGCCCTGAAAGCTGTTGCTGCTCTTCACGGTGCCTTGGCACCCTATCTACAGGCACAACAGCACTGGGGTTTGGTGCTTTCCCAGAGACTCAACATCTCATGGCGCTCGGCCGCGGCAGAGCCTCTTGCCGAAAAGGCAAACGTCCGGCTCCTTCTGCCACAGGGAAGGGCCCAGCCCGGAAAGCTGTTGCTGCTCTTCACGGTGCCTTGGCACCCTATCTACAGGCACAACAGCACTGGGGATATGGGCTTTCCCAGAGACTCAACATCTCATGGCGCTCGGCCGCGGCAGAGCCTCTTGCCAAAAAGGCAAACGTCCGGCTCCTTCTGCCACAGGGAAGGGCCCAGCCCTGAAAGCTGTTGCTGCTCTTCACGGTGCCTTGGTGCCCTATGTACAGGCACAACAGCACTGGGGATATGGGCTTTCCCAGAGACGCAACATCTCATGGCGCTCGGCCGCGACAGAGCCTCTTGCCGAAAAGGCAAACGTCCGGCTCCTTCTCCCACAGGGAAGGGCCCAGCACTAAAAGCTTTTCCTGCTCTTCACGGTGCCTTGGCACCCTATCCACAGGCACAACAGCTCTGCGGATCTGTGCTTTCCCAGAGAAGCAACATCTCATGGCGCTCGGCCGCGGCAGAGCCTCTTGCCGAAAAGGCAAACGTCCGGCTCCTTCTCCCACAGGGAAGGGCCCAGCCCTGAAAGCTGTTGCTGCTCTTCACGGTGCCTTGGCGCCCTATGTACAGGCACAACAGCACTGGGGTTTGGTGCTTTCCCAGAGACGCAACATCTCATGGCGCTCGTCCGCGGCAGAGCCTCTTGCCGAAAAGGCAAACGTCCGGCTCCTTCTCCCACAGGGAAGGGCCCAGCCCTGAAAGCTTTTGCTGCACTTCACGGTGCCTTGGCACCCTATCTACAGGCAAAACAGCACTGGGGATCTGGGCTTTCCCAGAGACGCAACATCTCATGGCGCTCGGCGCGGCAGAGCCTATTGCCGAAAAGGCAAACGTCCGGCTCCTTCTCCCACAGGGAAGGGCCCAGCCCTGAAAGCTGTTGCTGCTCTTCACGGTGCCTTGGCACCCTATCTACAGGCACACCAGCACTGGGGATCTGGGCTTTCCCAGAGACTCAACATCTCATGGCGCTCGGCCGCGGCAGAGCCTCTTGCCGAAAAGGCAAACGTCCGGCTCCTTCTCCCACAGGGAAGGGCCCAGCCCTGAAAGCTTTTACTGCTCTTCACGGTGCCTTGGCGCCCTATCTACAGCCACAAAAGCACTGGGGATCTGGTCTTTCTCAGACTCGCGACATCTCATGGCGCTCGGCGCGGCAGAGCCTCTTGCCGAAAAGGCAAACGTCTGGCTCCTTCTCACAGGGAAGGGCCCAGCCCGGAAAGCTGTTGCTGCTCTTCACGGTGCCTTGGTACCCTATGTACACGCACAACAGCACTGGGGTTTGGTGCTTTCCCAGAGACGCAACATCTCATGGCGCTCGGCCGCGGCAGAGCCTCTTGCCGAAAAGACAAACGTCCAGCTCCTTCTCCCACAAGGAAGGGCCCAGCCCTGAAAGCTGTTGCTGCTCTTCACGGTGCCTTGGCACCCTATCGACAGGCACAACAGGACTGGGCATTTGGGCTTTCCCAGAGACACAACATCTCATGGCGCTCGTCCGCGGCAGAGCCTCTTGCCGAAAAGGCAAACGTCCGGCTCCTTCTCCCACAGGGAATGGCCCAGCCCTGAAAGCTGTTGCTGCTCTTCACGGTGCCTTGGCACCCTATCTACAGGCACAACAGCACTGGGGTTTGGTGCTTTCCCAGAGACTCAACATCTCATGGCGCTCGGCCGCGGCAGAGCCTCTTGCCGAAAAGGCAAACGTCCGGCTCCTTCTGCCACAGGGAAGGGCCCAGCCCGGAAAGCTGTTGCTGCTCTTCACGGTGCCTTGGCACCCTATCTACAGGCACAACAGCACTGGGGATATGGGCTTTCCCAGAGACTCAACATCTCATGGCGCTCGGCCGCGGCAGAGCCTCTTGCCAAAAAGGCAAACGTCCGGCTCCTTCTGCCACAGGGAAGGGCCCAGCCCTGAAAGCTGTTGCTGCTCTTCACGGTGCCTTGGTGCCCTATGTACAGGCACAACAGCACTGGGGATATGGGCTTTCCCAGAGACGCAACATCTCATGGCGCTCGGCCGCGACAGAGCCTCTTGCCGAAAAGGCAAACGTCCGGCTCCTTCTCCCACAGGGAAGGGCCCAGCACTAAAAGCTTTTCCTGCTCTTCACGGTGCCTTGGCACCCTATCCACAGGCACAACAGCTCTGCGGATCTGTGCTTTCCCAGAGAAGCAACATCTCATGGCGCTCGGCCGCGGCAGAGCCTCTTGCCGAAAAGGCAAACGTCCGGCTCCTTCTCCCACAGGGAAGGGCCCAGCCCTGAAAGCTGTTGCTGCTCTTCACGGTGCCTTGGCGCCCTATGTACAGGCACAACAGCACTGGGGTTTGGTGCTTTCCCAGAGACGCAACATCTCATGGCGCTCGTCCGCGGCAGAGCCTCTTGCCGAAAAGGCAAACGTCCGGCTCCTTCTCCCACAGGGAAGGGCCCAGCCCTGAAAGCTTTTGCTGCACTTCACGGTGCCTTGGCACCCTATCTACAGGCAAAACAGCACTGGGGATCTGGGCTTTCCCAGAGACGCAACATCTCATGGCGCTCGGCGCGGCAGAGCCTATTGCCGAAAAGGCAAACGTCCGGCTCCTTCTCCCACAGGGAAGGGCCCAGCCCTGAAAGCTGTTGCTGCTCTTCACGGTGCCTTGGCACCCTATCTACAGGCACACCAGCACTGGGGATCTGGGCTTTCCCAGAGACTCAACATCTCATGGCGCTCGGCCGCGGCAGAGCCTCTTGCCGAAAAGGCAAACGTCCGGCTCCTTCTCCCACAGGGAAGGGCCCAGCCCTGAAAGCTTTTACTGCTCTTCACGGTGCCTTGGCGCCCTATCTACAGCCACAAAAGCACTGGGGATCTGGTCTTTCTCAGACTCGCGACATCTCATGGCGCTCGGCGCGGCAGAGCCTCTTGCCGAAAAGGCAAACGTCTGGCTCCTTCTCACAGGGAAGGGCCCAGCCCGGAAAGCTGTTGCTGCTCTTCACGGTGCCTTGGTACCCTATGTACACGCACAACAGCACTGGGGTTTGGTGCTTTCCCAGAGACGCAACATCTCATGGCGCTCGGCCGCGGCAGAGCCTCTTGCCGAAAAGACAAACGTCCAGCTCCTTCTCCCACAAGGAAGGGCCCAGCCCTGAAAGCTGATGCTGCTCTTCACGGTGCCTTGGCACCCTATGTACAGGCACAACAGCACTGCGGATCTGTGCTTCCCCAGAGACTCAACATCTCATGGCGCTCGTCCGCGGCAGAGCCTCTTGCCAAAAAGGCAAAAGTCATGCTACTTGTCCGACAGCGAAGGGCCCAGCCCTGAAAGCTTTTGCTGCTCTTCACGGTGCCTTGGCGCCCTATCTACAGCCTCAAAAGCACTGGGGATCTGGTCTTTCTCAGACTCGCGACATCTCATGGCGCTCGGCGCGGCAGAGCCTCTTGCCGAAAAGGCAAACATCCGGCTCCTTCTCCCACAAGGAAGGGCCCAGCCCGGAAAGCTGTTGCTGCTCTTCACGGTGCCTTGGTACCCTATGTACACGCACAACAGCACTGGGGTTTGGTGCTTTCCCAGAGACGCAACATCTCATGGCGCTCGGCCGCGGCAGAGCCTCTTGCCGAAAAGACAAACGTCCAGCTCCTTCTCCCACAAGGAAGGGCCCAGCCCTGAAAGCTGTTGCTGCTCTTCACGGTGCCTTGGCACCCTATCGACAGGCACAACAGGACTGGGCATTTGGGCTTTCCCAGAGACACAACATCTCATGGCGCTCGTCCGCGGCAGAGCCTCTTGCCGAAAAGGCAAACGTCCGGCTCCTTCTCCCACAGGGAATGGCCCAGCCCTGAAAGCTGTTGCTGCTCTTCACGGTGCCTTGGCACCCTATCTACAGGCACAACAGCACTGGGGTTTGGTGCTTTCCCAGAGACGCAACATCTCATGGCGCTCGGCCGCGGCAGAGCCTCTTGCCGAAAAGGCAAACGTCCGGCTCCTTCTCCCACAGGGAAGGGCCCAGCCCGGAAAGCTGTTGCTGCTCTTCACGGTGCCTTGGCACCCTATCTACAGGCACAACAGCACTGGGGATATGGGCTTTCCCAGAGACTCAACATCTCATGGCGCTCGGCCGCGGCAGAGCCTCTTGCCAAAAAGGCAAACGTCCGGCTCCTTCTGCCACAGGGAAGGGCCCAGCCCTGAAAGCTGTTGCTGCTCTTCACGGTGCCTTGGCACCCTATCTACAGGCACAACAGCACTGGGGATCTGGGCTTTCCCAGAGACGCAACATCTCATGGCGCTCGGCCGCGACAGAGCCTCTTGCCGAAAAGGCAAACGTCCGGCTCCTTCTCCCACAGGGAAGGGCCCAGCACTAAAAGCTTTTCCTGCTCTTCACGGTGCCTTGGCGCCCTATCCACAGGCACAACAGCTCTGCGGATCTGTGCTTTCCCAGAGAAGCAACATCTCATGGCGCTCGGCCGCGGCAGAGCCTCTTGCCGAAAAGGCAAACGTCCGGCTCCTTCTCCCACAGGGAAGGGCCCAGCCCTGAAAGCTGTTGCTGCTCTTCACGGTGCCTTGGCGCCCTATGTACAGGCACAACAGCACTGGGGTTTGGTGCTTTCCCAGAGACGCAACATCTCATGGCGCTCGTCCGCGGCAGAGCCTCTTGCCGAAAAGGCAAACGTCCGGCTCCTTCTCCCACAGGGAAGGGCCCAGCCCTGAAAGCTTTTGCTGCACTTCACGGTGCCTTGGCACCCTATCTACAGGCAAAACAGCACTGGGGATCTGGGCTTTCCCAGAGACGCAACATCTCATGGCGCTCGGCGCGGCAGAGCCTCTTGCCGAAAAGGCAACCGTCCGGCTCCTTCTCCCACAGGGAAGGGCCCAGCCCTGAAAGCTGTTGCTGCTCTTCACGGTGCCTTGGCACCCTATCTACAGGCACACCAGCACTGGGGATCTGGGCTTTCCCAGAGACGCAACATCTCATGGCGCTCGGCCGCGGCAGAGCCTCTTGCCGAAAAGGCAAACGTCCGGCTCCTTCTCCCACAGGGAAGGGCCCAGCCCTGAAAGCTTTTCCTGCTCTTCACGGTGCCTTGGCGCCCTATCTACAGCCACAAAAGCACTGGGGATCTGGTCTTTCTCAGACTCGCGACATCTCATGGCGCTCGGCGCGGCAGAGCCTCTTGCCGAAAAGGCAAACGTCTGGCTCCTTCTCACAGGGAAGGGCCCAGCCCGGAAAGCTGTTGCTGCTCTTCACGGTGCCTTGGTACCCTATGTACACGCACAACAGCACTGGGGTTTGGTGCTTTCCCAGAGACGCAACATCTCATGGCGCTCGGCCGCGGCAGAGCCTCTTGCCGAAAAGACAAACGTCCAGCTCCTTCTCCCACAAGGAAGGGCCCAGCCCTGAAAGCTGTTGCTGCTCTTCACGGTGCCTTGGCACCCTATGTACAGGCACAACAGCACTGCGGATCTGTGCTTCCCCAGAGACTCAACATCTCATGGCGCTCGTCCGCGGCAGAGCCTCTTGCCAAAAAGGCAAAAGTCCTGCTACTTGTCCGACAGCGAAGGGCCCAGCCCTGAAAGCTTTTGCTGCTCTTCACGGTGCCTTGGCGCCCTATCTACAGCCTCAAAAGCACTGGGGATCTGGGCTTTCTCAGACTCGCAACATCTCATGGCGCTCGGCGCGGCAGAGCCTCTTGCCGAAAAGGCAAACGTCCGGCTCATTCTCACAGCGAAGGGCCCAGCCCGGAAAGCTGTTGCTGCTCTTCACGGTGCCTTGGTACCCTATGTACACGCACAACAGCACTGGGGTTTGGTGCTTTCCCAGAGACGCAACATCTCATGGCGCTCGGCCGCGGCAGAGCCTCTTGCCGAAAAGGCAAACGTCCGGCTCCTTCTCCCACAGGGAACGGCCCAGCCCGGAAAGCTGTTGCTGCTCTTCACGGTGCCTTGGCACCCTATCTACAGGCACAACAGCACTGGGGACCTGGGCTTTCCCAGAGACGCAACATCTCATGGGGCTCGTCCGCGGCAGAGCCTCTTGCCGAAAAGGCAAACGTCCGGCTCCTTCTCCCACAGGGAAGGGCCCAGCCCTGAAAGCTTTTGCTGCTCTTCATGGTGCCTTGGCACCCTATCTACAGGCACAACAGCACTGGGGATCTGGGCTTTCCCAGAGACGCAACATCTCATGGCGCTCGGCGCGGCAGAGCCTCTTGCCGAAAAGGCAAACGTCCGGCTCCTTCTCCCACAAGGAAGGGCCCAGCCCGGAAAGCTGTTGCTGCTCTTCACGGTGCCTTGGCACCCTATCTACAGCCACAACAGCACGGGGGATCTGGGCTTTCCCAGAGACGCAACATCTCATGGCGCTCGGCCGCGGCAGAGCCTCTTTCCAAAAAGGCAAACGTCCGGCTCCTTCTCCCACAGGGAAGGGCCCAGCCCTGAAAGCTTTTGCTGCTCTTCACGGTGCCTTGGCGCCCTATCTACAGCCACAAAAGCACTGGGGATCTGGGCTTTCTCAGACTCGCAACATCTCATGGCGCTCGGCGCGGCAGAGCCTCTTGCCGAAAAGGCAAACGTCCGGCTCCTTCTCACATGGAAGGGCCCAGCCCGGAAAGCTGTTGCTGCTCTTCACGGTGCCTTGGTACCCTATGTACACGCACAACAGCACTGGGGTTTGGTGCTTTCCCAGAGACGCAACATCTCATGGCGCTAGGGCGCGGCAGAGCCTCTTGCCGAAAAGACAAACGTCCAGCTCCTTCTCCCACAAGGAAGGGCCCAGCCCTGAAAGCTGTTGCTGCTCTTCACGGTGCCTTGGCACCCTATCGACAGGCACAACAGGACTGGGCATTTGGGCTTTCCCAGAGACACAACATCTCATGGCGCTCGGCCGCGGCAGAGCCTCTTGCCGAAAAGGCAAACGTCCGGCTCCTTCTCCCACAAGGAAGGGCCCAGCCCGGAAAGCTGTTGCGGCTCTTCACGGTGCCTTGGTGCCCTATGTACAGGCACAACAGCACTGGGGTTTGGTGCTTTCCCAGAGACGCAACATCTCATGGCTCTCGGCCGCGGCAGAGCCTCTTGCCGAAAAGGCAAACGTCCGGCTCCTTCTCCCACTAGGAAGGGCCCAGCCCTGAAAGCTCTTGCTGCTCTTCACGGTGCCTTGGCGCCCTATCTACAGGCACAACAGCACTGGGGACCTGGGCTTTCCCAGAGACGCAACATCTCATGGGGCTCGTCCGCGGCAGAGCCTCTTGCCGAAAAGGCAAACGTCCGGCTCCTTCTCCCACAGGGAAGGGCCCAGCCCTGAAAGCTTTTGCTGCACTTCACGGTGCCTTGGCACCCTATCTACAGGCACAACAGGACTGGGCATCTGGGCTTTCCCAGAGACGCAACATCTCATGGCGCTCGGCGCGGCAGAGCCTCTTGCCGAAAAGGCAAACATCCGGCTCCTTCTCCCACAAGGAAGGGCCCAGCCCGGAAAGCTGTTGCTGCTCTTCACGGTGCCTTGGTACCCTATGTACACGCACAACAGCACTGGGGTTTGGTGCTTTCCCAGAGACGCAACATCTCCTGGCGCTCGGCCGCGGCAGAGCCTCTTGCCGAAAAGACAAACGTCCGGCTCCTTCTCCCACAAGGAAGGGCCCAGCCCTGAAAGCTGTTGCTGCTCTTCACGGTGCCTTGGCACCCTATCGACAGGCACAACAGGACTGGGCATTTGGGCTTTCCCAGAGACACAACATCTCATGGCGCTCGGCCGCGGCAGAGCCTCTTGCCGAAAAGGCAAACGTCCGGCTCCTTCTCCCACAGGGAATGGCCCAGCCCTGAAAGCTGTTGCTGCTCTTCATGGTGCCTTGGCACCCTATGTACAGGCACAACAGCACTGGGGTTTGCTGCTTTCCCAGAGACGCAACATCTCATGGCGCTCGGCCGCGGCAGAGCCTCTTGCCGAAAAGGCAAACGTCCGGCTCCTTCTCCCACAGGGAAGGGCCCAGCCCGGAAAGCTGTTGCTGCTCTTCACGGTGCCTTGGCACCCTATCTACAGGCACAACAGCACTGGGGATATGGGCTTTCCCAGAGACTCAACATCTCATGGCGCTCGGCCGCGGCAGAGCCTCTTGCCAAAAAGGCAAACGTCTGGCTCCTTCTGCCACAGGGAAGGGCCCAGCCCTGAAAGCTGTTGCTGCTCTTCACGGTGCCTTGGTGCCCTATGTACAGGCACAACAGCACTGGGGTTTTGTGCTTTCCCAGAGACGCAACATCTCATGGCGCTCGGCCGCGACAGAGCCTCTTGCCGAAAAGGCAAACGTCCGGCTCCTTCTCCCACAGGGAAGGGCCCAGCACTAAAAGCTTTTCCTGCTCTTCACGGTGCCTTGGCGCCCTATCCACAGGCACAACAGCTCTGCGGATCTGTGCTTTCCCAGAGAAGCAACATCTCATGGCGCTCGGCCGCGGCAGAGCCTCTTGCCGAAAAGGCAAACGTCCGGCTCCTTCTCCCACAGGGAAGGGCCCAGCCCTGAAAGCTTTTGCTGCACTTCACGGTGCCTTGGCACCCTATCTACAGGCAAAACAGCACTGGGGATCTGGGCTTTCCCAGAGACGCAACATCTCATGGCGCTCGGCGCGGCAGAGCCTCTTGCCGAAAAGGCAAACGTCCGGCTCCTTCTCCCACAGGGAAGGGCCCAGCCCTGAAAGCTGTTGCTGCTCTTCACGGTGCCTTGGCGCCCTATCTACAGGCACACCAGCACTGGGGATATGGGCTTTCTCAGACTCGCAACATCTCATGGCGCTCGGCCGCGGCAGAGCCTCTTGCCGAAAAGGCAAACGTCCGGCTCCTTCTGCCACAGGGAAGGGCCCAGCCCTGAAAGCTGTTGCTGCTCTTCATGGTGCCTTGGCGCCCTATCTACAGCCACAAAAGCACTGGGGATCTGGTCTTTCTCAGACTCGCGACATCTCATGGCGCTCGGCGCGGCAGAGCCTCTTGCCGAAAAGGCAAACGTCTGGCTCCTTCTCACAGGGAAGGGCCCAGCCCGGAAAGCTGTTGCTGCTCTTCACGGTGCCTTGGTACCCTATGTACACGCACAACAGCCCTGGGGTTTGGTGCTTTCCCAGAGACGCAACATCTCATGGCGCTCGGCCGCGGCAGAGCCTCTTGCCGAAAAGGCAAACGTCCGGCTCCTTCTCCCACAAGGAAGGGCCCAGCCCGGAAAGCTGTTGCGGCTCTTCACGGTGCCTTGGTGCCCTATGTACAGGCACAACAGCACTGGGGTTTGATGCTTTCCCAGAGACGCAACATCTCATGGCTCTCGGCCGCGACAGAGCCTCTTGCCGAAAAGGCAAACGTCCGGCTCCTTCTCCCACAGGGAAGGGCCCAGGCCTGAAAGCTCTTGCTGCTCTTCACGGTGCCTTGGCACCCTATCTACAGCACAACAGCACTGGGGATCTGGGCTTTCCCAGAGACGCAACATCTCATGGCGCTCGGCGCGGCAGAGCCTCTTGCCGAAAAGGCAAACGTCCGGCTCCTTCTCCCACAGGGAATGGCCCAGCCCTGAAAGCTGTTGCTGCTCTTCACGGTGCCTTGGCACCCTATGTACAGGCACAACAGCACTGGGGTTTGGTGCTTTCCCAGAGACGCAACATCTCATGGCGCTCGGCCGCGGCAGAGCCTCTTGCCGAAAAGGCAAACGTCCGGCTCCTTCTGCCACAGGGAAGGGCCCAGCCCTGAAAGCTGTTGCTGCTCTTCACGGTGCCTTGGCGCCCTATCTACAGGCACAACAGCACTGGCGTTCGGTGCTTTCCCAGAGACGCAACATCTCATGGCGCTCGGCCGCGGCAGAGCCTCTTGCCGAAAAGTCAAACGTCCGGCTCCTTCTCCCACAGGGATGGGCCCAGCCCTGAAAGCTGTTGCTGCTCTTCACGGTGCCTTGGCACCCTATCTACAGCCACAAAAGCACTGGGGATATGGGCTTTCTCAGAGACGCAACATCTCATGGCGCTCGGCCGCGGCAGAGCCTCTTGCCGAAAAGGCAAACGTCCGGCTCCTTCTCCCACAAGGAAGGGCCCAGCCCGGAAAGCTGTTGCGGCTCTTCACGGTGCCTTGGTGCCCTATCTACAGGCACAACAGCACTGGGGTTTGATGCTTTCCCAGAGACGCAACATCTCATGGCTCTCGGCCGCGACAGAGCCTCTTGCCGAAAAGGCAAACGTCCGGCTCCTTCTCCCACAGGGAAGGGCCCAGGCCTGAAAGCTCTTGCTGCTCTTCACGGTGCCTTGGCACCCTATCTACAGCACAACAGCACTGGGGATCTGGGCTTTCCCAGAGACGCAACATCTCATGGCGCTCGGCGCGGCAGAGCCTCTTGCCGAAAAGGCAAACGTCCGGCTCCTTCTCCCACAGGGAATGGCCCAGCCCTGAAAGCTGTTGCTGCTCTTCACGGTGCCTTGGCACCCTATGTACAGGCACAACAGCACTGGGGTTTGGTGCTTTCCCAGAGACGCAACATCTCATGGCGCTCGGCCGCGGCAGAGCCTCTTGCCGAAAAGGCAAACGTCCGGCTCCTTCTGCCACAGGGAAGGGCCCAGCCCTGAAAGCTGTTGCTGCTCTTCACGGTGCCTTGGCGCCCTATCTACAGGCACAACAGCACTGGCGTTCGGTGCTTTCCCAGAGACGCAACATCTCATGGCGCTCGGCCGCGGCAGAGCCTCTTGCCGAAAAGTCAAACGTCCGGCTCCTTCTCCCACAGGGATGGGCCCAGCCCTGAAAGCTGTTGCTGCTCTTCACGGTGCCTTGGCACCCTATCTACAGCCACAAAAGCACTGGGGATATGGGCTTTCTCAGAGACGCAACATCTCATGGCGCTCGGCCGCGGCACAGCCTCTTGCCGAAAAGGCAAACGTCCGGCTCCTTCTCCCACAGGGAAGGGCCCAGCACTGAAAGCTTTTGCTGCTCTTCACGGTGCCTTGGCGCCCTATCTACAGGCACAACAGGACTGGGGATCTGGGCTTTCCCAGAGACGCAGGATCTCATGGCGCTCGGCCGCGGCAGAGCCTCTTACCGAAAAGGCAAACGTCCGGCTCCTTCTCCCACAGGGAAGGGCCCAGCCCTGAAAGCTGTTGCTGCTCTTCACGGTGCCTTGGCGCCCTATCTACAGCCATAAAAGCACTGGGCATCTGGGCTTTCTCAGACGCGCAACATCTCATAGCGCTCGGCGCGGCAGAGCCTCTTGCCGAAAAGGCAAACGTCCGCACCTTCTCACAGGGAAGGGCCCAGCCCTGAAAGCTGTTGCTGCTCTTCACGGTGCCTTGGCGCCCTATCTACAGGCACAACAGGACTGGGGATCTGTGCTTTCCCAGAGACGCAACATCTCATGGCGCTCGGCCGCGGCAGAGCCTGTTGCCGAAAAGGCATACGTCCGGCTCCTTCTCCCACAGGGAAGGGCCCAGCCCGGAAAGCTGTTGCTGCTCTTCACGGTGCCTTGGCACCCTATGTACAGGCACAACAGCACTGGGGTTTGGTGCTTTCGCAGAGACGCAACATCTCATGGCGCTCGGCCGCGGCAGAGCCTCTTGCCGAAAAGGCAAACGTCCGGCTCCTTCTCCCACAAGGAAGGGCCCAGCCCTGAAAGCTGTTGCTGCTCTTCACGGTGCCTTGGCACCCTATCGACAGGCACAACAGCACGGGGTATCTGGGCTTTCCCAGAGACGCAACATCTCATGGCGCTCGGCCGCGGCAGAGCCTCTTGCCGAAAAGGCAAACGTCCGGCTCCTTCTCCCACAAGGAAGGGCCCAGCCCGGAAAGCTGTTGCTGCTCTTCATGGTGCCTTGGCGCCCTATCTACAGGCACAACAGCACTGGGGTTTGGTGCTTTCCCAGACATGCAAAATCTCATGGCGCTCGGCCGCGGCAGAGCCTCTTGCCGAAAAGGCAAACGTCCGGCTCCTTGTCCCACAGGGAAGGGCCCAGCCCTGAAAGCTGTTGCTGCTCTTCACGGTGCCTTGGCACCCTGTGTACAGGCACAACAGCACTGGGGTTTGGTGCTTTCCCAGACATGCAAAATCTCATGGCGCTCGGCCGCGGCAGAGCCTCTTGCCGAAAAGGCAAACGTCCGGCTCCTTGTCCCACAGGGAAGGGCCCAGCCCGGAAAGCTGTTGCTGGTCTTCACGGTGCCTTGGCACACTATATACAGCTACAAAAGCACTGGGGTTATGGGCTTTCTCAGAGACGCAACATCTCATGGCGCTCGGCCGCGGCAGAGCGTCTTGCCGAAAAGGCAAACGTCCGGCTCCTTCTGCCACAGGGAAGGGCCCAGCCCTGAAAGCTGTTGCTGCTCTTCATGGTGCCTTGGCGCCCTATCTACAGGCACAACAGCACTGGGGTTTGGTGCTTTCCCAGCCATGCAAAATCTCATGGCGCTCGGCCGCGGCAGAGCCTCTTGCCGAAAAGGCAAACGTCCGTCTCCTTGTCCCACAGGGAAGGGCCCAGCCCTGAAAGCTGTTGCTGCTCTTCACGGTGCCTTGGCGCCCTATTTACAGGCACAACAGCACTGGCGTTCGGTGCTTTCCCAGAGACGCAACATCTCATGGCGCTCGGCCGCGGCAGAGCCTCTTGCCGAAAAGGCAAACGTCCGGCTCCTTCTCCCACAGGGAAGGGCCCAGCCCTGAAAGCTGTTGCTGCTCTTCACGGTGCCTTGGCACCCTATGTACAGGCACAACAGCACTGGGGTTTGGTGCTTTCCCAGAGACGCAACATCTCATGGCGCTCGGCCGCGGCAGAGCCTCTTGCCGAAAAGGCAAACGTCCGGCTCCTTCTCCCACAGGGAAGGGCCCAGCCCTGAAAGCTTTTGCTGCACTTCACGGTGCCTTGGCACCCTATCTACAGGCAAAACAGCACTGGGGATCTGGGCTTTCCCAGAGACGCAACATCTCATGGCGCTCGGCGCGGCAGAGCCTCTTGCCGAAAAGGCAAACGTCCGGCTCCTTCTCCCACAGGGAAGGGCCCAGCCCTGAAAGCTGTTGCTGCTCTTCACGGTGCCTTGGCGCCCTATCTACAGGCACACCAGCACTGGGGATATGGGCTTTCTCAGACTCGCAACATCTCATGGCGCTCGGCCGCGGCAGAGCCTCTTGCCGAAAAGGCAAACGTCCGGCTCCTTCTGCCACAGGGAAGGGCCCAGCCCTGAAAGCTTTTACTGCTCTTCACGGTGCCTTGGCGCCCTATCTACAGCCACAAAAGCACTGGGGATCTGGTCTTTCTCAGACTCGCGACATCTCATGGCGCTCGGCGCGGCAGAGCCTCTTGCCGAAAAGGCAAACGTCTGGCTCCTTCTCACAGGGAAGGGCCCAGCCCGGAAAGCTGTTGCTGCTCTTCACGGTGCCTTGGTACCCTATGTACACGCACAACAGCCCTGGGGTTTGGTGCTTTCCCAGAGACGCAACATCTCATGGCGCTCGGCCGCGGCAGAGCCTATTGCCGAAAAGACAAACGTCCAGCTCCTTCTCCCACAAGGAAGGGCCCAGCCCTGAAAGCTGTTGCTGCTCTTCACGGTGCCTTGGCACCCTATCGACAGGCACAACAGGACTGGGCATTTGGGCTTTCCCAGAGACACAACATCTCATGGCGCTCGGCCGCGGCAGAGCCTCTTGCCGAAAAGGCAAACGTCCGGCTCCTTCTCCCACAAGGAAGGGCCCAGCCCGGAAAGCTGTTGCGGCTCTTCACGGTGCCTTGGTGCCCTATGTACAGGCACAACAGCACTGGGGTTTGATGCTTTCCCAGAGACGCAACATCTCATGGCTCTCGGCCGCGACAGAGCCTCTTGCCGAAAAGGCAAACGTCCGGCTCCTTCTCCCACAGGGAAGGGCCCAGGCCTGAAAGCTCTTGCTGCTCTTCACGGTGCCTTGGCACCCTATCTACAGCACAACAGCACTGGGGATCTGGGCTTTCCCAGAGACGCAACATCTCATGGCGCTCGGCGCGGCAGAGCCTCTTGCCGAAAAGGCAAACGTCCGGCTCCTTCTCCCACAGGGAATGGCCCAGCCCTGAAAGCTGTTGCTGCTCTTCACGGTGCCTTGGCACCCTATGTACAGGCACAACAGCACTGGGGTTTGGTGCTTTCCCAGAGACGCAACATCTCATGGCGCTCGGCCGCGGCAGAGCCTCTTGCCGAAAAGGCAAACGTCCGGCTCCTTCTGCCACAGGGAAGGGCCCAGCCCTGAAAGCTGTTGCTGCTCTTCACGGTGCCTTGGCGCCCTATCTACAGGCACAACAGCACTGGCGTTCGGTGCTTTCCCAGAGACGCAACATCTCATGGCGCTCGGCCGCGGCAGAGCCTCTTGCCGAAAAGTCAAACGTCCGGCTCCTTCTCCCACAGGGATGGGCCCAGCCCTGAAAGCTGTTGCTGCTCTTCACGGTGCCTTGGCACCCTATCTACAGCCACAAAAGCACTGGGGATATGGGCTTTCTCAGAGACGCAACATCTCATGGCGCTCGGCCACAGCAGAGCCTCTTGCCGAAAAGGCAAACGTCCGGCTCCTTCTCCCACAGGGAAGGGCCCAGCACTGAAAGCTTTTGCTGCTCTTCACGGTGCCTTGGCGCCCTATCTACAGGCACAACAGGACTGGGGATCTGGGCTTTCCCAGAGACGCAGGATCTCATGGCGCTCGGCCGCGGCAGAGCCTCTTACCGAAAAGGCAAACGTCCGGCTCCTTCTCCCACAGGGAAGGGCCCAGCCCTGAAAGCTGTTGCTGCTCTTCACGGTGCCTTGGCGCCCTATCTACAGCCATAAAAGCACTGGGCATCTGGGCTTTCTCAGACGCGCAACATCTCATGGCGCTCGGCGCGGCAGAGCCTCTTGCCGAAAAGGCAAACGTCCGCACCTTCTCACAGGGAAGGGCCCAGCCCTGAAAGCTGTTGCTGCTCTTCACGGTGCCTTGGCGCCCTATCTACAGGCACAACAGGACTGGGGATCTGTGCTTTCCCAGAGACGCAACATCTCATGGCGCTCGGCCGCGGCAGAGCCTGTTGCCGAAAAGGCATACGTCCGGCTCCTTCTCCCACAGGGAAGGGCCCAGCCCGGAAAGCTGTTGCTGCTCTTCACGGTGCCTTGGCACCCTATGTACAGGCACAACAGCACTGGGGTTTGGTGCTTTCGCAGAGACGCAACATCTCATGGCGCTCGGCCGCGGCAGAGCCTCTTGCCGAAAAGGCAAACGTCCGGCTCCTTCTCCCACAAGGAAGGGCCCAGCCCTGAAAGCTGTTGCTGCTCTTCACGGTGCCTTGGCACCCTATCGACAGGCACAACAGCACTGGGCATCTGGGCTTTCCCAGAGACGCAACATCTCATGGCGCTCGGCCGCGGCAGAGCCTCTTGCCGAAAAGGCAAACGTCCGGCTCCTTCTCCCACAAGGAAGGGCCCAGCCCGGAAAGCTGTTGCTGCTCTTCATGGTGCCTTGGCGCCCTATCTACAGGCACAACAGCACTGGGGTTTGGTGCTTTCCCAGACATGCAAAATCTCATGGCGCTCGGCCGCGGCAGAGCCTCTTGCCGAAAAGGCAAACGTCCGGCTCCTTGTCCCACAGGGAAGGGCCCAGCCCTGAAAGCTGTTGCTGCTCTTCACGGTGCCTTGGCACCCTGTGTACAGGCACAACAGCACTGGGGTTTGGTGCTTTCCCAGACATGCAAAATCTCATGGCGCTCGGCCGCGGCAGAGCCTCTTGCCGAAAAGGCAAACGTCCGGCTCCTTGTCCCACAGGGAAGGGCCCAGCCCGGAAAGCTGTTGCTGGTCTTCACGGTGCCTTGGCACACTATATACAGCTACAAAAGCACTGGGGTTATGGGCTTTCTCAGAGACGCAACATCTCATGGCGCTCGGCCGCGGCAGAGCGTCTTGCCGAAAAGGCAAACGTCCGGCTCCTTCTGCCACAGGGAAGGGCCCAGCCCTGAAAGCTGTTGCTGCTCTTCATGGTGCCTTGGCGCCCTATCTACAGGCACAACAGCACTGGGGTTTGGTGCTTTCCCAGCCATGCAAAATCTCATGGCGCTCGGCCGCGGCAGAGCCTCTTGCCGAAAAGGCAAACGTCCGTCTCCTTGTCCCACAGGGAAGGGCCCAGCCCTGAAAGCTGTTGCTGCTCTTCACGGTGCCTTGGCGCCCTATTTACAGGCACAACAGCACTGGCGTTCGGTGCTTTCCCAGAGACGCAACATCTCATGGCGCTCGGCCGCGGCAGAGCCTCTTGCCGAAAAGTCAAACGTCCGGCTCCTTCTCCCACAGGGAAGGGCCCAGCCCTGAAAGCTGTTGCTGCTCTTCACGGTGCCTTGGCACCCTATCTACAGCCACAAAAGCACTGGGGATATGGGCTTTCTCAGAGACGCAACATCTCATGGCGCTCGGCCGCGGCACAGCCTCTTGCCGAAAAGGCAAATGTCCGGCTCCTTCTCCCACAGGGAAGGGCCCAGCACTGAAAGCTTTTGCTGCTCTTCACGGTGCCTTGGCGCCCTATCTACAGCCATAAAAGCACTGGGCATCTGGGCTTTCTCAGACGCGCAACATCTCATGGCGCTCGGCGCGGCAGAGCCTCTTGCCGAAAAGGCAAACGTCCGCACCTTCTCACAGGGAAGGGCCCAGCCCTGAAAGCTGTTGCTGCTCTTCACGGTGCCTTGGCACCCTGTGTACAGGCACAACAGCACTGGGCATCTGTGCTTTCCCAGAGACTCAACATCTCATGGCGCTCGGCCGCGGCAGAGCCTCTTGCCGAAAAGGCAAACGTCCGGCTCCTTCTCCCACAGGGAAGGGCCCAGCCCTGAAAGCTTTTGCTGCTCTTCACGGTGCCTTGGCGCCCTATCTACAGGCACAACAGCACTGGGGATCTGGGCTTTCCCAGAGACGCAACATCTCATGGCGCTCGGCCGCGGCAGAGCCTGTTGCCAAAAAGGCAAACGTCCGGCTCCTTCTCCCACAGGGAAGGGCCCAGCCCGGAAAGCTGTTGCTGCTCTTCACGGTGCCTTGGCACCCTATCTACAGGCACAACAGCACTGGGGTTTGGTGCTTTCCCAAAGACGCAACATCTCATGGCGCTCGGCCGCGGCAGAGCCTCTTGCCGAAAAGGCAAACGTCCGGCTCCTTCTCCCACAAGGAAGGGCCCAGCCCTGAAAGCTCTTGCTGCTCTTCACAGTGCCTTGGCACCCTATCTACAGGCACAACAGCACTGGGGTTTGGTGCTTTCCCAGAGACGCAACATCTCATGGCGCTCGTCCGCGGCAGAGCCTCTTGCCGAAAAGGCAAACGTCCAGCTCCTTCTGCCGCAAGGAAGGGCCCAGCCCTGAAAGCTGTTGCTGCTCTTCACGGTGCCTTGGCACCCTATCGACAGGCACAACAGGACTGGGCATTTGGGCTTTCCCAGAGACACAACATCTCATGGCGCTCGGCCGCGGCAGAGCCTCTTGCCGAAAAGGCAAACGTCCGGCTCCTTCTCCCACAAGGAAGGGCCCAGCCCGGAAAGCTGTTGCGGCTCTTCACGGTGCCTTGGTGCGCTATGTACAGGCACAACAGCACTGGGGTTTGGTGCTTTCCCAGAGACGCAACATCTCATGGCTCTCGGCCGCGACAGAGCCTCTTGCCGAAAAGGCAAACGTCCGGCTCCTTCTGCCACAGGGAAGGGCCCAGGCATGAAAGCTCTTGCTGCTCTTCACGGTGCCTTGGCACCCTATCTACAGGCACAACAGCACTGGGGATCTGGGCTTTCCCAGAGACGCAACATCTCATGGCGCTCGGCGCGGCAGAGCCTCTTGCCGAAAAGGCAAACGTCCGGCTCCTTCTCCCACAGGGAAGGGCCCAGCCCTGAAAGCTGTTGCTGCTCTTCACGGTGCCTTGGCACCCTATGTACAGGCACAACAGCACTGGGGTTTGGTGCTTTCCCAGAGACGCAACATCTCATGGCGCTCGGCCGCGGCAGAGCCTCTTGCCGAAAAGGCAAACGTCCGGCTCCTTCTCCCACAGGGAAGGGCCCAGCCCGGAAAGCTGTTGCTGCTCTTCACGGTGCCTTGGCACCCTATCTACAGGCACAACAGCACTGGGGATATGGGCTTTCCCAGAGACTCAACATCTCATGGCGCTCGGCCGCGGCAGAGCCTCTTGCCAAAAAGGCAAACGTCCGGCTCCTTCTCCCACAGGGAAGGGCCCAGCCCTGAAAGCTGTTGCTGCTCTTCACGGTGCCTTGGTGCCCTATGTACAGGCACAACAGCACTGGGGTTTTGTGCTTTCCCAGAGACGCAACATCTCATGGCGCTCGTCCGCGGCAGAGCCTCTTGCCGAAAAGGCAAACGTCCGGCTCCTTCTCCCACAGGGAAGGGCCCAGCCCTGAAAGCTCTTGCTGCTCTTCACGGTGCCTTGGCACCCTATCTACAGGCACAACAGCACTGGGGTTTGGTGCTTTCGCAGAGACGCAACATCTCATGGCGCTCGGCCGCGGCAGAGCCTCTTGCCGAAAAGGAAAACGTCCGGCTCCTTCTCCCACAAGGAAGGGCCCAGCCCGGAAAGCTGTTGCTGCTCTTCACGGTGCCTTGGCACCCTATCTACAGGCACAACAGCACTGGGGATCTGGGCTTTCCCAGAGACGCAACATCTCATGGCGCTCGGCCGCGGCAGAGCCTCTTGCCGAAAAAGCAAACGTCCGGCTCCTTCTCCCACAGGGAAGGGCCCAGCCCGGAAAGCTGTTGCTGCTCTTCACGGTGCCTTGGCACCCTATCTACAGGCACAGCAGCACGGGGGATCTGGGCTTTCTCTGAGACGCAACATCTCATGGCGCTCGTCCGCGGCAGAGCCTCTTGCCGAAAAGGCAAACGTCCTGCTCCTTCTCCCACAGGGAAGGGCCCAGCCCTGAAAGCTCTTGCTGCTCTTCACGGTGCCTTGGCACCCTATCTACAGGCACAACAGCACTGGGGTTTGGTGCTTTCCCAGAGACGCAACATCTCATGGCGCTCGGCCGCGGCAGAGCCTCTTGCCGAAAAGGCAAACGTCCAGCTCCTTCTGCCGCAAGGAAGGGCCCAGCCCGGAAAGCTGTTGCTGCTCTTCACGGTGCCTTGGCACCCTATCTACAGGCACAACAGGACTGGGCATCTGGGCTTTCCCAGAGACGCAACATCTCATGGCGCTCGTCCGCGGCAGACCCTCTTGCCGAAAAGTTAAACGTCCGGCTCCTTCTCCCACAGGGAAGGGCCCAGCCCTGAAAGCTGTTGCTGCTCTTCACGGTGCCTTGGCACCCTATATACAGCTACAACAGCACTGGGGATCTGGGCTTTCCCAGAGACGCAACATCTCATGGGGCTCGGCCGCGGCATAGCCTCTTGCCGAAAAGGCAAACGTCAGGCTCCTTCTCCCACAGGGAAGGGCCCAGCCTGGAAAGCTGTTGCTGCTCTTCACGGTGCCTTGGCGCCCTATCTACAGGCACAACAGCACGGGGGATCTGTGCTTTCCCAGAGACGCAACATCTCATGGCGCTCGGCCGCGGCAGAGCCTGTTGCCAAAAAGGCAAACGTCAGGCTCCTTCTCCCACAGGGAAGGGCACAGCCCGGAAAGCTGTTGCTGCTCTTCACGGTGCCTTGGCACCCTATGTACAGGCACAACAGCACTGGGGTTTGGTGCTTTCCCAGAGACGCAACATCTCATGGCGCTCGGCCGCGGCAGAGCCTCTTGCCGAAAAGGCAAACGTCCGGCTCCTTCTCCCACAAGGAAGGGCTCAGCCCTGAAAGCTCTTGCTGCTCTTCACGGTGCCTTGGCACCCTATGTACAGGCACAACAGCACTGGGGTTTGGTGCTTTCCCAGAGACGCAACATCTCATGGCGCTCGGCCGCGGCAGAGCCTCTTGCCGAAAAGGCAAACGTCCAGCTCCTTCTGCCGCAAGGAAGGGCCCAGCCCTGAAAGCTGTTGCTGCTCTTCACGGTGCCTTGGCACCCTATCTACAGGCACAACAGGACTGGGCATCTGGGCTTTCCCAGAGACGCAACATCTCATGGCGCTCGTCCGCGGCACAGCCTCTTGCCGAAAAGGCAAACGTCCGGCTCCTTCTCCCACAGGGAAGGGCCCAGCCCTGAAAGCTGTTGCTGCTCTTCACGGTGCCTTGGCACCCTATATACAGCTACAAAAGCATTGGGGTTATGGGCTTTCTCAGAGACGCAACATCTCATGGCGCTCGGCCGCGGCAGAGCCTCTTGCCGAAAAGGCAAACGTCCGGCTCCTTCTCCCACAGGGAAGGGCCCAGCCCGGAAAGCTTTTGCTGCTCTTCACGGTGCCTTGGCGCCCTATCTACAGGCACAACAGCACTGGCGTTTGGTGCTTTCCCAGACATGCAAAATCTCATGGCGCTCGGCCGCGGCAGAGCCTCTTGCCGAAAAGGCAAACGTCCGGCTCCTTGTCCCACAGGGAAGGGCCCAGCCCTGAAAGCTGTTGCTGCTCTTCACGGTGCCTTGGCACCCTGTGTACAGGCACAACAGCACTGGGGTTTGGTGCTTTCCCAGACATGCAAAATCTCATGGCGCTCGGCCGCGGCAGAGCCTCTTGCCGAAAAGGCAAACGTCCGGCTCCTTGTCCCACAGGGAAGGGCCCAGCCCGGAAAGCTGTTGCTGGTCTTCACGGTGCCTTGGCACCCTATATACAGCTACAAAAGCACTGGGGTTATGGGCTTTCTCAGAGACGCAACATCTCATGGCGCTCGGCCGCGGCAGAGCGTCTTGCCGAAAAGGCAAACGTCCGGCTCCTTCTGCCACAGGGAAGGGCCCAGCCCTGAAAGCTGTTGCTGCTCTTCATGGTGCCTTGGCGCCCTATCTACAGGCACAACAGCACTGGGGTTTGGTGCTTTCCCAGCCATGCAAAATCTCATGGCGCTCGGCCGCGGCAGAGCCTCTTGCCGAAAAGGCAAACGTCCGTCTCCTTGTCCCACAGGGAAGGGCCCAGCCCTGAAAGCTGTTGCTGCTCTTCACGGTGCCTTGGCGCCCTATTTACAGGCACAACAGCACTGGCGTTCGGGGCTTTCCCAGAGACGCAACATCTCATGGCGCTCGGCCGCGGCAGAGCCTCTTGCCGAAAAGGCAAACGTCCGGCTCCTTCTCCCACAGGGAAGGGCCCAGCCCGGAAAGCTGTTGCTGCTCTTCACGGTGCCTTGGCACCCTATCTACAGCCACAAAAGCACTGGGGATATGGGCTTTCTCAGAGACGCAACATCTCATGGCGCTCGGCCGCGGCACAGCCTCTTGCCGAAAAGGCAAATGTCCGGCTCCTTCTCCCACAGGGAAGGGCCCAGCACTGAAAGCTTTTGCTGCTCTTCACGGTGCCTTGGCGCCCTATCTATAGGCACAACAGGACTGGGGATCTGTGCTTTCCCAGAGACGCAGGATCTCATGGCGCTCGGCAGCGGCAGAGCCTCTTACCGAAAAGGCAAACGTCCGGCTCCTTCTCCCACAGGGAAGGGCCCAGCCCTGAAAGCTCTTGCTGCTCTTCACGGTGCCTTGGCGCCCTATCTACAGCCATAAAAGCACTGGGCATCTGGGCTTTCTCAGACGCGCAACATCTCATGGCGCTCGGCGCGGCAGAGCCTCTTGCCGAAAAGGCAAACGTCCGCACCTTCTCACAGGGAAGGGCCCAGCCCTGAAAGCTGTTGCTGCTCTTCACGGTGCCTTGGCACCCTGTGTACAGGCACAACAGCACTGGGCATCTGTGCTTTCCCAGAGACTCAACATCTCATGGCGCTCGGCCGCGGCAGAGCCTCTTGCCGAAAAGGCAAACGTCCGGCTCCTTCTCCCACAGGGAAGGGCCCAGCCCTGAAAGCTTTTGCTGCTCTTCACGGTGCCTTGGCGCCCTATCTACAGGCACAACAGCACTGGGGATCTGGGCTTTCCCAGAGACGCAACATCTCATGGCGCTCGGCCGCGGCAGAGCCTGTTGCCAAAAAGGCAAACGTCCGGCTCCTTCTCCCACAAGGAAGGGCCCAGCCCTGAAAGCTCTTGCTGCTCTTCACAGTGCCTTGGCACCCTATCTACAGGCACAACAGCACTGGGGTTTGGTGCTTTCCCAGAGACGCAACATCTCATGGCGCTCGTCCGCGGCAGAGCCTCTTGCCGAAAAGGCAAACGTCCAGCTCCTTCTGCCGCAAGGAAGGGCCCAGCCCTGAAAGCTGTTGCTGCTCTTCACGGTGCCTTGGCACCCTATCGACAGGCACAACAGGACTGGGCATTTGGGCTTTCCCAGAGACACAACATCTCATGGCGCTCGGCCGCGGCAGAGCCTCTTGCCGAAAAGGCAAACGTCCGGCTCCTTCTCCCACAAGGAAGGGCCCAGCCCGGAAAGCTGTTGCGGCTCTTCACGGTGCCTTGGTGCGCTATGTACAGGCACAACAGCACTGGGGTTTGGTGCTTTCCCAGAGACGCAACATCTCATGGCTCTCGGCCGCGACAGAGCCTCTTGCCGAAAAGGCAAACGTCCGGCTCCTTCTGCCACAGGGAAGGGCCCAGGCATGAAAGCTCTTGCTGCTCTTCACGGTGCCTTGGCACCCTATCTACAGGCACAACAGCACTGGGGATCTGGGCTTTCCCAGAGACGCAACATCTCATGGCGCTCGGCGCGGCAGAGCCTCTTGCCGAAAAGGCAAACGTCCGGCTCCTTCTCCCACAGGGAAGGGCCCAGCCCTGAAAGCTGTTGCTGCTCTTCACGGTGCCTTGGCACCCTATGTACAGGCACAACAGCACTGGGGTTTGGTGCTTTCCCAGAGACGCAACATCTCATGGCGCTCGGCCGCGGCAGAGCCTCTTGCCGAAAAGGCAAACGTCCGGCTCCTTCTCCCACAGGGAAGGGCCCAGCCCGGAAAGCTGTTGCTGCTCTTCACGGTGCCTTGGCACCCTATCTACAGGCACAACAGCACTGGGGATATGGGCTTTCCCAGAGACTCAACATCTCATGGCGCTCGGCCGCGGCAGAGCCTCTTGCCAAAAAGGCAAACGTCCGGCTCCTTCTCCCACAGGGAAGGGCCCAGCCCTGAAAGCTGTTGCTGCTCTTCACGGTGCCTTGGTGCCCTATGTACAGGCACAACAGCACTGGGGTTTTGTGCTTTCCCAGAGACGCAACATCTCATGGCGCTCGTCCGCGGCAGAGCCTCTTGCCGAAAAGGCAAACGTCCGGCTCCTTCTCACAGGGAAGGGCCCAGCCCTGAAAGCTCTTGCTGCTCTTCACGGTGCCTTGGCACCCTATCTACAGGCACAACAGCACTGGGGTTTGGTGCTTTCGCAGAGACGCAACATCTCATGGCGCTCGGCCGCGGCAGAGCCTCTTGCCGAAAAGGAAAACGTCCGGCTCCTTCTCCCACAAGGAAGGGCCCAGCCCTGAAAGCTTTTGCTGCTCTTCACGGTGCCTTGGCACCCTATCTACAGGCACAACAGCACTGGGGATCTGGGCTTTCCCAGAGACGCAACATCTCATGGCGCTCGGCGCGGCAGAGCCTCTTGCCGAAAAGGCAAACGTCCGGCTCCTTCTCCCACAGGGAAGGGCCCAGCCCTGAAAGCTGTTGCTGCTCTTCACGGTGCCTTGGCACCCTATGTACAGGCACAACAGCACTGGGGTTTGGTGCTTTCCCAGAGACGCAACATCTCATGGCGCTCGGCCGCGGCAGAGCCTCTTGCCGAAAAGGCAAACGTCCGGCTCCTTCTCCCACAGGGAAGGGCCCAGCCCGGAAAGCTGTTGCTGCTCTTCACGGTGCCTTGGCACCCTATCTACAGGCACAACAGCACTGGGGATATGGGCTTTCCCAGAGACTCAACATCTCATGGCGCTCGGCCGCGGCAGAGCCTCTTGCCAAAAAGGCAAACGTCCGGCTCCTTCTCCCACAGGGAAGGGCCCAGCCCTGAAAGCTGTTGCTGCTCTTCACGGTGCCTTGGTGCCCTATGTACAGGCACAACAGCACTGGGGTTTTGTGCTTTCCCAGAGACGCAACATCTCATGGCGCTCGTCCGCGGCAGAGCCTCTTGCCGAAAAGGCAAACGTCCGGCTCCTTCTCACAGGGAAGGGCCCAGCCCTGAAAGCTCTTGCTGCTCTTCACGGTGCCTTGGCACCCTATCTACAGGCACAACAGCACTGGGGTTTGGTGCTTTCGCAGAGACGCAACATCTCATGGCGCTCGGCCGCGGCAGAGCCTCTTGCCGAAAAGGAAAACGTCCGGCTCCTTCTCCCACAAGGAAGGGCCCAGCCCGGAAAGCTGTTGCTGCTCTTCACGGTGCCTTGGCACCCTATCTACAGGCACAACAGCACTGGGGATCTGGGCTTTCCCAGAGACGCAACATCTCATGGCGCTCGGCCGCGGCAGAGCCTCTTGCCGAAAAAGCAAACGTCCGGCTCCTTCTCCCACAGGGAAGGGCCCAGCCCGGAAAGCTGTTGCTGCTCTTCACGGTGCCTTGGCACCCTATCTACAGGCACAGCAGCACGGGGGATCTGGGCTTTCTCTGAGACGCAACATCTCATGGCGCTCGTCCGCGGCAGAGCCTCTTGCCGAAAAGGCAAACGTCCTGCTCCTTCTCCCACAGGGAAGGGCCCAGCCCTGAAAGCTCTTGCTGCTCTTCACGGTGCCTTGGCACCCTATCTACAGGCACAACAGCACTGGGGTTTGGTGCTTTCCCAGAGACGCAACATCTCATGGCGCTCGGCCGCGGCAGAGCCTCTTGCCGAAAAGGCAAACGTCAGGCTCCTTCTCCCACAGGGAAGGGCCCAGCCCGGAAAGCTGTTGCTGCTCTTCACGGTGCCTTGGCGCCCTATCTACAGGCACAACAGCACGGGGGATCTGTGCTTTCCCAGAGACGCAACATCTCATGGCGCTCGGCCGCGGCAGAGCCTCCTGCCAAAAAGGCAAACGTCCGGCTCCTTCTCCCACAGGGAAGGGCCCAGCCCGGAAAGCTGTTGCTGCTCTTCACGGTGCCTTGGCACCCTATGTACAGGCACAACAGCACTGGGGTTTGGTGCTTTCCCAGAGACGCAACATCTCATGGCGCTCGGCCGCGGCAGAGCCTCTTGCCGAAAAGGCAAACGTCCGGCTCCTTCTCCCACAAGGAAGGGCTCAGCCCTGAAAGCTCTTGCTGCTCTTCACGGTGCCTTGGCACCCTATGTACAGGCACAACAGCACTGGGGTTTGGTGCTTTCCCAGAGACGCAACATCTCATGGCGCTCGGCCGCGGCAGAGCCTCTTGCCGAAAAGGCAAACGTCCAGCTCCTTCTGCCGCAAGGAAGGGCCCAGCCCTGAAAGCTGTTGCTGCTCTTCACGGTGCCTTGGCACCCTATCTACAGGCACAACAGGACTGGGCATCTGGGCTTTCCCAGAGACGCAACATCTCATGGCGCTCGTCCGCGGCAGAGCCTCTTGCCGAAAAGGCAAACGTCCGGCTCCTTCTCCCACAGGGAAGGGCCCAGCCCTGAAAGCTGTTGCTGCTCTTCACGGTGCCTTGGCACCCTATATACAGCTACAAAAGCATTGGGGTTATGGGCTTTCTCAGAGACGCAACATCTCATGGCGCTCGGCCGCGGCAGAGCCTCTTGCCGAAAAGGCAAACGTCCGGCTCCTTCTCCCACAGGGAAGGGCCCAGCCCGGAAAGCTTTTGCTGCTCTTCACGGTGCCTTGGCGCCCTATCTACAGGCACAACAGCACTGGCGTTCGGTGCTTTCCCAGAAACGCAACATCTCATGGCGCTCGGCCGCGGCAGAGCCTCTTGCCGAAAAGGCAAACGTCCGGCTCCTTCTCCCACAGGGAAGGGCCCAGCCCTGAAAGCTGTTGCTGCTCTTCACGGTGCCTTGGCACCCTATCTACAGCCACAAAAGCACTGGGGATATGGGCTTTCTCAGAGACGCAACATCTCATGGCGCTCGGCCGCGGCACAGCCTCTTGCCGAAAAGGCAAACGTCCGGCTCCTTCTCCCACAGGGAAGGGCCCAGCCCTGAAAGCTTTTGCTGCTCTTCACGGTGCCTTGGCGCCCTATGTACAGGCACAACAGCACTGGGGATCTGTGCTTTCCCAGAGACGCAGGATCTCATGGCGCTCGGCCGCGGCAGAGCCTCTTGCCGAAAAGGCAAACGTCCGGCTCCTTCTCCCACAGGGAAGGGCCCAGCCCTGAAAGCGGTTGCTGCTCTTCATGGTGCCTTGGCACCCTATCTACAGGCACAACAGGACAGGGGATCTGGGCGTTCTCAGAGACGCAACATCTCATGGCGCTTGTCCGCGGCAGAGCCTTTTGCCGAAAAGGCAAACGTCCGGCTCCTTCTCCCACAAGGAAGGGCCCAGCCCGGAACGCGGTTGCTGCTCTTCACGGTGCCTTGGTGCCCTATGTACAGGCACAACAGCACTGGGGTTTTGTGCTTTCCCAGAGACGCAACATCTCATGGCGCTCGGCCGCGACAGAGCCTCTTGCCGAAAAGGCAAACGTCCGGCTCCTTCTCCCACAAAGAAGGGCCCAGCACTAAAAGCTTTTCCTGCTCTTCACGGTGCCTTGGCGCCCTATCCACAGGCACAACAGCTCTGCGGATCTGTGCTTTCCCAGAGAAGCAACATCTCATGGCGCTCGGCCGCGGCAGAGCCTCTTGCCGAAAAGGCAAACGTCCGGCTCCTTCTCCCACAGGGAAGGGCCCAGCCCTGAAAGCTGTTGCTGCTCTTCACGGTGCCTTGGCACCCTATCTACAGGCACAACAGCACTGGGGTTTGGTGCTTTCCCAGAGACGCAACATCTCATGGCGCTCGGCCGCGGCAGAGCCTCTTGCCGAAAAGGCAAACGTCCGGCTCCTTCTCCCACAAGGAAGGGCCCAGCCCGGAAAGCTGTTGCTGCTCTTCACGGTGCCTTGGCACCCTATCTACAGGCACAACAGCACTGGGGATCTGGGCTTTCCCAGAGACGCAACATCTCATGGCGCTCGGCCGCGGCAGAGCCTCTTGCCGAAAAGGCAAACGTCCAGCTCCTTCTGCCGCAAGGAAGGGCCCAGCCCTGAAAGCTGTTGCTGCTCTTCACGGTGCCTTGGCACCCTATCTACAGGAACAACAGCACTGGGCATCTGTGCTTTCCCAGAGACGCAACATCTCATGGCGCTCGGCCGCGGCAGAGCCTCTTGCCGAAAAGGCAAACGTCCGGCTCCTTCTCCCACAGGGAAGGGCCCAGCCCTGAAAGCTTTTGCTGCTCTTCACGGTGCCTTGGCGCCCTATCTACAGGCACAACAGCACTGGGGATCTGGGCTTTCCCAGAGACTCAACATCTCATGGCGCTCGGCCGCGTCAGAGCCTCTTGCCAAAAAGGCAAACGTCCGGCTCCTTCTCCCACAGGGAAGGGCCCAGCCCGGAAAGCTGTTGCTGCTCTTCACGGTGCCTTGGCACCCTATGTACAGGCACAACAGCACTGGGGTTTGGTGCTTTCGCAGAGACGCAACATCTCATGGCGCTCGGCCGCGGCAGAGCCTCTTGCCGAAAAGGCAAACGTCCGGCTCCTTCTCCCACAAGGAAGGGTCCAGCCCGGAAAGCTGTTGCTGCTCTTCACGGTGCCTTGGCACCCTATCGACAGGCACAACAGGACTGGGCATTTGGGCTTTCCCAGAGACACAACATCACATGGCGCTCGGCCGCGGCAGAGCCTCTTGCCGAAAAGGCAAACGTCCGGCTCCTTCTCCCACAAGGAAGGGCCCAGCCCGGAAAGCTGTTGCGGCTCTTCACGGTGCCTTGGTGCCCTATGTACAGGCACAACAGCACTGGGGTTTGGTGCTTTCCCAGAGACGCAACATCTCATGGCTCTCGGCCGCGACAGAGCCTCTTGCCGAAAAGGCAAACGTCCGGCTCCTTCTCCCACAGGGAAGGGCCCAGGCATGAAAGCTCTTGCTGCTCTTCACGGTGCCTTGGCACCCTATCTACAGGCACAACAGCACTGGGGATCTGGGCTTTCCCAGAGACGCAACATCTCATGGCGCTCGGCGCGGCAGAGCCTCTTGCCAAAAAGGCAAACGTCCGGCTCCTTCTCCCACAGGGAAGGGCCCAGCCCTGAAAGCTGTTGCTGCTCTTCACGGTGCCTTGGCACCCTATCTACAGGCACAACAGCACTGGGGTTTGGTGCTTTCCCAGAGACGCAACATCTCATGGCGCTCGGCCGCGGCAGAGCCTCTTGCCAAAAAGGCAAACGTCCGGCTCCTTCTCCCACAGGGAAGGGCCCAGCCCTGAAAGCTGTTGCTGCTCTTCACGGTGCCTTGGTGCCCTATGTACAGGCACAACAGCACTGGGGTTTTGTGCTTTCCCAGAGACGCAACATCTCATGGCGCTCGGCCGCGACAGAGCCTCTTGCCGAAAAGGCAAACGTCCGGCTCCTTCTCCCACAGAGAAGGGCCCAGCACTAAAAGCTTTTCCTGCTCTTCACGGTGCCTTGGCGCCCTATCCACAGGCACAACAGCTCTGCGGATCTGTGCTTTCCCAGAGAAGCAACATCTCATGGCGCTCGGACGCGGCAGAGCCTCTTGCCGAAAAGGCAAACGTCCGGCTCCTTCTCCCACAGGGAAGGGCCCAGCCCTGAAAGCTGTTGCTGCTCTTCACGGTGCCTTGGCGCCCTGTCTACAGGCACAACAGCACTGGGGTTTGGTGCTTTCCCAGACATGCAAAATCTCATGGCGCTCGGCCGCGGCAGAGCATCTTGCCGAAAAGGCAAACGTCCGGCTCCTTGTCCCACAGGGAAGGGCCCAGCCCTGAAAGCTGTTGCTGCTCTTCACGGTGCCTTGGCGCCCTATCTACAGGCACAACAGCACTGGCGTTCGGTGCTTTCCCAGAGACGCAACATCTCATGGCGCTCGGCCGCGGCAGAGCCTCTTGCCGAAAAGGCAAACGTCCGGCTCCTTCTCCCACAAGGAAGGGCCCAGCCCGGAAAGCTGTTGCGGCTCTTCACGGTGCCTTGGTGCCCTATGTACAGGCACAACAGCACTGGGGTTTTGTGCTTTCCCAGAGACGCAACATCTCATGGCGCTCGTCCGCGGCAGACCCTCTTGCCGAAAAGGCAAACGTCCGCACCTTCTCACAGGGAAGGGCCCAGCCCTGAAAGCTGTTGCTGCTCTTCACGGTGCCTTGGCACCCTGTGTACAGGCACAACAGCACTGGGCATCTGTGCTTTCCCAGAGACTCAACATCTCATGGCGCTCGGCCGCGGCAGAGCCTCTTGCCGAAAAGGCAAACGTCCGGCTCCTTCTCCCACAGGGAAGGGCCCAGCCCTGAAAGCGGTTGCTGCTCTTCACGGTGCCTTGGCGCCCTATCTACAGGCACAACAGCACTGGGGATCTGTGCTTTCCCAGAGACGCAACATCTCATGGCGCTCGGCCGCGGCAGAGCCTGTTGTCAAAAAGGCAAACGTCCGGCTCCTTCTCCCACAGGGAAGGGCCCAGCCCGGAAAGCTGTTGCTGCTCTTCACGGTGCCTTGGCACCCTATCTACAGGCACAACAGCACTGGGGTTTGGTGCTTTCGCAGAGACGCAACATCTCATGGCGCTCGGCCGCGGCAGAGCCTCTTGCCGAAAAGGCAAACGTCCGGCTCCTTCTCCCACAAGGAAGGGCCCAGCCCGGAAAGCTGTTGCTGCTCTTCACGGTGCCTATGCACCATATCTACAGACACAACAGGACTGGGCATTTGGGCTTTCCCAGAGACGCAACATCTCATGGCGCTCGGCCGCGGCAGAGCCTCTTGCCGAAAAGGCAAACGTCCGGCTCCTTCTCCCACAAGGAAGGGCCCAGCCCGGAAAGCTGTTGCGGCTCTTCACGGTGCCTTTGTGCCCTATGTACAGGCACAACAGCACTGGGGTTTTGTGCTTTCCCAGAGACGCAACATCTCATGGGGAACGGCCGCGGCAGAGCCTCTTGCCGAAAAGGCAAACGTCCGGCTCCTTCTCCCACAGGGAAGGGCCCAGCCCTGAAAGCTGTTGCTGCTCTTCACGGTGCCTTGGTGCCCTATCTACAGCCACAAAAGCACTGGGGATATGGGCTTTCTCAGAGACGCAACATCTCATGGCGCTCGTCCGCGGCAGAGCCTCTTGCCGTAAAGGCAAACGTCCGGCTCCTTCTGCCACAGGGAAGGGACCAGCCCTGAAAGCTGTTGCTGCTCTTCACGGTGCCTTGGCATCCTGTCTACAGGCACAACAGCACGGGGTATCTGGGCTTTCCCAGAGACGCAACATCTCATGGCGCTCGGCCGCGGCAGAGCGTCTTGCCGAAAAGGCAAACATCCGGCTCCTTCTACCACAGGGAAGGGCCCAGCCCTGAAAGCTGTTGCTGCTCTTCACGGTGCCTTGGCACCCTATCTACAGGCACAACAGGACTGGGCATTTGGGCTTTCCCAGAGACGCAACGTCTCATGGCGCTCGGCCGCGGCAGAGCGTCTTGCCGAAAAGGCAAACGTCCGGCTCCTTCTCCCACAAGGAAGGGCCCAGCCCGGAAAGCTGTTGCTGCTCTTCACGGTGCCTTGGCACCCTATCTACAGGCACAACAGGACTGGGCATCTGGGCTTTCCCAGAGATGCAACATCTCATGGCGCTCGGCCGCGGCACAGCCTCTTGCCGAAAAGGCAAACGTCCGGCTCCTTCTCCCACAGGGAAGGGCCCAGCCCGGAAAGCTGTTGCTGCTCTTCATGGTGCCTTGGCGCCCTATCTACAGGCAGAACAGCACTGGGGTTTGGTGCTTTCCCAGACATGCAACATCTCATGGCGCTCGGCCGCGGCAGAGCCTCTTGCCGAAAAGGCAAACGTCCGGCTCCTTCTCCCACAGGGAAGGGCCCAGCCCGGAAAGCTTTTGCTGCTATTCACGGTGCCTTGGCACCCTATGTACAGGCACAACAGCACTGGGGATCTGTGCTTTCCCAGAGACGCAACATCTCATGGCGCTCGGCCGCGGCAGAGCCTCTTGCCGAAAAGGCAAAAGTCCGGCTCCTTCTCCCACAGGGAACGGCCCAGCCCTGAAAGCTGTTGCTGCTCTTCACGGTGCCTTGGCGCACTATGTACAGGCACAACAGCACTGGGGTTTGGTGCTTTCCCAGAGACGCAACATCTCATGGCGCTCGGCCGCGGCAGAGCCTCTTGACGAAAAGGCAAACGTCTGGCTCCTTCTGCCACAGGGAAGGGCCCAGCCCTGAAAGCTGTTGCTGCTCTTCACGGTGCCTTGGCATCCTGTCTACAGGCACAACAGCACGGGGTATCTGGGCTTTCCCAGAGACGCAACATCTCATGGCGCTCGGCCGCGGCAGAGCGTCTTGCCGAAAAGGCAAACATCCGGCTCCTTCTCCCACAGGGAAGGGCCCAGCCCTGAAAGCTGTTGCTGCTCTTCACGGTGCCTTGGCGCACTATGTACAGGCACAACAGCACTGGGGTTTGGTGCTTTCCCAGAGACGCAACATCTCATGGCGCTCGGCCGCGGCAGAGCCTCTTGCCGAAAAGGCAAACGTCTGGCTCCTTCTGCCACAGGGAAGGGCCCAGCCCTGAAAGCTGTTGCTGCTCTTCACGGTGCGTTGGCACCCTATGTACAGGCACAACAGCACTGGGGATCTGTGCTTTCCCAGAGACGCAACATCTCAAGAGGCTCGGCCGCGGCAGAGCCTCTTGCCGAAAAGACAAACGTCCGGCTCCTTCTCCCACAGGGAAGGGCCGAGCCCGGAAAGCTGTTGCTTCTCTTCACGGTGCCTTGGTGTCCTTTCTACAGGCACAACAGCACTGGGGATCTGGGCTTTCCCAGAGACGCAACATCTCATGGGGCTCGGCCGCGGCATAGCCTCTTGCCGAAAAGGCAAATGTCCGGCTCTTTCTGCCACAGGGAAGGGCCCAGCCCTGAAAGCTTTTGCTGCTCTTCACGGTGCCTTGGCACCCTATCTACAGGCACAACAGGACTGGGCATCTGGGCTTTCCCAGAGACGCAACATCTCATGGCGCTCGGCCGCGGCAAACCCTCTTGCCGAAAAGTCAAACGTCCGGCTCCTTCTCCCACAGGGAAGGGCCCAGCCCTGAAAGCTGTTGCTGCTCTTCACGGTGCCTTGGCGCCCTATCTACAGGCACAACAGCACTGGCGTTCGGTGCTTTCCCAGAGACGCAACATCTCATGGCGCTCGGCCGCGTCAGAGCCTCTTGCCGAAAAGGCAAACGTCCGGCTACTTCTCCCACAGGGAAGGGCCCAGCCCTGAAAGCTGTTGCTGCTCTTCACGGTGCCTTGGCACCCTATCTACAGCCACAAAAGCAGTGGGGATATGGGCTTTCTCAGAGACGCAACATCTCATGGCGCTCGGCCGCGGCACAGCCTCTTGCCGAAAAGGCAAACGTCCGGCTCCTTCTCCCACAGGGAAGGGCCCAGCACTGAAAGCTTTTGCTGCTCTTCACGGTGCCTTGGCGCCCTATCTACAGGCACAACAGGACTGGGGATCTGGGCTTTCCCAGAGACGCAGGATCTCATGGCGCTCGGCCGCGGCAGAGCCTCTTACCGAAAAGGCAAACGTCCGGCTCCTTCTCCCACAGGGAAGGGCCCAGCCCTGAAAGCTGTTGCTGCTCTTCACGGTGCCTTGGTGCCCTATGTACAGGCACAACAACACTGGGGTTTTGTGCTTTCCCAGAGACGCAACATCTCATGGCGCTCGTCCGCGGCAGAGCCTCTTGCCGAAAAGGCAAACGTCCGGCTCCTTCTCCCACAGGGAAGGGCCCAGCACTAAAAGCTTTTCCTGCTCTTCACGGTGCCTTGGCGCCCTATCCACAGGCACAACAGCTCTGCGGATCTGTGCTTTCCCAGAGAAGCAACATCTCATGGCGCTCGGCCGCGGCAGAGCCTCTTGCCGAAAAGGCAAACGTCCGGCTCCTTCTCACAGGGAAGGGCCCAGCCCTGAAAGCTCTTGCTGCTCTTCACGGTGCCTTGGCACCCTATCTACAGGCACAACAGCACTGGGGTTTGGTGCTTTCCCAGAGACGCAACATCTCATGGCGCTCGGCCGCGGCAGAGCCTCTTGCCGAAAAGGAAAACGTCCGGCTCCTTCTCCCACAAGGAAGGGCCCAGCCCGGAAAGCTGTTGCTGCTCTTCACGGTGCCTTGGCACCCTATCTACAGGCACAACAGCACTGGGCATCTGGGCTTTATCAGAGACGCAACATCTCATGGCGCTCGGCCGCGGCAGAGCCTCTTGCCGAAAAGGCAAACGTCCGGCTCCTTCTCCCACAGGGAAGGGCCCAGCCCGGAAAGCTGTTGCTGCTCTTCACGGTGCCTTGGCACCCTATCTACAGGCACAGCAGCACGGGGGATCTGGGCTTTCTCAGAGACGCAACATCTCATGGCGCTCGTCCGCGGCAGAGCCTCTTGCCGAAAAGGCAAACGTCCTGCTCCTTCTCCCACAGGGAAGGGCCCAGCCCTGAAAGCTCTTGCTGCTCTTCACGGTGCCTTGGCACCCTATCTACAGGCACAACAGGACTGGGCATCTGGGCTTTCCCAGAGACGCAACATCTCATGGCGCTCGTCCGCGGCAGACCCTCTTGCCGAAAAGTTAAACGTCCGGCTCCTTCTCCCACAGGGAAGGGCCCAGCCCGGAAAGCTGTTGCTGCTCTTCACGGTGCCTTGGCACCCTATATACAGCTACAAAAGCACTGGGGTTATGGGCTTTCTCAGAGACGCAACATCTCATGGCGCTCGGCCGCGGCAGAGCCTCTTGCCGAAAAGGCAAACGTCCGGCTCCTTCTCCCACAGGGAAGGGCCCAGCCCTGAAAGCTCTTGCTGCTCTTCACGGTGCCTTGGCGCCCTATCTACAGGCACAACAGCACGGGGGATCTGTGCTTTCCCAGAGACGCAACATCTCATGGCGCTCGGCCGCGGCAGAGCCTGTTGCCAAAAAGGCAAACGTCCGGCTCCTTCTCCCACAGGGAAGGGCCCAGCCCGGAAAGCTGTTGCTGCTCTTCACGGTGCCTTGGCACCCTATGTACAGGCACAACAGCACTGGGGTTTGGTGCTTTCGCAGAGACGCAACATCTCATGGCGCTCGGCCGCGGCATAGCCTCTTGCCGAAAAGGCAAACGTCCGGCTCCTTATCCCACAAGGAAGGGCCCAGCCCTGAAAGCTCTTGCTGCTCTTCACGGTGCCTTGGCACCCTATGTACAGGCACAACAGCACTGGGGTTTGGTGCTTTCCCAGAGACGCAACATCTCATGGCGCTCGGCCGCGGCAGAGCCTCTTGCCGAAAAGGCAAACGTCCAGCTCCTTCTGCCGCAAGGAAGGGCCCAGCCCGGAAAGCTGTTGCTGCTCTTCACGGTGCCTTGGCACCCTATCTACAGGCACAACAGGACTGGGCATCTGGGCTTTCCCAGAGACGCAACATCTCATGGCGCTCGTCCGCGGCAGAGCCTCTTGCCGAAAAGGCAAACGTCCGGCTCCTTCTCCCACAGGGAAACGCCCAGCCCTGAAAGCTGTTGCTGCTCTTCACGGTGCCTTGGCACCCTATATACAGCTACAAAAGCATTGGGGTTATGGGCTTTCTCAGAGACGCAACATCTCATGGCGCTCGGCCGCGGCAGAGCCTCTTGCCGAAAAGGCAAACGTCCGGCTCCTTCTGCCACAGGGAAGGGCCCAGCCCTGAAAGCTGTTGCTGCTCTTCACGGTGCCTTGGCGCCCTATCTACAGGCACAACAGCACTGGCGTTCGGTGCTTTCCCAGAAACGCAACATCTCATGGCGCTCGGCCGCGGCAGAGCCTCTTGCCGAAAAGTCAAACGTCCGGCTCATTCTCCCACAGGGAAGGGCCCAGCCCTGAAAGCTGTTGCTGCTCTTCACGGTGCCTTGGCACCCTATCTACAGCCACAAAAGCACTGGGGATATGGGCTTTCTCAGAGACGCAACATCTCATGGCGCTCGGCCGCGGCACAGCCTTTTGCCGAAAAGGCAAACGTCCGGCTCCTTCTCCCACAGGGAAGGGCCCAGCACTGAAAGCTTTTGCTGCTCTTCACGGTGCCTTGGCGCCCTATCTACAGGCACAACAGCACTGGGGATCTGTGCTTTCCCAGAGACGCAGGATCTCATGGCGCTCGGCCGCGGCAGAGCCTCTTGCCGAAAAGGCAAACGTCCGGCTCCTTCTCCCACAGGGAAGGGCCCAGCCCTGAAAGCTGTTGCTGCTCTTCACGGTGCCTTGGCGTCCTATCTACAGCCATAAAAGCACTGGGCATCTGGGCTTTCTCAGACGCGCAACATCTCATGGCGCTCGGCGCGGCAGAGCCTCTTGCCGAAAAGGCAAACGTCCGGCTCCTTCTCCCACAGGGAAGGGCCCAGCCCTGAAAGCTGTTGCTGCTCTTCACGGTGCCTTGGTGCCCTATGTACACGCACAACAGCACTGGGGTTTGGTGCTTTCCCAGAGACGCAACATCTCATGGCGCTCGGCCGCGACAGAGCCTCTTGCCGAAAAGGCAAACGTCCGGCTCCTTCTCCCACAGGGAAGGGCCCAGCACTAAAAGCTTTTCCTGCTCTTCACGGTGCCTTGGCGCCCTATCCACAGGCACAACAGCTCTGCGGATCTGTGCTTTCCCAGAGAAGCAACATCTCATGGCGCTCGGCCGCGGCAGAGCCTCTTGCCGAAAAGGCAAACGTCCGGCTCCTTCTCCCACAGGGAAGGGCCCAGCCCTGAAAGCTGTTGCTGCTCTTCACGGTGCCTTGGCACCCTATCTACAGGCACAACAGCACTGGGGTTTGGTGCTTTCCCAGAGACGCAACATCTCATGGCGCTCGGCCGCGGCAGAGCCTCTTGCCGAAAAGGCAAACGTCCGGCTCCTTCTCCCACAAGGAAGGGCCCAGCCCGGAAAGCTGTTGCTGCTCTTCACGGTGCCTTGGCACCCTATCTACAGGCACAACAGCACTGGGGATCTGGGCTTTCCCAGAGACGCAACATCTCATGGCGCTCGGCCGCGGCAGAGCCTCTTGCCGAAAAGGCAAACATCCAGCTCCTTCTGCCGCAAGGAAGGGCCCAGCCCTGAAAGCTGTTGCTGCTCTTCACGGTGCCTTGGCACCCTATCTACAGGCACAACAGCACTGGGCATCTGTGCTTTCCCAGAGACGCAACATCTCATGGAGCTCGGCCGCGGCAGAGCCTCTTGCCGAAAAGGCAAACGTCCGGCTCCTTCTCCCACAGGGAACGGCCCAGCCCTGAAAGCTTTTGCTGCTCTTCACGGTGCCTTGGCGCCCTATCTACAGGCACAACAGCACTGGGGATCTGGGCTTTCCCAGAGACGCAACATCTCATGGCGCTCGGCCGCGGCAGAGCCTGTTGCCAAAAAGGCAAACGTCCGGCTCCTTCTCCCACAGGGAAGGGCCCAGCCCGGAAAGCTGTTGCTGCTCTTCACGGAGCCTTGGCACCCTATGTACAGGCACAACAGCACTGGGGTTTGGTGCTTTCGCAGAGACGCAACATCTCATGGCGCTCGGCCGCGGCATAGCCTCTTGCCGAAAAGGCAAACGTCCGGCTCCTTCTCCCACAAGGAAGGGCCCAGCCCTGAAAGCTCTTGCTGCTCTTCACGGTGCCTTGGCACCCTATGTACAGGCACAACAGCACTGGGGTTTGGTGCTTTCCCAGAGACGCAACATCTCATGGCGCTCGTCCGCGGCAGAGCCTCTTGCCGAAAAGGCAAACGTCCAGCTCCTTCTGCCGCAAGGAAGGGCCCAGCCCGGAAAGCTGTTGCTGCTCTTCACGGTGCCTTGGCACCCTATCTACAGGCACAACAGGACTGGGCATCTGGGCTTTCCCAGAGACGCAACATCTCATGGCGCTCGTCCGCGGCAGAGCCTCTTGCCGAAAAGGCAAACGTCCGGCTCCTTCTCCCACAGGGAAGGGCCCAGCCCTGAAAGCTGTTGCTGCTCTTCACGGTGCCTTGGCACCCTATATACAGCTACAAAAGCATTGGGGTTATGGGCTTTCTCAGAGACGCAACATCTCATGGCGCTCGGCCGCGGCAGAGCCTCTTGCCGAAAAGGCAAACGTCCGGCTCCTTCTCCCACAGGGAAGGGCCCAGCCCTGAAAGCTGTTGCTGCTCTTCACGGTGCCTTGGCGCCCTATCTACAGGCACAACAGCACTGGGGATCTGTGCTTTCCCAGAGACGCAACATCTCATGGCGCTCGGCCGCGGCAGAGCCTCTTGCCGAAAAGGCAAACGTCCGGCTCCTTCTCCCACAGGGAAGGGCCCAGCCCTGAAAGCTGTTGCTGCTCTTCACGGTGCCTTGGCGTCCTATCTACAGCCATAAAAGCACTGGGCATCTGGGCTTTCTCAGACGCGCAACATCTCATGGCGCTCGGCGCGGCAGAGCCTCTTGCCGAAAAGGCAAACGTCCGGCTCCTTCTCCCACAGGGAAGGGCCCAGCCCTGAAAGCTGTTGCTGCTCTTCACGGTGCCTTGGTGCCCTATGTACAGGCACAACAGCACTGGGGTTTTGTGCTTTCCCAGAGACGCAACATCTCATGGCGCTCGGCCGCGACAGAGCCTCTTGCCGAAAAGGCAAACGTCCGGCTCCTTCTCCCACGGGGAAGGGCCCAGCACTAAAAGCTTTTCCTGCTCTTCACGGTGCCTTGGCGCCCTATCCACAGGCACAACAGCTCTGCGGATCTGTGCTTTCCCAGAGAAGCAACATCTCATGGCGCTCGGCCGCGGCAGAGCCTCTTGCCGAAAAGGCAAACGTCCGGCTCCTTCTCCCACAGGGAAGGGCCCAGCCCTGAAAGCTGTTGCTGCTCTTCACGGTGCCTTGGCACCCTATCTACAGGCACAACAGCACTGGGGTTTGGTGCTTTCCCAGAGACGCAACATCTCATGGCGCTCGGCCGCGGCAGAGCCTCTTGCCGAAAAGTCAAACGTCCGGCTCCTTCTCCCACAAGGAAGGGCCCAGCCCGGAAAGCTGTTGCTGCTCTTCACGGTGCCTTGGCACCCTATCTACAGGCACAACAGCACTGGGGATCTGGGCTTTCCCAGAGACTCAACATCTCATGGCGCTCGGCCGCGGCAGAGCCTCTTGCCGAAAAGGCAAACATCCAGCTCCTTCTGCCGCAAGGAAGGGCCCAGCCCTGAAAGCTGTTGCTGCTCTTCACGGTGCCTTGGCACCCTATCTACAGGCACAACAGCACTGGGCATCTGTGCTTTCCCAGAGACGCAACATCTCATGGCGCTCGGCCGCGGCAGAGCCTTTTGCCGAAAAGGCAAACGTCCGGCTCCTTCTCCCACAGGGAAGGGCCCAGCCCTGAAAGCTTTTGCTGCTCTTCACGGTGCCTTGGCGCCCTATCTACAGGCACAACAGCACTGGGTATCTGGGCTTTCCCAGAGACGCAACATCTCATGGCGCTCGGCCGCGGCAGAGCCTGTTGCCAAAAAGGCAAACGTCCGGCTCCTTCTCCCACAGGGAAGGGCCCAGCCCGGAAAGCTGTTGCTGCTCTTCACGGTGCCTTGGCACCCTATGTACAGGCACAACAGCACTGGGGTTTGGTGCTTTCGCAGAGACGCAACATCTCATGGCGCTCGGCCGCGGCAGAGCCTCTTGCCGAAAAGGCAAACGTCCGGCTCCTTCTCCCACAAGGAAGGGCCCAGCCCGGAAAGCTGTTGCTGCTCTTCACGGTGCCTTGGCACCCTATCGACAGGCACAACAGGACTGGGCATTTGGGCTTTCCCAGAGACACAACATCACATGGCGCTCGGCCGCGGCAGAGCCTCTTGCCGAAAAGGCAAACGTCCGGCTCCTTCTCCCACAAGGAAGGGCCCAGCCCGGAAAGCTGTTGCGGCTCTTCACGGTGCCTTGGTGCCCTATGTACAGGCACAACAGCACTGGGGTTTGGTGCTTTCCCAGAGACGCAACATCTCATGGCTCTCGGCCGCGACAGAGCCTCTTGCCGAAAAGGCAAACGTCCGGCTCCTTCTCCCACAGGGAAGGGCCCAGGCATGAAAGCTGTTGCTGCTCTTCACGGTGCCTTGGCACCCTATCTACAGGCACAACAGCACTGGGGATCTGGGCTTTCCCAGAGACGCAACATCTCATGGCGCTCGGCGCGGCAGAGCCTCTTGCCAAAAAGGCAAACGTCCGGCTCCTTCTCCCACAGGGAAGGGCCCAGCCCTGAAAGCTGTTGCTGCTCTTCACGGTGCCTTGGCACCCTATCTACAGGCACAACAGCACTGGGCATCTGTGCTTTCCCAGAGACGCAACATCTCATGGCGCTCGGCCGCGGCAGAGCCTCTTGCCGAAAAGGCAAACGTCCGGCTCCTTCTCCCACAGGGAAGGGCCCAGCCCGGAAAGCTTTTGCTGCTCTTCACGGTGCCTTGGCGCCCTATCTACAGGCACAACAGCACTGGGGATCTGGGCTTTCCCAGAGACGCAACATCTCATGGCGCTCGGCCGCGGCAGAGCCTGTTGCCAAAAAGGCAAACGTCCGGCTCCTTCTCCCACAGGGAAGGGCCCAGCCCGGAAAGCTGTTGCTGCTCTTCACGGTGCCTTGGCACCCTATGTACAGGCACAACAGCACTGGGGTTTGGTGCTTTCGCAGAGACGCAACATCTCATGGCGCTCGGCCGCGGCAGAGCCTCTTGCCGAAAAGGCAAACGTCCGGCTCCTTCTCCCACAAGGAAGGGCCCAGCCCGGAAAGCTGTTGCTGCTCTTCACGGTGCCTTGGCACCCTATCGACAGGCACAACAGGACTGGGCATTTGGGCTTTCCCAGAGACACAACATCACATGACGCTCGGCCGCGGCAGAGCCTCTTGCCGAAAAGGCAAACGTCCGGCTCCTTCTCCCACAAGGAAGGGCCCAGCCCGGAAAGCTGTTGCGGCTCTTCACGGTGCCTTGGTGCCCTATGTACAGGCACAACAGCACTGGGGTTTGGTGCTTTCCCAGAGACGCAACATCTCATGGCTCTCGGCCGCGACAGAGCCTCTTGCCGAAAAGGCAAACGTCCGGCTCCTTCTCCCACAGGGAAGGGCCCAGGCATGAAAGCTGTTGCTGCTCTTCACGGTGCCTTGGCACCCTATCTACAGGCACAACAGCACTGGGGATCTGGGCTTTCCCAGAGACGCAACATCTCATGGCGCTCGGCGCGGCAGAGCCTCTTGCCAAAAAGGCAAACGTCCGGCTCCTTCTCCCACAGGGAAGGGCCCAGCCCGGAAAGCTGTTGCTGCTCTTCACGGTGCCTTGGCACCCTATCTACAGGCACAACAGCACTGGGGTTTGGTGCTTTCCCAGAGACGCAACATCTCATGGCGCTCGGCCGCGGCAGAGCCTCTTGCCGAAAAGGCAAACGTCCGGCTCCTTCTCCCACAGGGAAGGGCCCAGCCCGGAAAGCTTTTGCTGCTCTTCACGGTGCCTTGGCACCCTATCTACAGGCACAACAGCACTGGGGATATGGGCTTTCCCAGAGACTCAACATCTCATGGCGCTCGGCCGCGGCAGAGCCTCTTGCCAAAAAGGCAAACGTCCGGCTCCTTCTCCCACAGGGAAGGGCCCAGCCCTGAAAGCTGTTGCTGCTCTTCACGGTGCCTTGGCGCCCTATCTACAGGCACAACAGCTCTGCGGATCTGTGCTTTCCCAGAGAAGCAACATCTCATGGCGCTCGGCCGCGGCAGAGCCTCTTGCCGAAAAGGCAAACGTCCGGCTCCTTCTCCCACAGGGAAGGGCCCAGCCCTGAAAGCTGTTGCTGCTCTTCACGGTGCCTTGGCACCCTATCTACAGGCACAACAGCACTGGGGTTTGGTGCTTTCCCAGAGACGCAACATCTCATGGCGCTCGGCCGCGGCAGAGCCTCTTGCCGAAAAGGCAAACGTCCAGCTCCTTCTGCCGCAAGGAAGGGCCCAGCCCTGAAAGCTGTTGCTGCTCTTCACGGTGCCTTGGCACCCTATCTACAGGCACAACAGGACTGGGCATCTGGGCTTTCCCAGAGACGCAACATCTCATGGCGCTCGTCCGCGGCAGACCCTCTTGCCGAAAAGTCAAACGTCCGGCTCCTTCTCCCACAGGGAAGGGCCCAGCCCTGAAAGCTGTTGCTGCTCTTCACGGTGCCTTGGCACCCTATCTACAGCCACAAAAGCAGTGGGGATATGGGCTTTCTCAGAGACGCAACATCTCATGGCGCTCGGCCGCGGCAGAGCCTCTTGCCGAAAAGGCAAACGTCCGGCTCCTTCTCCCACAAGGAAGGGCCCAGCCCGGAAAGCTGTTGCTGCTCTTCACGGTGCCTTGGCACCCTATCTACAGGCACAACAGCACTGGGGTTTGGTGCTTTCCCAGAGACGCAACATCTCATGGCGCTCGGCCACGGCAGAGCCTCTTGCCGAAAAGGCAAACGTCCGGCTCCTTCTCCCACAGGGAAGGGCCCAGCCCGGAAAGCTGTTGCTGCTCTTCATGGTGCCTTGGCACCCTATCTACAGGCACAACAGCACTGGGGTTTGGTGCTTTCCCAGACATGCAACATCTCATGGGGCTCGGCCGCGGCAGAGCCTCTTGCCGAAAAGGCAAACGTCCGGCTCCTTCTCCCACAGGGAAGGGCCCAGCCCGGAAAGCTTTTGCTGCTATTCACGGTGCCTTGGCACCCTATGTACAGGCACAACAGCACTGGGGATCTGTGCTTTCCCAGAGACGCAACATCTCATGGCGCTCGGCCGCGGCAGAGCCTCTTGCCGAAAAGGCAAACGTCCGGCTCCTTCTCCCACAGGGAACGGCCCAGCCCTGAAAGCTGTTGCTGCTCTTCACGGTGCCTTGGCGCACTATGTACAGGCACAACAGCACTGGGGTTTGGTGCTTTCCCAGAGACGCAACATCTCATGGCGCCCGTCCGCGGCAGACCCTCTTGCCGAAAAGGCAAACATCTGGCTCCTTCTGCCACAGGGAAGGGCCCAGCCCTGAAAGCTGTTGCTGCTCTTCACGGTGTGTTGGCACCCTATGTACAGGCACAACAGCACTGGGCATCTGTGCTTTCCCAGAGACGCAACATCTCAAGAGGCTCGGCCGCGGCAGAGCCTCTTGCCGAAAAGACAAACGTCCGGCTCCTTCTCCCACAAGGAAGGGCCGAGCCCGGAAAGCTGTTGCTTCTCTTCACGGTGCCTTGGTGTCCTTTCTACAGGCACAACAGCACTGGGGATCTGGGCTTTCCCAGAGACGCAACATCTCATGGGGCTCGGCCGCGGCATAGCCTCTTGCCGAAAAGGCAAATGTCCGGCTCTTTCTGCCACAGGGAAGGGCCCAGCCCTGAAAGCTTTTGCTGCTCTTCACGGTGCCTTGGCACCCTATCTACAGGCACAACAGCACTGGGCATCTGGGCTTTCCCAGAGACGCAACATCTCATGGCGCTCGGCCGCGGCAAACCCTCTTGCCGAAAAGTCAAACGTCCGGCTCCTTCTCCCACAGGGAAGGGCCCAGCCCTGAAAGCTGTTGCTGCTCTTCACGGTGCCTTGGCGCCCTATCTACAGGCACAACAGCACTGGCGTTCGGTGCTTTCCCAGAGACGCAACATCTCATGGCGCTCGGCCGCGTCAGAGCCTCTTGCCGAAAAGGCAAACGTCCGGCTACTTCTCCCACAGGGAAGGGCCCAGCCCTGAAAGCTGTTGCTGCTCTTCACGGTGCCTTGGCACCCTATCTACAGCCAAAAAAGCAGTGGGGATATGGGCTTTCTCAGAGACGCAACATCTCATGGCGCTCGGCCGCGGCAGAGCCTCTTGCCGAAAAGGCAAACGTCCGGCTCCTTCTCCCACAGGGAAGGGCCCAGCCCTGAAAGCTTTTGCTGCTCTTCACGGTGCCTTGGCGCCCTATCTACAGGCACAACAGGACTGGGGATCTGTGCTTTCCCAGAGACGCAGGATCTCATGGCGCTCGGCCGCGGCAGAGCCTCTTACCGAAAAGGCAAACGTCCGGCTCCTTCTCCCACAGGGAAGGGCCCAGCCCTGAAAGCTGTTGCTGCTCTTCACGGTGCCTATGCACACTATCTACAAGCACAACAGGACTGGGCATTTGGGCTTTCCCAGAGACGCAACATCTCATGGCGCTCGGCCGCGGCAGAGCCTCTTGCCGAAAAGGCAAACGTCCGGCTCCTTCTCCCACAAGGAAGGGCCCAGCCCTGAAAGCTGTTGCTGCTCTTCACGGTGCCTTGGCATCCTGTCTACAGGCACAACAGCACGGGGTATCTGGGCTTTCCCAGAGACGCAACATCTCATGGTGCTCGTCCGCGGCATAGCGTCTTGCCGAAAAGGCAAACATCCGGCTCCTTCTCCCACAGGGAAGGGCCCAGCACTGAAAGCTGTTGCTGCTCTTCACGGTGCCTTGGCACCCTATCTACAGGCACAACAGGACTGGGCATTTGGGCTTTCCCAGAGACGCAACGTCTCATGGCGCTCGGCCGCGGCAGAGCCTCTTGCCGAAAAGGCAAACGTCCGGCTCCTTCTCCCACAAGGAAGGGCCCAGCCCGGAAAGCTGTTGCTGCTCTTCACGGTGCCTTGGCACCCTATCTACACGCACAACAGCACTGGGGTTTGGTGCTTTTCCAGAGACGCAACATCTCATGGCGCTCGGCCGCGGCAGAGCCTCTTGCCGAAAAGGCAAACGTCTGGCTACTTCTGCCACAGGGAAGGGCCCAGCCCTGAAAGCTGTTGCTGCTCTTCACGGTGCGTTGGCACCCTATGTACAGGCACAACAGCACTGGGGATCTGTGCTTTCCCAGAGACGCAACATCTCAAGAGGCTCGGCCGCGGCAGAGCCTCTTGCCGAAAAGACAAACGTCCGGCTCCTTCTCCCACAGGGAAGGGCCGAGCCCGGAAAGCTGTTGCTTCTCTTCACGGTGCCTTGGTGTCCTTTCTACAGGCACAACAGCACTGGGGATCTGGGCTTTCCCAGAGACGCAACATCTCATGGGGCTCGGCCGCGGCATAGCCTCTTGCCGAAAAGGAAAATGTCCGGCTCTCTCTGCCACAGGGAAGGGCCCAGCCCTGAAAGCTTTTGCTGCTCTTCACGGTGCCTTGGCACCCTATCTACAGGCACAACAGGACTGGGCATCTGGGCTTTCCCAGAGACGCAACATCTCATGGCGCTCGTCCGCGGCAGACCCTCTTGCCGAAAAGTCAAACGTCCGGCTCCTTCTCCCACAGGGAAACGCCCAGCCCTGAAAGCTGTTGCTGCTCTTCACGGTGCCTTGGCACCCTATATACAGCTACAAAAGCACTGGGGTTATGGGCTTTCTCAGAGACGCAACATCTCATGGCGCTCGGCCGCGGCAGAGCCTCTTGCCGAAAAGGCAAACGTCCGGCTCCTTCTCCCACAGGGAAGGGCCCAGCCCGGAAAGCTGTTGCTGCTCTTCACGGTGCCTTGGCACCCTATGTACAGGCACAACAGCACGGGGGATCTGTGCTTTCCCAGAGGCGCAACATCTCATGGCGCTCGGCCGCGGCAGAGCCTCTTGCCAAAAAGGCAAACGTCCGGCTCCTTCTCCCACAAGGAAGGGCCCAGCCCGGAAAGCTGTTGCTGCTCTTCATGGTGCCTTGGCGCCCTATCTACAGGCACAACAGCACTGGGGTTTGGTGCTTTCCCAGACATGCAAAATCTCATGGCGCTCAGCCGCGGCAGAGCCTCTTGCCGAAAAGGCAAACGTCCGGCTCCTTCTCCCACAAGGAAGGGCCCAGCCCGGAAAGCTGTTTCTGCTCTTCACGGTGCCTTGGCACCCTGTGTACAGGCACAACAGCACTGGGGTTTGGTGCTTTCCCAGAGACGCAACATCTCATGGGGCTCGGCAGCGGCAGAGCCTCTTGCCGAAAAGACAAACGTCCTGCTCCTTCTCCCACAGGGAAGGGCCCAGCCCGGAAAGCTGTTGCTGGTCTTCACGGTGCCTTGGCACCCTATCTACAGGCACAACAGCACGGGGGATCTGTGCTTTCCCAGAGACGCAACATCTCATGGCGCTCGGCCGCGGCAGAGCCTCTTGCCGAAAAGGCAAACGTCTGGCTCCTTCTCCCACAAGGAAGGGCCCAGCCCTGAAAGCTCTTGCTGCTCTTCACGGTGCCTTGGCACCATATCTACAGGCACAACAGCACTGGGGTTTGGTGCTTTCCCAGAGACGCAACATCTCATGGCGCTCGGCCGCGGCAGAGCCTCTTGCCGAAAAGGCAAACGTCCGGCTCCTTCTCCCACAGGGAAGGGCCCAGCCCGGAAAGCTTTTGCTGCTATTCACGGTGCCTTGGCACCCTATGTACAGGCACAACAGCACTGGGGATTTGTGCTTTCCCAGAGACGCAACATCTCATGGCGCTCGGCCGCGGCAGAGCCTCTTGCCGAAAAGGCAAACGTCCGGCTCCTTCTCCCACAGGGCACGGCCCAGCCCTGAAAGCTGTTGCTGCTCTTCACGGTGCCTTGGCGCACTATGTACAGGCACAACAGCACTGGGGTTTGGTGCTTTCCCAGAGACGCAACATCTCATGGCGCTCGGCCGCGGCAGAGCCTCTTGCCGAAAAGGCAAACGTCTGGCTCCTTCTGCCACAGGGAAGGGCCCAGCCCTGAAAGCTGTTGCTGCTCTTCACGGTGCGTTGGCACCCTATGTACAGGCACAACAGCACTGGGGATCTGTGCTTTCCCAGAGACGCAACATCTCAAGAGGCTCGGCCGCGGCAGAGCCTCTTGCCGAAAAGACAAACGTCCGGCTCCTTCTCCCACAAGGAAGGGCCGAGCCCGGAAAGCTGTTGCTTCTCTTCACGGTGCCTTGGTGTCCTTTCTACAGGCACAACAGCACTGGGGATCTGGGCTTTCCCAGAGACGCAACATCTCATGGGGCTCGGCCGCGGCATAGCCTCTTGCCGAAAAGGCAAACGTCCGGCTCTTTCTGCCACAGGGAAGGGCCCAGCCCTGAAAGCTTTTGCTGCTCTTCACGGTGCCTTGGCACCCTATCTACAGGCACAACAGGACTGGGCATCTGGGCTTTCCCAGAGACGCAACATGTCATGGCGCTCGTCCGCGGCAGACCCTCTTGCCGAAAAGTCAAACGTCCGGCTCCTTCTCCCACAGGGAAACGCCCAGCCCTGAAAGCTGTTGCTGCTCTTCACGGTGCCTTGGCACCCTATCTACAGGCACAACAGGACTGGGCATTTGGGCTTTCCCAGAGACGCAACATCTCATGGCGCTCGGCCGCGGCAGAGCCTCTTGCCGAAAAGGCAAACGTCCGGCTCCTTCTCCCACAGGGAAGGGCCCAGCCCGGAAAGCTGTTGCTGCTCTTCATGGTGCCTTGGCGCCCTATCTACAGGCAGAACAGCACTGGGGTTTGGTGCTTTCCCAGACATGCAACATCTCATGGGGCTTGGCAACGGCAGAGCCTCTTGCCGAAAAGGCAAACGTCCGGCTCCTTCTCCCACAGGGAAGGGCCCAGCCCGGAAAGCTTTTGCTGCTATTCACGGTGCCTTGGCACCCTATGTACAGGCACAACAGTACTGGGGATCTGTGCTTTCCCAGAGACGCAACATCTCATGGCGCTCGGCCGCGGCAGAGCCTCTTGCCGAAAAGGCAAACGTCCGGCTCCTTCTCCCACAGGGAACGGCCCAGCCCTGAAAGCTGTTGCTGCTCTTCACGGTGCCTTGGCGCACTATGTACAGGCACAACAGCACTGGGGTTTGGTGCTTTCCCAGAGACGCAACATCTCATGGCGCTCGGCCGCGGCAGAGCCTCTTGCCGAAAAGGCAAACGTCCGGCTCCTTCTCCCACAGGGAACGGCCCAGCCCTGAAAGCTGTTGCTGCTCTTCACGGTGCCTTGGCGCACTATGTACAGGCACAACAGGACTGGGGTTTGGTGCTTTCCCAGAGACGCAACATCTCATGGCGCTCGGCCGCGGCAGAGCCTCTTGCCGAAAAGGCAAACGTCTGGCTCCTTCTGCCACAGGGAAGGGCCCAGCACTGAAAGATTTTGCTGCTCTTCACGGTGCCTGGGCACCCTATGTACAGGCACAACAGCACTGGGGATCTGTGCTTTCCCAGAGACGCAACATCTCAAGAGGCTCGGCCGCGGCAGAGCCTCTTGCCGAAAAGACAAAAGTCCTGCTCCTTCTCCCACAAGGAAGGGCCGAGCCCGGAAAGCTGTTGCTTCTCTTCACGGTGCCTTGGTGTCCTTTCTACAGGCACAACAGCACTGGGGATCTGGGCTTTCCCAGAGACGCAACATCTCATGGGGCTCGGCCGCGGCATAGCCTCTTGCCGAAAAGGCAAATGTCCGGCTCTTTCTGCCACAGGGAAGGGCCCAGCCCTGAAAGCTTTTGCTGCTCTTCACGGTGCCTTGGCACCCTATCTACAGGCACAACAGGACTGGGCATCTGGGCTTTCCCAGAGACGCAACATCTCATGGCGCTCGTCCGCGGCAGACCCTCTTGCCGAAAAGTCAAACGTCCGGCTCCTTCTCCCACAGGGAAACGCCCAGCCCTGAAAGCTGTTGCTGCTCTTCACGGTGCCTTGGCCCCCTATCTACAGGCACAACAGGACTGGGCATTTGGGCTTTCCCAGAGACGCAACGTCTCATGGCGCTCGGCCGCGGCAGAGCCTCTTGCCGAAAAGGCAAACGTCCGGCTCCTTCTCCCACAAGGAAGGGCCCAGCCCGGAAAGCTGTTGCTGCTCTTCACGGTGCCTTGGCACCCTATCTACAGGCACAACAGCACTGGGGTTTGGTGCTTTCCTAGAGACGCAACATCTCATGGCGCTCGGCCGCGGCAGAGCCTCTTGCCGAAAAGGCAAACGTCCGGCTCCTTCTCCCACAGGGAAGGGCCCAGCCCGGAAAGCTGTTGCTGCTCTTCACGGTGCCTTGGCGCCCTATCTACAGGCAGAACAGCACTGGGGTTTGGTGCTTTCCCAGACATGCAACATCTCATGGGGCTCGGCCGCGGCAGAGCCTCTTGCCGAAAAGGCAAACGTCCGGCTCCTTCTCCCACAGGGAAGGGCCCAGCCCGGAAAGCTTTTGCTGCTATTCACGGTGCCTTGGCACCCTATGTACAGGCACAACAGTACTGGGGATCTGTGCTTTCCCAGAGACGCAACATCTCATGGCGCTCGGCCGCGGCAGAGCCTCTTGCCGAAAAGGCAAACGTCCGGCTCCTTCTCCCACAGGGAACGGCCCAGCCCTGAAAGCTGTTGCTGCTCTTCACGGTGCCTTGGCGCACTATGTACAGGCACAACAGCACTGGGGTTTGGTGCTTTCCCAGAGACGCAACAACTCATGGCGCTCGTCCGCGGCAGAGCCTCTTGCCGAAAAGGCAAACGTCTGGCTCCTTCTGCCACAGGGAAGGGCCCAGCCCTGAAAGCTGTTGCTGCTCTTCACGGTGCGTTGGCACCCTATGTACAGGCACAACAGCACTGGGGATCTGGGCTTTCCCAGAGACGCAACATCTCAAGAGGCTCGGCCGCGGCAGAGCCTCTTGCCGAAAAGACAAACGTCCGGCTCCTTCTCCCACAAGGAAGGGCCCAGCCCGGAAAGCTGTTGCTGCTCTTCACGCTGCCTTGCTGTCCTTTCTACAGGCACAACAGCACTGGGGATCTGGGCTTTCCCAGAGACGCAACATCTCATGGGGCTCGGCCGCGGCATAGCCTCTTGCCGAAAAGGCAAATGTCCGGCTCTTTCTGCCACAGGGAAGGGCCCAGCCCTGAAAGCTTTTGCTGCTCTTCACGGTGCCTTGGCGCCCTATCTACAGGCACAACAGGACTGGGCATCTGGGCTTTCCCAGAGACGCAACATCTCATGGCGCTCGTCCGCGGCAGACCCTCTTGCCGAAAAGTCAAACGTCCGGCTCCTTCTCCCACAGGGAAACGCCCAGCCCTGAAAGCTGTTGCTGCTCTTCACGGTGCCTTGGCACCCTATATACAGCTACAAAAGCACTGGGGTTATGGGCTTTCTCAGAGACGCAACATCTCATGGCGCTCGGCCGCGGCAGAGCCTCTTGCCGAAAAGGCAAACGTCCGGCTCCTTCTCCCACAGGGAAGGGCCCAGCCCGGAAAGCTGTTGCTGCTCTTCACGGTGCCTTGGCGCCCTATGTACAGGCACAACAGAACGGGGGATCTGTGCTTTCCCAGAGGCGCAACATCTCATGGCGCTCGGCCGCGGCAGAGCCTCTTGCCAAAAAGGCAAACGTCCGGCTCCTTCTCCCAAAAGGAAGGGCCCAGCCCGGAAAGCTGTTGCTGCTCTTCATGGTGCCTTGGCGCCCTATCTACAGGCACAACAGCACTGGGGTTTGGTGCTTTCCCAGACATGCAAAATCTCATGGCGCTCGGCCGCGGCAGAGCCTCTTGCCGAAAAGGCAAACGTCCGGCTCCTTCTCCCACAGGGAAGGGCCCAGCCCTGAAAGCTGTTGCTGCTCTTCACGGTGCCTTGGCACCCTGTGTACAGGCACAACAGCACTGGGGTTTGGTGCTTTCCCAGAGACGCAACATCTCATGGGGCTCGGCAGCGGCAGAGCCTCTTGCCGAAAAGACAAACGTCCTGCTCCTTCTCCCACAGGGAAGGGCCCAGCCCGGAAAGCTGTTGCTGGTCTTCACGGTGCCTTGGCACCCTATCTACAGGCACAACAGCACGGGGGATCTGGGCTTTCTCAGAGACGCAACATCTCATGGCGCTCGGCCGCGGCAGAGCCTCTTGCCGAAAAGGCAAACGTCCGGCTCCTTCTCCCACAAGGAAGGGCCCAGCCCTGAAAGCTCTTGCTGCTCTTCACGGTGCCTTGGCACCCTATCTACAGGCACAACAGCACTGGGGTTTGGTGCTTTCCCAGAGACGCAACATCTCATGGCGCTCGGCCGCGGCAGAGCCTCTTGCCGAAAAGGCAAACGTCCAGCTCCTTCTGCCGCAAGGAAGGGCCCAGCCCTGAAAGCTGTTGCTGCTCTTCACGGTGCCTTGGCACCCTATATACAGCTACAAAAGCACTGGGGTTATGGGCTTTCTCAGAGACGCAACATCTCATGGCGCTCGGCCGCGGCAGAGCCTCTTGCCGAAAAGGCAAACGTCCGGCTCCTTCTCCCACAGGGAAGGGCCCAGCCCTGAAAGCTGTTGCTGCTCTTCATGGTGCCTTGGCGCCCTATCTACAGGCACAACAGCACTGGGGTTTGGTGCTTTCCCAGACAGGCAAAATCTCATGGCGCTCGGCCGCGGCAGAGCCTCTTGCCGAAAAGGCAAACGTCCGGCTCCTTGTCCCACAGGGAAGGGCCCAGCCCTGAAAGCTGTTGCTGCTCTTCACGGTGCCTTGGCGCCCTATCTACAGGCACAACAGCACTGGCGTTCGGTGCTTTCCCAGAGACGCAACATCTCATGGCGCTCGGCCGCGGAAGAGCCTCTTGCCGAAAAGGAAAACGTCCGGCTCCTTCTCCCACAGGGAAGGTCCCAGCACTGAAAGCTTTTGCTGCTCTTCACGGTGCCTTGGCGCCCTGTCTACAGGCACAAGAGGACTGGGGATCTGGGCTTTCCCAGAGACGCAGGATCTCATGGCGCTCGTCCGCGGCAGAGCCTCTTGCCAAAAAGGCAAAAGTCATGCTCCTTCTCCGACAGCGAAGGGCCCAGCCCTGAAAGCTTTTGCTGCTCTTCACGGTGCCTTGGCGCCCTATCTACAGCCACAAAAGCACTGGGGATCTGGGCTTTCTCAGACTCGCAACATCTCATGGCGCTCGGCGCGGCAGAGCCTCTTGCCGAAAAGGCAAACGTCCGGCTCCTTCTCACAGGGAAGGGCCCAGCCCTGAAAGCTGTTGCTGCTCTTCACGGTGCCTTGGTACCCTATGTACAGGCACAACAGCACTGGGGATATGGGCTTTCCCAGAGAAGCAACATCTCATGGCGCTCGGCCGCGGCAGAGCCTCTTGCCGAAAAGGCAAACGTCCGGCTCCTTCTCACAGGGAAGGGCCCAGCCCTGAAAGCTGTTGCTGCTCTTCACGGTGCCTTGGCACCCTATGTACAGGCACAACAGCACTGGGGTTTGGTGCTTTCCCAGAGACGCAACATCTCATGGCGCTCGGCCGCGGCAGAGCCTCTTGCCGAAAAGGCAAACGTCCGGCTCCTTCTCCCACAAGGAAGGGCCCAGCCCGGAAAGCTGTTGCTGCTCTTCACGGTGCCTTGGCACCCTATCTACAGGCACAACAGCACTGGGGATCTGGGCTTTCCCAGAGACGCAACATCTCATGGAGCTCGGCCGCGGCAGAGCCTCTTGCCGAAAAGCCAAACGTCCGGCTCCTTCTCCCACAGGGAAGGGCCCAGCCCGGAAAGCTGTTGCTGCTCTTCACGGTGCCTGGGCACCCTATGTACAGGCACAACAGCACTGGGGATCTGTGCTTTCCCAGAGACGCAACATCTCAAGAGGCTCGGCCGCGGCAGAGCCTCTTGCCGAAAAGACAAAAGTCCTGCTCCTTCTCCCACAAGGAAGGGCCGAGCCCGGAAAGCTGTTGCTTCTCTTCACGGTGCCTTGGTGTCCTTTCTACAGGCACAACAGCACTGGGGATCTGGGCTTTCCCAGAGACGCAACATCTCATGGGGCTCGGCCGCGGCATAGCCTCTTGCCGAAAAGGCAAATGTCCGGCTCTTTCTGCCACAGGGAAGGGCCCAGCCCTGAAAGCTTTTGCTGCTCTTCACGGTGCCTTGGCACCCTATCTACAGGCACAACAGGACTGGGCATCTGGGCTTTCCCAGAGACGCAACATCTCATGGCGCTCGTCCGCGGCAGACCCTCTTGCCGAAAAGTCAAACGTCCGGCTCCTTCTCCCACAGGGAAACGCCCAGCCCTGAAAGCTGTTGCTGCTCTTCACGGTGCCTTGGCACCCTATCTACAGGCACAACAGGACTGGGCATTTGGGCTTTCCCAGAGACGCAACGTCTCATGGCGCTCGGCCGCGGCAGAGCCTCTTGCCGAAAAGGCAAACGTCCGGCTCCTTCTCCCACAAGGAAGGGCCCAGCCCGGAAAGCTGTTGCTGCTCTTCACGGTGCCTTGGCACCCTATCTACAGGCACAACAGCACTGGGGTTTGGTGCTTTCCTAGAGACGCAACATCTCATGGCGCTCGGCCGCGGCAGAGCCTCTTGCCGAAAAGGCAAACGTCCGGCTCCTTCTCCCACAGGGAAGGGCCCAGCCCGGAAAGCTGTTGCTGCTCTTCACGGTGCCTTGGCGCCCTATCTACAGGCACAACAGCACTGGGGTTTGGTGCTTTCCCAGAGACGCAACATCTCATGGCGCTCGGCCGCGGCAGAGCCTCTTGCCGAAAAGGCAAACGTCCGGCTCCTTCTCCCACAGGGAAGGGCCCAGCCCGGAAAGCTTTTGCTGCTATTCACGGTGCCTTGGCACCCTATGTACAGGCACAACAGCACTGGGGATTTGTGCTTTCCCAGAGACGCAACATCTCATGGCGCTCGGCCGCGGCAGAGCCTCTTGCCGAAAAGGCAAACGTCCGGCTCCTTCTCCCACAGGGCACGGCCCAGCCCTGAAAGCTGTTGCTGCTCTTCACGGTGCCTTGGCGCACTATGTACAGGCACAACAGCACTGGGGTTTGGTGCTTTCCCAGAGACGCAACATCTCATGGCGCTCGGCCGCGGCAGAGCCTCTTGCCGAAAAGGCAAACGTCTGGCTCCTTCTGCCACAGGGAAGGGCCCAGCCCTGAAAGCTGTTGCTGCTCTTCACGGTGCGTTGGCACCCTATGTACAGGCACAACAGCAATGGGGATCTGTGCTTTCCCAGAGACGCAACATCTCAAGAGGCTCGGCCGCGGCAGAGCCTCTTGCCGAAAAGACAAACGTCCGGCTCCTTCTCCCACAAGGAAGGGCCGAGCCCGGAAAGCTGTTGCTTCTCTTCACGGTGCCTTGGTGTCCTTTCTACAGGCACAACAGCACTGGGGATCTGGGCTTTCCCAGAGACGCAACATCTCATGGGGCTCGGCCGCGGCATAGCCTCTTGCCGAAAAGGCAAACGTCCGGCTCTTTCTGCCACAGGGAAGGGCCCAGCCCTGAAAGCTTTTGCTGCTCTTCACGGTGCCTTGGCACCCTATCTACAGGCACAACAGGACTGGGCATCTGGGCTTTCCCAGAGACTCAACATCTCATGGCGCTCGTCCGCGGCAGACCCTCTTGCCGAAAAGTCAAACGTCCGGCTCCTTCTCCCACAGGGAAACGCCCAGCCCTGAAAGCTGTTGCTGCTCTTCACGGTGCCTTGGCACCCTATCTACAGGCACAACAGGACTGGGCATTTGGGCTTTCCCAGAGACGCAACATCTCATGGCGCTCGGCCGCGGCAGAGCCTCTTGCCGAAAAGGCAAACGTCCGGCTCCTTCTCCCACAGGGAAGGGCCCAGCCCGGAAAGCTGTTGCTGCTCTTCATGGTGCCTTGGCGCCCTATCTACAGGCAGAACAGCACTGGGGTTTGGTGCTTTCCCAGACATGCAACATCTCATGGGGCTTGGCAACGGCAGAGCCTCTTGCCGAAAAGGCAAACGTCCGGCTCCTTCTCCCACAGGGAAGGGCCCAGCCCGGAAAGCTTTTGCTGCTATTCACGGTGCCTTGGCACCCTATGTACAGGCACAACAGTACTGGGGATCTGTGCTTTCCCAGAGACGCAACATCTCATGGCGCTCGGCCGCGGCAGAGCCTCTTGCCGAAAAGGCAAACGTCCGGCTCCTTCTCCCACAGGGAACGGCCCAGCCCTGAAAGCTGTTGCTGCTCTTCACGGTGCCTTGGCGCACTATGTACAGGCACAACAGCACTGGGGTTTGGTGCTTTCCCAGAGACGCAACATCTCATGGCGCTCGGCCGCGGCAGAGCCTCTTGCCGAAAAGGCAAACGTCCGGCTCCTTCTCCCACAGGGAACGGCCCAGCCCTGAAAGCTGTTGCTGCTCTTCACGGTGCCTTGGCGCACTATGTACAGGCACAACAGGACTGGGGTTTGGTGCTTTCCCAGAGACGCAACATCTCATGGCGCTCGGCCGCGGCAGAGCCTCTTGCCGAAAAGGCAAACGTCTGGCTCCTTCTGCCACAGGGAAGGGCCCAGCACTGAAAGATTTTGCTGCTCTTCACGGTGCCTGGGCACCCTATGTACAGGCACAACAGCACTGGGGATCTGTGCTTTCCCAGAGACGCAACATCTCAAGAGGCTCGGCCGCGGCAGAGCCTCTTGCCGAAAAGACAAAAGTCCTGCTCCTTCTCCCACAAGGAAGGGCCGAGCCCGGAAAGCTGTTGCTTCTCTTCACGGTGCCTTGGTGTCCTTTCTACAGGCACAACAGCACTGGGGTTTGGTGCTTTCCCAGAGACGCAACAACTCATGGCGCTCGGCCGCGGCAGAGCCTCTTGCCGAAAAGGCAAACGTCCGGCTCCTTCTCCCACAGGGCACGGCCCAGCCCTGAAAGCTGTTGCTGCTCTTCACGGTGCCTTGGCGCACTATGTACAGGCACAACAGCACTGGGGTTTGGTGCTTTCCCAGAGACGCAACATCTCATGGCGCTCGGCCGCGGCAGAGCCTCTTGCCGAAAAGGCAAACGTCTGGCTCCTTCTGCCACAGGGAAGGGCCCAGCCCTGAAAGCTGTTGCTGCTCTTCACGGTGCGTTGGCACCCTATGTACAGGCACAACAGCAATGGGGATCTGTGCTTTCCCAGAGACGCAACATCTCAAGAGGCTCGGCCGCGGCAGAGCCTCTTGCCGAAAAGACAAACGTCCGGCTCCTTCTCCCACAAGGAAGGGCCGAGCCCGGAAAGCTGTTGCTTCTCTTCACGGTGCCTTGGTGTCCTTTCTACAGGCACAACAGCACTGGGGATCTGGGCTTTCCCAGAGACGCAACATCTCATGGGGCTCGGCCGCGGCATAGCCTCTTGCCGAAAAGGCAAACGTCCGGCTCTTTCTGCCACAGGGAAGGGCCCAGCCCTGAAAGCTTTTGCTGCTCTTCACGGTGCCTTGGCACCCTATCTACAGGCACAACAGGACTGGGCATCTGGGCTTTCCCAGAGACTCAACATCTCATGGCGCTCGTCCGCGGCAGACCCTCTTGCCGAAAAGTCAAACGTCCGGCTCCTTCTCCCACAGGGAAACGCCCAGCCCTGAAAGCTGTTGCTGCTCTTCACGGTGCCTTGGCACCCTATCTACAGGCACAACAGGACTGGGCATTTGGGCTTTCCCAGAGACGCAACATCTCATGGCGCTCGGCCGCGGCAGAGCCTCTTGCCGAAAAGGCAAACGTCCGGCTCCTTCTCCCACAGGGAAGGGCCCAGCCCGGAAAGCTGTTGCTGCTCTTCATGGTGCCTTGGCGCCCTATCTACAGGCAGAACAGCACTGGGGTTTGGTGCTTTCCCAGACATGCAACATCTCATGGGGCTTGGCAACGGCAGAGCCTCTTGCCGAAAAGGCAAACGTCCGGCTCCTTCTCCCACAGGGAACGGCCCAGCCCTGAAAGCTGTTGCTGCTCTTCACGGTGCCTTGGCGCACTATGTACAGGCACAACAGCACTGGGGTTTGGTGCTTTCCCAGAGACGCAACATCTCATGGCGCTCGGCCGCGGCAGAGCCTCTTGCCGAAAAGGCAAACGTCCGGCTCCTTCTCCCACAGGGAACGGCCCAGCCCTGAAAGCTGTTGCTGCTCTTCACGGTGCCTTGGCACCCTATCTACAGGCACAACAGCACTGGGGTTTGGTGCTTTCCTAGAGACGCAACATCTCATGGCGCTCGGCCGCGGCAGAGCCTCTTGCCGAAAAGGCAAACGTCCGGCTCCTTCTCCCACAGGGAAGGGCCCAGCCCGGAAAGCTGTTGCTGCTCTTCACGGTGCCTTGGCACCCTATCTACAGGCACAACAGCACTGGGGTTTGGTGCTTTCCTAGAGACGCAACATCTCATGGCGCTCGGCCGCGGCAGAGCCTCTTGCCGAAAAGGCAAACGTCCGGCTCCTTCTCCCACAGGGAAGGGCCCAGCCCGGAAAGCTGTTGCTGCTCTTCACGGTGCCTTGGCGCCCTATCTACAGGCACAACAGCACTGGGGTTTGGTGCTTTCCCAGAGACGCAACATCTCATGGCGCTCGGCCGCGGCAGAGCCTCTTGCCGAAAAGGCAAACGTCCGGCTCCTTCTCCCACAGGGAAGGGCCCAGCCCGGAAAGCTTTTGCTGCTATTCACGGTGCCTTGGCACCCTATGTACAGGCACAACAGCACTGGGGATTTGTGCTTTCCCAGAGACGCAACATCTCATGGCGCTCGGCCGCGGCAGAGCCTCTTGCCGAAAAGGCAAACGTCCGGCTCCTTCTCCCACAGGGCACGGCCCAGCCCTGAAAGCTGTTGCTGCTCTTCACGGTGCCTTGGCGCACTATGTACAGGCACAACAGCACTGGGGTTTGGTGCTTTCCCAGAGACGCAACATCTCATGGCGCTCGGCCGCGGCAGAGCCTCTTGCCGAAAAGGCAAACGTCTGGCTCCTTCTGCCACAGGGAAGGGCCCAGCCCTGAAAGCTGTTGCTGCTCTTCACGGTGCGTTGGCACCCTATGTACAGGCACAACAGCAATGGGGATCTGTGCTTTCCCAGAGACGCAACATCTCAAGAGGCTCGGCCGCGGCAGAGCCTCTTGCCGAAAAGACAAACGTCCGGCTCCTTCTCCCACAAGGAAGGGCCGAGCCCGGAAAGCTGTTGCTTCTCTTCACGGTGCCTTGGTGTCCTTTCTACAGGCACAACAGCACTGGGGATCTGGGCTTTCCCAGAGACGCAACATCTCATGGGGCTCGGCCGCGGCATAGCCTCTTGCCGAAAAGGCAAACGTCCGGCTCTTTCTGCCACAGGGAAGGGCCCAGCCCTGAAAGCTTTTGCTGCTCTTCACGGTGCCTTGGCACCCTATCTACAGGCACAACAGGACTGGGCATCTGGGCTTTCCCAGAGACTCAACATCTCATGGCGCTCGTCCGCGGCAGACCCTCTTGCCGAAAAGTCAAACGTCCGGCTCCTTCTCCCACAGGGAAACGCCCAGCCCTGAAAGCTGTTGCTGCTCTTCACGGTGCCTTGGCACCCTATCTACAGGCACAACAGGACTGGGCATTTGGGCTTTCCCAGAGACGCAACATCTCATGGCGCTCGGCCGCGGCAGAGCCTCTTGCCGAAAAGGCAAACGTCCGGCTCCTTCTCCCACAGGGAAGGGCCCAGCCCGGAAAGCTGTTGCTGCTCTTCATGGTGCCTTGGCGCCCTATCTACAGGCAGAACAGCACTGGGGTTTGGTGCTTTCCCAGACATGCAACATCTCATGGGGCTTGGCAACGGCAGAGCCTCTTGCCGAAAAGGCAAACGTCCGGCTCCTTCTCCCACAGGGAACGGCCCAGCCCTGAAAGCTGTTGCTGCTCTTCACGGTGCCTTGGCGCACTATGTACAGGCACAACAGCACTGGGGTTTGGTGCTTTCCCAGAGACGCAACATCTCATGGCGCTCGGCCGCGGCAGAGCCTCTTGCCGAAAAGGCAAACGTCCGGCTCCTTCTCCCACAGGGAACGGCCCAGCCCTGAAAGCTGTTGCTGCTCTTCACGGTGCCTTGGCGCACTATGTACAGGCACAACAGGACTGGGGTTTGGTGCTTTCCCAGAGACGCAACATCTCATGGCGCTCGGCCGCGGCAGAGCCTCTTGCCGAAAAGGCAAACGTCTGGCTCCTTCTGCCACAGGGAAGGGCCCAGCACTGAAAGATTTTGCTGCTCTTCACGGTGCCTGGGCACCCTATGTACAGGCACAACAGCACTGGGGATCTGTGCTTTCCCAGAGACGCAACATCTCAAGAGGCTCGGCCGCGGCAGAGCCTCTTGCCGAAAAGACAAAAGTCCTGCTCCTTCTCCCACAAGGAAGGGCCGAGCCCGGAAAGCTGTTGCTTCTCTTCACGGTGCCTTGGTGTCCTTTCTACAGGCACAACAGCACTGGGGATCTGGGCTTTCCCAGAGACGCAACATCTCATGGGGCTCGGCCGCGGCATAGCCTCTTGCCGAAAAGGCAAATGTCCGGCTCTTTCTGCCACAGGGAAGGGCCCAGCCCTGAAAGCTTTTGCTGCTCTTCACGGTGCCTTGGCACCCTATCTACAGGCACAACAGGACTGGGCATCTGGGCTTTCCCAGAGACGCAACATCTCATGGCGCTCGTCCGCGGCAGACCCTCTTGCCGAAAAGTCAAACGTCCGGCTCCTTCTCCCACAGGGAAACGCCCAGCCCTGAAAGCTGTTGCTGCTCTTCACGGTGCCTTGGCCCCCTATCTACAGGCACAACAGGACTGGGCATTTGGGCTTTCCCAGAGACGCAACGTCTCATGGCGCTCGGCCGCGGCAGAGCCTCTTGCCGAAAAGGCAAACGTCCGGCTCCTTCTCCCACAAGGAAGGGCCCAGCCCGGAAAGCTGTTGCTGCTCTTCACGGTGCCTTGGCACCCTATCTACAGGCACAACAGCACTGGGGTTTGGTGCTTTCCTAGAGACGCAACATCTCATGGCGCTCGGCCGCGGCAGAGCCTCTTGCCGAAAAGGCAAACGTCCGGCTCCTTCTCCCACAGGGAAGGGCCCAGCCCGGAAAGCTGTTGCTGCTCTTCACGGTGCCTTGGCGCCCTATCTACAGGCAGAACAGCACTGGGGTTTGGTGCTTTCCCAGACATGCAACATCTCATGGGGCTCGGCCGCGGCAGAGCCTCTTGCCGAAAAGGCAAACGTCCGGCTCCTTCTCCCACAGGGAAGGGCCCAGCCCGGAAAGCTTTTGCTGCTATTCACGGTGCCTTGGCACCCTATGTACAGGCACAACAGTACTGGGGATCTGTGCTTTCCCAGAGACGCAACATCTCATGGCGCTCGGCCGCGGCAGAGCCTCTTGCCGAAAAGGCAAACGTCCGGCTCCTTCTCCCACAGGGAACGGCCCAGCCCTGAAAGCTGTTGCTGCTCTTCACGGTGCCTTGGCGCACTATGTACAGGCACAACAGCACTGGGGTTTGGTGCTTTCCCAGAGACGCAACAACTCATGGCGCTCGTCCGCGGCAGAGCCTCTTGCCGAAAAGGCAAACGTCTGGCTCCTTCTGCCACAGGGAAGGGCCCAGCCCTGAAAGCTGTTGCTGCTCTTCACGGTGCGTTGGCACCCTATGTACAGGCACAACAGCACTGGGGATCTGGGCTTTCCCAGAGACGCAACATCTCAAGAGGCTCGGCCGCGGCAGAGCCTCTTGCCGAAAAGACAAACGTCCGGCTCCTTCTCCCACAAGGAAGGGCCCAGCCCGGAAAGCTGTTGCTGCTCTTCACGCTGCCTTGCTGTCCTTTCTACAGGCACAACAGCACTGGGGATCTGGGCTTTCCCAGAGACGCAACATCTCATGGGGCTCGGCCGCGGCATAGCCTCTTGCCGAAAAGGCAAATGTCCGGCTCTTTCTGCCACAGGGAAGGGCCCAGCCCTGAAAGCTTTTGCTGCTCTTCACGGTGCCTTGGCGCCCTATCTACAGGCACAACAGGACTGGGCATCTGGGCTTTCCCAGAGACGCAACATCTCATGGCGCTCGTCCGCGGCAGACCCTCTTGCCGAAAAGTCAAACGTCCGGCTCCTTCTCCCACAGGGAAACGCCCAGCCCTGAAAGCTGTTGCTGCTCTTCACGGTGCCTTGGCACCCTATATACAGCTACAAAAGCACTGGGGTTATGGGCTTTCTCAGAGACGCAACATCTCATGGCGCTCGGCCGCGGCAGAGCCTCTTGCCGAAAAGGCAAACGTCCGGCTCCTTCTCCCACAGGGAAGGGCCCAGCCCGGAAAGCTGTTGCTGCTCTTCACGGTGCCTTGGCGCCCTATGTACAGGCACAACAGAACGGGGGATCTGTGCTTTCCCAGAGGCGCAACATCTCATGGCGCTCGGCCGCGGCAGAGCCTCTTGCCAAAAAGGCAAACGTCCGGCTCCTTCTCCCACAAGGAAGGGCCCAGCCCGGAAAGCTGTTGCTGCTCTTCATGGTGCCTTGGCGCCCTATCTACAGGCACAACAGCACTGGGGTTTGGTGCTTTCCCAGACATGCAAAATCTCATGGCGCTCGGCCGCGGCAGAGCCTCTTGCCGAAAAGGCAAACGTCCGGCTCCTTCTCCCACAGGGAAGGGCCCAGCCCTGAAAGCTGTTGCTGCTCTTCACGGTGCCTTGGCACCCTGTGTACAGGCACAACAGCACTGGGGTTTGGTGCTTTCCCAGAGACGCAACATCTCATGGGGCTCGGCAGCGGCAGAGCCTCTTGCCGAAAAGACAAACGTCCTGCTCCTTCTCCCACAGGGAAGGGCCCAGCCCGGAAAGCTGTTGCTGGTCTTCACGGTGCCTTGGCACCCTATCTACAGGCACAACAGCACGGGGGATCTGGGCTTTCTCAGAGACGCAACATCTCATGGCGCTCGGCCGCGGCAGAGCCTCTTGCCGAAAAGGCAAACGTCCGGCTCCTTCTCCCACAAGGAAGGGCCCAGCCCTGAAAGCTCTTGCTGCTCTTCACGGTGCCTTGGCACCCTATCTACAGGCACAACAGCACTGGGGTTTGGTGCTTTCCCAGAGACGCAACATCTCATGGCGCTCGGCCGCGGCAGAGCCTCTTGCCGAAAAGGCAAACGTCCAGCTCCTTCTGCCGCAAGGAAGGGCCCAGCCCTGAAAGCTGTTGCTGCTCTTCACGGTGCCTTGGCACCCTATCTACAGGCACAACAGGACTGCGCATCTGGGCTTTCCCAGAGACGCAACATCTCATGGCGCTCGTCCGCGGCAGACCCTCTTGCCGAAAAGGCAAACGTCCGGCTCCTTCTCCCACAGGGAAGGGCCCAGCCCTGAAAGCTGTTGCTGCTCTTCACGGTGCCTTGGCACCCTATATACAGCTACAAAAGCACTGGGGTTATGGGCTTTCTCAGAGACGCAACATCTCATGGCGCTCGGCCGCGGCAGAGCCTCTTGCCTAAAAGGCAAACGTCCGGCTCCTTCTCCCACAGGGAAGGGCCCAGCCCTGAAAGCTGTTGCTGCTCTTCACGGTGCCTTGGCGCCCTATCTACAGGCACAACAGCACTGGGGTTTGGTGCTTTCCCAGACATGCAAAATCTCATGGCGCTCGTCCGCGGCAGAGCCTCTTGCCGAAAAGGCAAACGTCCGGCTCCTTGTCCCACAGGGAAGGGCCCAGCCCTGAAAGCTGTTGCTGCTCTTCACGGTGCCTTGGCACCCTATATACAGCTACAAAAGCACTAGGGTTATGGGCTTTCTCAGAGACGCAACATCTCATGGCGCTCGGCCGCGGCAGAGCCTCTTGCCGAAAAGGCAAACGTCCGGCTCCTTCTCCCACAGGGAAGGGCCCAGCCCTGAAAGCTGTTGCTGCTCTTCATGGTGCCTTGGCGCCCTATCTACAGGCACAACAGCACTGGGGTTTGGTGCTTTCCCAGACAGGCAAAATCTCATGGCGCTCGGCCGCGGCAGAGCCTCTTGCCGAAAAGGCAAACGTCCGGCTCCTTGTCCCACAGGGAAGGGCCCAGCCCTGAAAGCTGTTGCTGCTCTTCACGGTGCCTTGGCGCCCTATCTACAGGCACAACAGCACTGGCGTTCGGTGCTTTCCCAGAGACGCAACATCTCATTGCGCTCGGCCGCGGAAGAGCCTCTTGCCGAAAAGGAAAACGTCCGGCTCCTTCTCCCACAGGGAAGGTCCCAGCACTGAAAGCTTTTGCTGCTCTTCACGGTGCCTTGGCGCCCTGTCTACAGGCACAAGAGGACTGGGGATCTGGGCTTTCCCAGAGACGCAGGATCTCATGGCGCTCGTCCGCGGCAGAGCCTCTTGCCAAAAAGGCAAAAGTCATGCTCCTTCTCCGACAGCGAAGGGCCCAGCCCTGAAAGCTTTTGCTGCTCTTCACGGTGCCTTGGCGCCCTATCTACAGCCACAAAAGCACTGGGGATCTGGGCTTTCTCAGACTCGCAACATCTCATGGCGCTCGGCGCGGCAGAGCCTCTTGCCGAAAAGGCAAACGTCCGGCTCCTTCTCACAGGGAAGGGCCCAGCCCGGAAAGCTGTTGCTGCTCTTCACGGTGCCTTGGTACCCTATGTACAGGCACAACAGCACTGGGGATATGGGCTTTCCCAGAGACTCAACATCTCATGGCGCTCGGCCGCGGCAGAGCCTCTTGCCAAAAAGGCAAACGTCCGGCTCCTTCTCCCACAGGGAAGGGCCCAGCACTAAAAGCTTTTCCTGCTCTTCACGGTGCCTTGGCGCCCTATCCACAGGCACAACAGCTCTGCGGATCTGTGCTTTCCCAGAGAAGCAACATCTCATGGCGCTCGGCCGCGGCAGAGCCTCTTGCCGAAAAGGCAAACGTCCGGCTCCTTCTCACAGGGAAGGGCCCAGCCCTGAAAGCTGTTGCTGCTCTTCACGGTGCCTTGGCACCCTATGTACAGGCACAACAGCACTGGGGTTTGGTGCTTTCCCAGAGACGCAACATCTCATGGCGCTCGGCCGCGGCAGAGCCTCTTGCCGAAAAGGCAAACGTCCGGCTCCTTCTCCCACAAGGAAGGGCCCAGCCCGGAAAGCTGTTGCTGCTCTTCACGGTGCCTTGGCACCCTATCTACAGGCACAACAGCACTGGGGATCTGGGCTTTCCCAGAGACGCAACATCTCATGGAGCTCGGCCGCGGCAGAGCCTCTTGCCGAAAAGCCAAACGTCCGGCTCCTTCTCCCACAGGGAAGGGCCCAGCCCGGAAAGCTGTTGCTGCTCTTCACGGTGCCTGGGCACCCTATGTACAGGCACAACAGCACTGGGGATCTGTGCTTTCCCAGAGACGCAACATCTCAAGAGGCTCGGCCGCGGCAGAGCCTCTTGCCGAAAAGACAAAAGTCCTGCTCCTTCTCCCACAAGGAAGGGCCGAGCCCGGAAAGCTGTTGCTTCTCTTCACGGTGCCTTGGTGTCCTTTCTACAGGCACAACAGCACTGGGGATCTGGGCTTTCCCAGAGACGCAACATCTCATGGGGCTCGGCCGCGGCATAGCCTCTTGCCGAAAAGGCAAATGTCCGGCTCTTTCTGCCACAGGGAAGGGCCCAGCCCTGAAAGCTTTTGCTGCTCTTCACGGTGCCTTGGCACCCTATCTACAGGCACAACAGGACTGGGCATCTGGGCTTTCCCAGAGACGCAACATCTCATGGCGCTCGTCCGCGGCAGACCCTCTTGCCGAAAAGTCAAACGTCCGGCTCCTTCTCCCACAGGGAAACGCCCAGCCCTGAAAGCTGTTGCTGCTCTTCACGGTGCCTTGGCACCCTATCTACAGGCACAACAGGACTGGGCATTTGGGCTTTCCCAGAGACGCAACGTCTCATGGCGCTCGGCCGCGGCAGAGCCTCTTGCCGAAAAGGCAAACGTCCAGCTCCTTCTCCCACAAGGAAGGGCCCAGCCCGGAAAGCTGTTGCTGCTCTTCACGGTGCCTTGGCACCCTATCTACAGGCACAACAGCACTGGGGTTTGGTGCTTTCCTAGAGACGCAACATCTCATGGCGCTCGGCCGCGGCAGAGCCTCTTGCCGAAAAGGCAAACGTCCGGCTCCTTCTCCCACAGGGAAGGGCCCAGCCCGGAAAGCTGTTGCTGCTCTTCACGGTGCCTTGGCGCCCTATCTACAGGCAGAACAGCACTGGGGTTTGGTGCTTTCCCAGACATGCAACATCTCATGGGGCTCGGCCGCGGCAGAGCCTCTTGCCGAAAAGGCAAACGTCCGGCTCCTTCTCCCACAGGGAAGGGCCCAGCCCGGAAAGCTTTTGCTGCTATTCACGGTGCCTTGGCACCCTATGTACAGGCACAACAGTACTGGGGATCTGTGCTTTCCCAGAGACGCAACATCTCATGGCGCTCGGCCGCGGCAGAGCCTCTTGCCGAAAAGGCAAACGTCCGGCTCCTTCTCCCACAGGGAACGGCCCAGCCCTGAAAGCTGTTGCTGCTCTTCACGGTGCCTTGGCGCACTATGTACAGGCACAACAGCACTGGGGTTTGGTGCTTTCCCAGAGACGCAACAACTCATGGCGCTCGGCCGCGGCAGAGCCTCTTGCCGAAAAGGCAAACGTCTGGCTCCTTCTGCCACAGGGAAGGGCCCAGCCCTGAAAGCTGTTGCTGCTCTTCACGGTGCGTTGGCACCCTATGTACAGGCACAACAGCACTGGGGATCTGGGCTTTCCCAGAGACGCAACATCTCAAGAGGCTCGGCCGCGGCAGAGCCTCTTGCCGAAAAGACAAACGTCCGGCTCCTTCTCCCACAAGGAAGGGCCGAGCCCGGAAAGCTGTTGCTTCTCTTCACGGTGCCTTGGTGTCCTTTCTACAGGCACAACAGCACTGGGGATCTGGGCTTTCCCAGAGACGCAACATCTCATGGGGCTCGGCCGCGGCATAGCCTCTTGCCGAAAAGGCAAATGTCCGGCTCTTTCTGCCACAGGGAAGGGCCCAGCCCTGAAAGCTTTTGCTGCTCTTCACGGTGCCTTGGCGCCCTATCTACAGGCACAACAGGACTGGGCATCTGGGCTTTCCCAGAGACGCAACATCTCATGGCGCTCGTCCGCGGCAGACCCTCTTGCCGAAAAGTCAAACGTCCGGCTCCTTCTCCCACAGGGAAACGCCCAGCCCTGAAAGCTGTTGCTGCTCTTCACGGTGCCTTGGCACCCTATATACAGCTACAAAAGCACTGGGGTTATGGGCTTTCTCAGAGACGCAACATCTCATGGCGCTCGGCCCGCGGCAGAGCCTCTTGCCGAAAAGGCAAACGTCCGGCTCCTTCTCCCACAGGGAAGGGCCCAGCCCGGAAAGCTGTTGCTGCTCTTCACGGTGCCTTGGCGCCCTATGTACAGGCACAACAGCACGGGGGATCTGTGCTTTCCCAGAGGCGCAACATCTCATGGGGCTCGGCCGCGGCAGAGCCTCTTGCCAAAAAGGCAAACGTCCGGCTCCTTCTCCCACAAGGAAGGGCCCAGCCCGGAAAGCTGTTGCTGCTCTTCATGGTGCCTTGGCGCCCTATCTACAGGCACAACAGCACTGGGGTTTGGTGCTTTCCCAGACATGCAAAATCTCATGGCGCTCGGCCGCGGCAGAGCCTCTTGCCGAAAAGGCAAACGTCCGGCTCCTTCTCACAGGGAAGGGCCCAGCCCGGAAAGCTGTTGCTGCTCTTCACGGTGCCTTGGTACCCTATGTACAGGCACAACAGCACTGGGGATATGGGCTTTCCCAGAGACTCAACATCTCATGGCGCTCGGCCGCGGCAGAGCCTCTTGCCAAAAAGGCAAACGTCCGGCTCCTTCTCCCACAGGGAAGGGCCCAGCACTAAAAGCTTTTCCTGCTCTTCACGGTGCCTTGGCGCCCTATCCACAGGCACAACAGCTCTGCGGATCTGTGCTTTCCCAGAGAAGCAACATCTCATGGCGCTCGGCCGCGGCAGAGCCTCTTGCCGAAAAGGCAAACGTCCGGCTCCTTCTCACAGGGAAGGGCCCAGCCCTGAAAGCTGTTGCTGCTCTTCACGGTGCCTTGGCACCCTATGTACAGGCACAACAGCACTGGGGTTTGGTGCTTTCCCAGAGACGCAACATCTCATGGCGCTCGGCCGCGGCAGAGCCTCTTGCCGAAAAGGCAAACGTCCGGCTCCTTCTCCCACAAGGAAGGGCCCAGCCCGGAAAGCTGTTGCTGCTCTTCACGGTGCCTTGGCGCACTATGTACAGGCACAACAGGACTGGGGTTTGGTGCTTTCCCAGAGACGCAACATCTCATGGCGCTCGGCCGCGGCAGAGCCTCTTGCCGAAAAGGCAAACGTCTGGCTCCTTCTGCCACAGGGAAGGGCCCAGCACTGAAAGATTTTGCTGCTCTTCACGGTGCCTGGGCACCCTATGTACAGGCACAACAGCACTGGGGATCTGTGCTTTCCCAGAGACGCAACATCTCAAGAGGCTCGGCCGCGGCAGAGCCTCTTGCCGAAAAGACAAAAGTCCTGCTCCTTCTCCCACAAGGAAGGGCCGAGCCCGGAAAGCTGTTGCTTCTCTTCACGGTGCCTTGGTGTCCTTTCTACAGGCACAACAGCACTGGGGATCTGGGCTTTCCCAGAGACGCAACATCTCATGGGGCTCGGCCGCGGCATAGCCTCTTGCCGAAAAGGCAAATGTCCGGCTCTTTCTGCCACAGGGAAGGGCCCAGCCCTGAAAGCTTTTGCTGCTCTTCACGGTGCCTTGGCACCCTATCTACAGGCACAACAGGACTGGGCATCTGGGCTTTCCCAGAGACGCAACATCTCATGGCGCTCGTCCGCGGCAGACCCTCTTGCCGAAAAGTCAAACGTCCGGCTCCTTCTCCCACAGGGAAACGCCCAGCCCTGAAAGCTGTTGCTGCTCTTCACGGTGCCTTGGCACCCTATCTACAGGCACAACAGGACTGGGCATTTGGGCTTTCCAGAGACGCAACGTCTCATGGCGCTCGGCCGCGGCAGAGCCTCTTGCCGAAAAGGCAAACGTCCAGCTCCTTCTCCCACAAGGAAGGGCCCAGCCCGGAAAGCTGTTGCTGCTCTTCACGGTGCCTTGGCACCCTATCTACAGGCACAACAGCACTGGGGTTTGGTGCTTTCCTAGAGACGCAACATCTCATGGCGCTCGGCCGCGGCAGAGCCTCTTGCCGAAAAGGCAAACGTCCGGCTCCTTCTCCCACAGGGAAGGGCCCAGCCCTGAAAGCTGTTGCTGCTCTTCACGGTGCCTTGGCGCCCTATCTACAGGCAGAACAGCACTGGGGTTTGGTGCTTTCCCAGACATGCAACATCTCATGGGGCTCGGCCGCGGCAGAGCCTCTTGCCGAAAAGGCAAACGTCCGGCTCCTTCTCCCACAGGGAAGGGCCCAGCCCGGAAAGCTTTTGCTGCTATTCACGGTGCCTTGGCACCCTATGTACAGGCACAACAGTACTGGGGATCTGTGCTTTCCCAGAGACGCAACATCTCATGGCGCTCGGCCGCGGCAGAGCCTCTTGCCGAAAAGGCAAACGTCCGGCTCCTTCTCCCACAGGGAACGGCCCAGCCCTGAAAGCTGTTGCTGCTCTTCACGGTGCCTTGGCGCACTATGTACAGGCACAACAGCACTGGGGTTTGGTGCTTTCCCAGAGACGCAACAACTCATGGCGCTCGGCCGCGGCAGAGCCTCTTGCCGAAAAGGCAAACGTCTGGCTCCTTCTGCCACAGGGAAGGGCCCAGCCCTGAAAGCTGTTGCTGCTCTTCACGGTGCGTTGGCACCCTATGTACAGGCACAACAGCACTGGGGATCTGGGCTTTCCCAGAGACGCAACATCTCAAGAGGCTCGGCCGCGGCAGAGCCTCTTGCCGAAAAGACAAACGTCCGGCTCCTTCTCCCACAAGGAAGGGCCGAGCCCGGAAAGCTGTTGCTTCTCTTCACGGTGCCTTGGTGTCCTTTCTACAGGCACAACAGCACTGGGGATCTGGGCTTTCCCAGAGACGCAACATCTCATGGGGCTCGGCCGCGGCATAGCCTCTTGCCGAAAAGGCAAATGTCCGGCTCTTTCTGCCACAGGGAAGGGCCCAGCCCTGAAAGCTTTTGCTGCTCTTCACGGTGCCTTGGCGCCCTATCTACAGGCACAACAGGACTGGGCATCTGGGCTTTCCCAGAGACGCAACATCTCATGGCGCTCGTCCGCGGCAGACCCTCTTGCCGAAAAGTCAAACGTCCGGCTCCTTCTCCCACAGGGAAACGCCCAGCCCTGAAAGCTGTTGCTGCTCTTCACGGTGCCTTGGCACCCTATATACAGCTACAAAAGCACTGGGGTTATGGGCTTTCTCAGAGACGCAACATCTCATGGCGCTCGGCCGCGGCAGAGCCTCTTGCCGAAAAGGCAAACGTCCGGCTCCTTCTCCCACAGGGAAGGGCCCAGCCCGGAAAGCTGTTGCTGCTCTTCACGGTGCCTTGGCGCCCTATGTACAGGCACAACAGCACGGGGGATCTGTGCTTTCCCAGAGGCGCAACATCTCATGGCGCTCGGCCGCGGCAGAGCCTCTTGCCAAAAAGGCAAACGTCCGGCTCCTTCTCCCACAAGGAAGGGCCCAGCCCGGAAAGCTGTTGCTGCTCTTCATGGTGCCTTGGCGCCCTATCTACAGGCACAACAGCACTGGGGTTTGGTGCTTTCCCAGACATGCAAAATCTCATGGCGCTCGGCCGCGGCAGAGCCTCTTGCCGAAAAGGCAAACGTCCGGCTCCTTCTCCCACAGGGAAGGGCCCAGCCCTGAAAGCTGTTGCTGCTCTTCACGGTGCCTTGGCACCCTGTGTACAGGCACAACAGCACTGGGGTTTGGTGCTTTCCCAGAGACGCAACATCTCATGGGGCTCGGCAGCGGCAGAGCCTCTTGCCGAAAAGACAAACGTCCTGCTCCTTCTCCCACAGGGAAGGGCCCAGCCCTGAAAGCTGTTGCTGGTCTTCACGGTGCCTTGGCACCCTATCTACAGGCACAACAGCACGGGGGATCTGGGCTTTCTCAGAGACGCAACATCTCATGGCGCTCGGCCGCGGCAGAGCCTCTTGCCGAAAAGGCAAACGTCCGGCTCCTTCTCCCACAAGGAAGGGCCCAGCCCTGAAAGTTGTTGCTGCTCTTCACGGTGCCTTGGCACCCTATCTACAGGCACAACAGGACTGCGCATCTGGGCTTTCCCAGAGACGCAACATCTCATGGCGCTCGTCCGCGGCAGACCCTCTTGCCGAAAAGGCAAACGTCCGGCTCCTTCTCCCACAGGGAAGGGCCCAGCCCTGAAAGCTGTTGCTGCTCTTCACGGTGCCTTGGCACCCTATATACAGCTACAAAAGCACTGGGGTTATGGGCTTTCTCAGAGACGCAACATCTCATGGCGCTCGGCCGCGGCAGAGCCTCTTGCCTAAAAGGCAAACGTCCGGCTCCTTCTCCCACAGGGAAGGGCCCAGCCCTGAAAGCTGTTGCTGCTCTTCACGGTGCCTTGGCGCCCTATCTACAGGCACAACAGCACTGGGGTTTGGTGCTTTCCCAGACATGCAAAATCTCATGGCGCTCGTCCGCGGCAGAGCCTCTTGCCGAAAAGGCAAACGTCCGGCTCCTTGTCCCACAGGGAAGGGCCCAGCCCTGAAAGCTGTTGCTGCTCTTCACGGTGCCTTGGCACCCTATATACAGCTACAAAAGCACTAGGGTTATGGGCTTTCTCAGAGACGCAACATCTCATGGCGCTCGGCCGCGGCAGAGCCTCTTGCCGAAAAGGCAAACGTCCGGCTCCTTGTCCCACAGGGAAGGGCCCAGCCCTGAAAGCTGTTGCTGCTCTTCACGGTGCCTTGGCGCCCTATCTACAGGCACAACAGCACTGGCGTTCGGTGCTTTCCCAGAGACGCAACATCTCATGGCGCTCGGCCGCGGCACAGCCTCTTGCCGAAAAGGAAAACGTCCGGCTCCTTCTCCCACAGGGAAGGTCCCAGCACTGAAAGCTTTTGCTGCTCTTCACGGTGCCTTGGCGCCCTATCTACAGGCACAAGAGGACTGGGGATCTGTGCTTTCCCAGAGACGCAGGATCTCATGGCGCTCGTCCGCGGCAGAGCCTCTTGCCAAAAAGGCAAAAGTCATGCTCCTTCTCCGACAGCGAAGGGCCCAGCCCTGAAAGCTTTTGCTGCTCTTCACGGTGCCTTGGCGCCCTATCTACAGCCACAAAAGCACTGGGGATCTGGGCTTTCTCAGACTCGCAACATCTCATGGCGCTCGGCGCGGCAGAGCCTCTTGCCAAAAAGGCAAACGTCCGGCTCCTTCTCCCACAGGGAAGGGCCCAGCACTAAAAGCTTTTCCTGCTCTTCACGGTGCCTTGGCGCCCTATCCACAGGCACAACAGCTCTGCGGATCTGTGCTTTCCCAGAGAAGCAACATCTCATGGCGCTCGGCCGCGGCAGAGCCTCTTGCCGAAAAGGCAAACGTCCGGCTCCTTCTCCCACAGGGAAGGGCCCAGCCCTGAAAGCTGTTGCTGCTCTTCACGGTGCCTTGGCGTCCTATCTACAGCCATAAAAGCACTGGGCATCTGGGCTTTCTCAGACGCGCAACATCTCATGGCGCTCGGCGCGGCAGAGCCTCTTGCCGAAAAGGCAAACGTCCGGCTCCTTGTCCCACAGGGAAGGGCCCAGCCCTGAAAGCTGTTGCTGCTCTTCACGGTGCCTTGGCACCCTATCTACAGGCACAACAGCACTGGGGATCTGGGCTTTCCCAGAGACGCAACATCTCATGGAGCTCGGCCGCGGCAGAGCCTCTTGCCGAAAAGGCAAACGTCCGGCTCCTTCTCCCACAGGGAAGGGCCCAGCCCGGAAAGCTGTTGCTGCTCTTCACGGTGCCTTGGCACCCTATCTACAGGCACAACAGCACGGGGAATCTGGGCTTTCTCAGAGACGCAACATCTCATGGCGCTCGTCCGCGGCAGAGCCTCTTGCCGAAAAGGCAAACGTCCGGCTCCTTCTCCCACAGGGAAGGGCCCAGCCCTGAAAGCTCTTGCTGCTCTTCACGGTGCCTTGGCACCCTATCTACAGGCACAACAGCACTGGGGTTTGGTGCTTTCCCAGAGACTCAACATCTCATGGCGCTCGGCCGCGGCAGAGCCTCTTGCCGAAAAGGCAAACGTCCAGCTCCTTCTGCCGCAAGGAAGGGCCCAGCCCTGAAAGCTGTTGCTGCTCTTCACGGTGCCTTGGCACCCTATCTACAGGCACAACAGCACTGGGCATCTGGGCTTTCCCAGAGACGCAACATCTCATGGCGCTCGTCCGCGGCAGACCCTCTTGCAGAAAAGGCAAAAGTCCGGCTCCTTCTCCCACAGGGAAGGGCCCAGCCCGGAAAGCTGTTGCTGCTCTTCACGGTGCCTTGGCGCCCTATGTACAGGCACAACAGCATGGGGGATCTGTGCTATCCCAGAGGCGCAACATCTCATGGCGCTCGGCCGCGGCAGAGCCTCTTGCCAAAAAGGCAAACGTCCGGCTCCTTCTGCCACAGGGAAGGGCCCAGCCCTGAAAGCTGTTGCTGCTCTTCACGGTGCCTTGGCACCCTATGTACAGGCACAACAGCACGGGGTATCTGGGCTTTCCCAGAGACGCAACATCTCATGGCGCTCGGCCGCGGCAGAGCCTCTTGCCGAAAAGGCAAACGTCCGGCTCCTTCTCCCACAAGGAAGGGCCCAGCCCGGAAAGCTGTTGCTGCTCTTCATGGTGCCTTGGCGCCCTATCTACAGGTACAACAGCACTGGGGTTTGGTGCTTTCCCAGACATGCAAAATCTCATGGCGCTCAGCCGCGGCAGAGCCTCTTGCCGAAAAGGCAAACGTCCGGCTCCTTGTCCCACAGGGAAGGGCCCAGCCCTGAAAGCTGTTGCTGCTCTTCACGGTGCCTTGGCACCCTGTGTACAGGCACAACAGCACTGGGGTTTGGTGCTTTCCCAGAGACGCAACATCTCATGGGGCTCGGCAGCGGCAGAGCCTCTTGCCGAAAAGACAAACGTCCTGCTCCTTCTCCCACAGGGAAGGGCCCAGCCCGGAAAGCTGTTGCTGGTCTTCACGGTGCCTTGGCACCCTATCTACAGGCACAACAGCACGGGGGATCTGGGCTTTCTCAGAGACGCAACATCTCATGGCGCTCGGGCCCGCGGCAGAGCCTCTTGCCGAAAAGGCAAACGTCCGGCTCCTTCTCCCACAAGGAAGGGCCCAGCCCTGAAAGCTCTTGCTGCTCTTCACGGTGCCTTGGCACCCTATCTACAGGCACAACAGCACTGGGGTTTGGTGCTTTCCCAGAGACGCAACATCTCATGGCGCTCGGCCGCGGCAGAGCCTCTTGCCGAAAAGGCAAACGTCCAGCTCCTTCTGCCGCAAGGAAGGGCCCAGCCCTGAAAGCTTTTGCTGCTCTTCACGGTGCCTTGGCACCCTATCTACAGGCACAACAGGACTGGGCATCTGGGCTTTCCCAGAGACGCAACATCTCATGGCGCTCGTCCGCGGCAGACCCTCTTGCCGAAAAGGCAAACGTCCGGCTCCTTCTCCCACAGGGAAGGGCCCAGCCCTGAAAGCTGTTGCTGCTCTTCACGGTGCCTTGGCACCCTATATACAGCTACAAAAGCACTGGGGTTATTGTCTTTCTCAGAGACGCCACATCTCATGGCGCTCGGCCGCGGCAGAGCCTCTTGCCGAAAAGGCAAACGTCCGGCTCCTTCTCCACAGGGAAGGGCCCAGCCCTGAAAGCTGTTGCTTCTCTTCATGGTGCCTTGGCGCCCTATCTACAGGCACAACAGCACTGGGGTTTGGTGCTTTCCCAGACATTCAAAATCTCATGGCGCTCGGCCGCGGCAGAGCCTCTTGCCGAAAAGGCAAACGTCAGGCTCCTTCTCCCACAGGGAAGGGCCCAGCCCTGAAAGCTCTTGCTGCTCTTCACGGTGCCTTGGCGCCCTATCTACAGGCACAACAGCACTGGCGTTCGGTGCTTTCCCAGAGACGCAACATCTCATGGCGCTCGGCCGCGGCAGAGCCTCTTGCCGAAAAGTCAAACGTCCGGCTCCTTCTCCCACAGGGAAGGGCCCAGCCCTGAAAGCTGTTGCTGCTCTTCACGGTGCCTTGGCACCCTATCTACAGGCACAACAGCACGGGGGATCTGGGCTTTCCCAGAGACGCAACATCTCATGGCGCTCGTCCGCGGCAGAGCCTCTTGCCGAAAAGGCAAACGTCCGGCTCCTTCTCCCACAGGGAAGGGCCCAGCCCTGAAAGCTTTTGCTGCTCTTCACGGTGCCTTGGCGCCCTATCTACAGCCACAAAAGCACTGGGGATCTGGGCTTTCTCAGACTCGCAACATCTCATGGCGCTCGGCGCGGCAGAGCCTCTTGCCGAAAAGGCAAACGTCCGGCTCCTTCTCACAGGGAAGGGCCCAGCCCTGAAAGCTCTTGCTGCTCTTCACGGTGCCTTGGTACCCTATGTACAGGCACAACAGCACTGGGGTTTGGTGCTTTCCCAGAGACGCAACATCTCATGGCGCTCGGCCGCGGCAGAGCCTCTTGCCGAAAAGACAAACGTCCGGCTCCTTCTCCCACAAGGAAGGGCCCAGCCCTGAAAGCTGTTGCTGCTCTTCACGGTGCCTTGGCACCCTATCTACAGGCACAACAGGACTGCGCATCTGGGCTTTCCCAGAGACGCAACATCTCATGGCGCTCGTCCGCGGCAGACCCTCTTGCCGAAAAGGCAAACGTCCGGCTCCTTCTCCCACAGGGAAGGGCCCAGCCCTGAAAGCTGTTGCTGCTCTTCACAGTGCCTTGGCACCCTATATACAGCTACAAAAGCACTGGGGTTATGGGCTTTCTCAGAGACGCAACATCTCATGGCGCTCGGCCGCGGCAGAGCCTCTTGCCGAAAAGGCAAACGTCCGGCTCCTTCTCCCACAGGGAAGGGCCCAGCCCTGAAAGCTGTTGCTGCTCTTCACGGTGCCTTGGCGCCCTATCTACAGGCACAACAGCACTGGGGTTTGGTGCTTTCCCAGACATGCAAAATCTCATGGCGCTCGGCCGCGGCAGAGCCTCTTGCCGAAAAGGCAAACGTCCGGCTCCTTGTCCCACAGGGAAGGGCCCAGCCCTGAAAGCTGTTGCTGCTCTTCACGGTGCCTTGGCACCCTATATACAGCTACAAAAGCACTAGGGTTATGGGCTTTCTCAGAGACGCAACATCTCATGGCGCTCGGCCGCGGCAGAGCCTCTTGCCGAAAAGGCAAACGTCCGGCTCCTTCTCCCACAGGGAAGGGCCCAGCCCTGAAAGCTGTTGCTGCTCTTCACGGTGCCTTGGCGCCCTATCCACAGGCACAACAGCTCTGCGGATCTGTGCTTTCCCAGAGAAGCAACATCTCATGGCGCTCGGCCGCGGCAGAGCCTCTTGCCGAAAAGGCAAACGTCCGGCTCCTTCTCACAGGGAAGGGCCCAGCCCTGAAAGCTGTTGCTGCTCTTCACGGTGCCTTGGCACCCTATGTACAGGCACAACAGCACTGGGGTTTGGTGCTTTCCCAGAGACGCAACATCTCATGGCGCTCGGCCGCGGCAGAGCCTCTTGCCGAAAAGGCAAACGTCCGGCTCCTTCTCCCACAAGGAAGGGCCCAGCCCGGAAAGCTGTTGCTGCTCTTCACGGTGCCTTGGCACCCTATCTACAGGCACAACAGCACTGGGGATCTGGGCTTTCCCAGAGACGCAACATCTCATGGAGCTCGGCCGCGGCAGAGCCTCTTGCCGAAAAGGCAAACGTCCGGCTCCTTCTCCCACAGGGAAGGGCCCAGCCCGGAAAGCTGTTGCTGCTCTTCACGGTGCCCTTGGCACCCTATCTACAGGCACAACAGCACGGGGGATCTGGGCTTTCTCAGAGACGCAACATCTCATGGCGCTCGTCCGCGGCAGAGCCTCTTGCCGAAAAGGCAAACGTCCGGCTCCTTCTCCCACAGGGAAGGGCCCAGCCCTGAACGCTCTTGCTGCTCTTCACGGTGCCTTGGCACCCTATCTACAGGCACAACAGCACTGGGGTTTGGTGCTTTCCCAGAGACGCAACATCTCATGGCGCTCGGCCGCGGCAGAGCCTCTTGCCGAAAAGGCAAACGTCCAGCTCCTTCTGCCGCAAGGAAGGGCCCAGCCCTGAAAGCTGTTGCTGCTCTTCACGGTGCCTTGGCACCCTATCTACAGGCACAACAGCACTGGGCATCTGGGCTTTCCCAGAGACGCAACATCTCATGGCGCTCGGCCGCGGCAGAGCCTCTTGCCGAAAAGGCAAACGTCCGGCTCCTTGTCCCACAGGGAAGGGCCCAGCCCTGAAAGCTGTTGCTGCTCTTCACGGTGCCTTGGCGCCCTATCTACAGGCACAACAGCACTGGCGTTCGGTGCTTTCCCAGAGACGCAACATCTCATGGCGCTCGGCCGCGGCACAGCCTCTTGCCGAAAAGGAAAACGTCCGGCTCCTTCTCCCACAGGGAAGGTCCCAGCACTGAAAGCTTTTGCTGCTCTTCACGGTGCCTTGGCGCCCTATCTACAGGCACAAGAGGACTGGGGATCTGTGCTTTCCCAGAGACGCAGGATCTCATGGCGCTCGTCCGCGGCAGAGCCTCTTGCCAAAAAGGCAAACGTCCGGCTCCTTCTGCCACAGGGAAGGGCCCAGCCCTGAAAGCTGTTGCTGCTCTTCACGGTGCCTTGGCACCCTATGTACAGGCACAACAGCACGGGGTATCTGGGCTTTCCCAGAGACGCAACATCTCATGGCGCTCGGCCGCGGCAGAGCCTCTTGCCGAAAAGGCAAACGTCCGGCTCCTTCTCCCACAAGGAAGGGCCCAGCCCGGAAAGCTGTTGCTGCTCTTCATGGTGCCTTGGCGCCCTATCTACAGGTACAACAGCACTGGGGTTTGGTGCTTTCCCAGACATGCAAAATCTCATGGCGCTCAGCCGCGGCAGAGCCTCTTGCCGAAAAGGCAAACGTCCGGCTCCTTGTCCCACAGGGAAGGGCCCAGCCCTGAAAGCTGTTGCTGCTCTTCACGGTGCCTTGGCACCCTGTGTACAGGCACAACAGCACTGGGGTTTGGTGCTTTCCCAGAGACGCAACATCTCATGGGGCTCGGCAGCGGCAGAGCCTCTTGCCGAAAAGACAAACGTCCTGCTCCTTCTCCCACAGGGAAGGGCCCAGCCCGGAAAGCTGTTGCTGGTCTTCACGGTGCCTTGGCACCCTATCTACAGGCACAACAGCACGGGGGATCTGGGCTTTCTCAGAGACGCAACATCTCATGGCGCTCGGCCGCGGCAGAGCCTCTTGCCGAAAAGGCAAACGTCCGGCTCCTTCTCCCACAAGGAAGGGCCCAGCCCTGAAAGCTCTTGCTGCTCTTCACGGTGCCTTGGCACCCTATCTACAGGCACAACAGCACTGGGGTTTGGTGCTTTCCCAGAGACGCAACATCTCATGGCGCTCGGCCGCGGCAGAGCCTCTTGCCGAAAAGGCAAACGTCCAGCTCCTTCTGCCGCAAGGAAGGGCCCAGCCCTGAAAGCTTTTGCTGCTCTTCACGGTGCCTTGGCACCCTATCTACAGGCCACAACAGGACTGGGCATCTGGGCTTTCCCAGAGACGCAACATCTCATGGCGCTCGTCCGCGGCAGACCCTCTTGCCGAAAAGGCAAACGTCCGGCTCCTTCTCCCACAGGGAAGGGCCCAGCCCTGAAAGCTGTTGCTGCTCTTCACGGTGCCTTGGCACCCTATATACAGCTACAAAAGCACTGGGGTTATTGTCTTTCTCAGAGACGCCACATCTCATGGCGCTCGGCCGCGGCAGAGCCTCTTGCCGAAAAGGCAAACGTCCGGCTCCTTCTCCCACAGGGAAGGGCCCAGCCCTGAAAGCTGTTGCTTCTCTTCATGGTGCCTTGGCGCCCTATCTACAGGCACAACAGCACTGGGGTTTGGTGCTTTCCCAGACATTCAAAATCTCATGGCGCTCGGCCGCGGCAGAGCCTCTTGCCGAAAAGGCAAACGTCAGGCTCCTTCTCCCACAGGGAAGGGCCCAGCCCTGAAAGCTCTTGCTGCTCTTCACGGTGCCTTGGCGCCCTATCTACAGGCACAACAGCACTGGCGTTCGGTGCTTTCCCAGAGACGCAACATCTCATGGCGCTCGGCCGCGGCAGAGCCTCTTGCCGAAAAGTCAAACGTCCGGCTCCTTCTCCCACAGGGAAGGGCCCAGCCCTGAAAGCTGTTGCTGCTCTTCACGGTGCCTTGGCACCCTATCTACAGGCACAACAGCACGGGGGATCTGGGCTTTCCCAGAGACGCAACATCTCATGGCGCTCGTCCGCGGCAGAGCCTCTTGCCGAAAAGGCAAACGTCCGGCTCCTTCTCCCACAGGGAAGGGCCCAGCCCTGAAAGCTTTTGCTGCTCTTCACGGTGCCTTGGCGCCCTATCTACAGCCACAAAAGCACTGGGGATCTGGGCTTTCTCAGACTCGCAACATCTCATGGCGCTCGGCGCGGCAGAGCCTCTTGCCGAAAAGGCAAACGTCCGGCTCCTTCTCACAGGGAAGGGCCCAGCCCTGAAAGCTCTTGCTGCTCTTCACGGTGCCTTGGTACCCTATGTACAGGCACAACAGCACTGGGGTTTGGTGCTTTCCCAGAGACGCAACATCTCATGGCGCTCGGCCCGCGGCAGAGCCTCTTGCCGAAAAGACAAACGTCCGGCTCCTTCTCCCACAAGGAAGGGCCCAGCCCTGAAAGCTGTTGCTGCTCTTCACGGTGCCTTGGCACCCTATCTACAGGCACAACAGGACTGCGCATCTGGCTTTCCCAGAGACGCAACATCTCATGGCGCTCGTCCGCGGCAGACCCTCTTGCCGAAAAGGCAAACGTCCGGCTCCTTCTCCCACAGGGAAGGGCCCAGCCCTGAAAGCTGTTGCTGCTCTTCACAGTGCCTTGGCACCCTATATACAGCTACAAAAGCACTGGGGTTATGGGCTTTCTCAGAGACGCAACATCTCATGGCGCTCGGCCGCGGCAGAGCCTCTTGCCGAAAAGGCAAACGTCCGGCTCCTTCTCCCACAGGGAAGGGCCCAGCCCTGAAAGCTGTTGCTGCTCTTCACGGTGCCTTGGCGCCCTATCTACAGGCACAACAGCACTGGGGTTTGGTGCTTTCCCAGACATGCAAAATCTCATGGCGCTCGGGCCGCGGCAGAGCCTCTTGCCGAAAAGGCAAACGTCCGGCTCCTTGTCCCACAGGAAGGGGCCCAGCCCTGAAAGCTGTTGCTGCTCTTCACGGTGCCTTGGCACCCTATATACAGCTACAAAAGCACTAGGGTTATGGGCTTTCTCAGAGACGCAACATCTCATGGCGCTCGGCCGCGGCAGAGCCTCTTGCCGAAAAGGCAAACGTCCGGCTCCTTCTCCCACAGGGAAGGGCCCAGCCCTGAAAGCTGTTGCTGCTCTTCACGGTGCCTTGGCGCCCTATCCACAGGCACAACAGCTCTGCGGATCTGTGCTTTCCCAGAGAAGCAACATCTCATGGCGCTCGGACCGCGGCAGAGCCTCTTGCCGAAAAGGCAAACGTCCGGCTCCTTCTCACAGGGAAGGGCCCAGCCCTGAAAGCTGTTGCTGCTCTTCACGGTGCCTTGGCACCCTATGTACAGGCACAACAGCACTGGGGTTTGGTGCTTTCCCAGAGACGCAACATCTCATGGCGCTCGGCCCGCGGCAGAGCCTCTTGCCGAAAAGGCAAACGTCCGGCTCCTTCTCCCACAAGGAACGGCCCAGCCCCGGAAAGCTGTTGCTGCTCTTCACGGTGCCTTGGCACCCTATCTACAGGCACAACAGCACTGGGGATCTGGGCTTTCCCAGAAACGCAACATCTCATGGAGCTCGGCCGCGGCAGAGCCTCTTGCCGAAAAGGCAAACGTCCGGCTCCTTCTCCCACAGGGAAGGGCCCAGCCCGGAAAGCTGTTGCTGCTCTTCACGGTGCCTTGGCACCCTATCTACAGGCACAACAGCACGGGGGATCTGGGCTTTCTCAGAGACGCAACATCTCATGGCGCTCGTCCGCGGCAGAGCCTCTTGCCGAAAAGGCAAACGTCCGGCTCCTTCTCCCACAGGGAAGGGCCCAGCCCTGAACGCTCTTGCTGCTCTTCACGGTGCCTTGGCACCCTATCTACAGGCACAACAGCACTGGGGTTTGGTGCTTTCCCAGAGACGCAACATCTCATGGCGCTCGGCCGCGGCAGAGCCTCTTGCCGAAAAGGCAAACGTCCAGCTCCTTCTGCCGCAAGGAAGGGCCCAGCCCTGAAAGCTGTTGCTGCTCTTCACGGTGCCTTGGCACCCTATCTACAGGCACAACAGCACTGGGCATCTGGGCTTTCCCAGAGACGCAACATCTCATGGCGCTCGGGCCGCGGCAGAGCCTCTTGCCGAAAAGGCAAACGTCCGGCTCCTTGTCCCACAGGGAAGGGCCCAGCCCTGAAAGCTGTTGCTGCTCTTCACGGTGCCTTGGCGCCCTATCTACAGGCACAACAGCACTGGCGTTCGGTGCTTTCCCAGAGACGCAACATCTCATGGCGCTCGGCCGCGGCACAGCCTCTTGCCGAAAAGGAAAACGTCCGGCTCCTTCTCCCACAGGGAAGGTCCCAGCACTGAAAGCTTTTGCTGCTCTTCACGGTGCCTTGGCGCCCTATCTACAGGCACAAGAGGACTGGGGATCTGTGCTTTCCCAGAGACGCAGGATCTCATGGCGCTCGTCCGCGGCAGAGCCTCTTGCCAAAAAGGCAAAAGTCCTGCTCCTTCTCCGACAGCGAAGGGCCCAGCCCTGAAAGCTTTTGCTGCTCTTCACGGTGCCTTGGCGCCCTATCTACAGCCACAAAAGCACTGGGGATCTGGGCTTTCTCAGACTCACAACATCTCATGGCGCTCGGCGCGGCAGAGCCTCTTGCCGAAAAGGCAAACGTCCGGCTCCTTCTCACAGGGAAGGGCCCAGCCCGGAAAGCTGTTGCTGCTCTTCACGGTGCCTTGTACCCTATGTACAGGCACAACAGCACTGGGGATATGGGCTTTCCCAGAGACGCAACATCTCATGGCGCTCGGCCGCGGCAGAGCCTCTTGCCGAAAAGGCAAACGTCCGGCTCCTTCTCCCACAAGGAAGGGCCCAGCCCGGAAAGCTGTTGCTGCTCTTCACGGTGCCTTGGCACCCTATCTTACAGGCACAACAGCACTGGGGATCTGGGCTTTCCCAGAGACGCAACATCTCATGGAGCTCGGCCGCGGCAGAGCCTCTTGCCGAAAAGCCAAACGTCCGGCTCCTTCTCCCACAGGGAAGGGCCCAGCCCGGAAAGCTGTTGCTGCTCTTCACGGTGCCTTGGCACCCTATCTACAGGCACAACAGCACGGGGGATCTGGGCTTTCTCAGAGACGCAACATCTCATGGCGCTCGTCCGCCGGCAGAGCCTCTTGCCGAAAAGGCAAACGTCCGGCTCCTTCTCCCACAGGAAGGGCCCAGCCCTGAACGCTCTTGCTGCTCTTCACGGTGCCTTGGCACCCTATCTACAGGCACAACAGCACTGGGGTTTGGTGCTTTCCCAGAGACTCAACATCTCATGGCGCTCGGCCGCGGCAGAGCCTCTTGCCGAAAAGGCAAACGTCCAGCTCCTTCTGCCGCAAGGAAGGGCCCAGCCCTGAAAGCTGTTGCTGCTCTTCACGGTGCCTTGGCACCCTATCTACAGGCACAACAGCACTGGGCATCTGGGCTTTCCCAGAGACGCAACATCTCATGGCGCTCGTCCCGCGGCAGAGCCTCTTGCCGAAAAGGCAAAAGTCCGGCTCCTTCTCCCACAGGGAAGGGCCCAGCCCGGAAAGCTGTTGCTGCTCTTCACGGTGCCTTGGCGCCCTATGTACAGGCACAACAGCACGGGGGATCTGTGCTTTCCCAGAGGCGCAACATCTCATGGCGCTCGGCCGCGGCAGAGCCTCTGCCGAAAAGGCAAACGTCCGGCTCCTTCTCCCACAAGGAAGGGCCCAGCCCGGAAAGCTGTTGCTGCTCTTCATGGTGCCTTGGCGCCCTATCTACAGGTACAACAGCACTGGGGTTTGGTGCTTTCCCAGACATGCAAAATCTCATGGCGCTCAGCCGCGGCAGAGCCTCTTGCCGAAAAGGCAAACGTCCGGCTCCTTGTCCCACAGGAAGGGCCCAGCCCTGAAAGCTGTTGCTGCTCTTCACGGTGCCTTGGCACCCTGTGTACAGGCACAACAGCACTGGGGTTTGGTGCTTTCCCAGAGACGCAACATCTCATGGGGCTCGGCAGCGGCAGAGCCTCTTGCCGAAAAGACAAACGTCCTGCTCCTTCTCCCACAGGGAAGGCCCAGCCCGGAAAGCTGTTGCTGGTCTTCACGGTGCCTTGGCACCCTATCTACAGGCACAACAGCACGGGGGATCTGGGCTTTCTCAGAGACGCAACATCTCATGGCGCTCGGCCGCGGCAGAGCCTCTTGCCGAAAAGGCAAACGTCCGGCTCCTTCTCCCACAAGGAAGGGCCCAGCCCTGAAAGCTCTTGCTGCTCTTCACGGTGCCTTGGCACCCTATCTACAGGCACAACAGCACTGGGGTTTGGTGCTTTCCCAGAGACGCAACATCTCATGGCGCTCGGCCCGCGGCAGAGCCTCTTGCCGAAAAGGCAAACGTCCAGCTCCTTCTGCCGCAAGGAAGGCCCAGCCCTGAAAGCTTTTGCTGCTCTTCACGGTGCCTTGGCACCCTATCTACAGGCACAACAGGACTGGGCATCTGGGCTTTCCAGAGACGCAACATCTCATGGCGCTCGTCCGCGGCAGACCCTCTTGCCGAAAAGGCAAACGTCGGCTCCTTCTCCCACAGGGAAGGGCCCAGCCCTGAAAGCTGTTGCTGCTCTTCACGGTGCCTTGGCACCCTATATACAGCTACAAAAGCACTGGGGTTTATTGTCTTTCTCAGAGACGCCACATCTCATGGCGCTCGGGCCGCGGCAGAGCCTCTTGCCGAAAAGGCAAACGTCCGGCTCCTTCTCCCACAGGGAAGGGCCCAGCCCTGAAAGCTGTTGCTTCTCTTCATGGTGCCTTGGCGCCCTATCTACAGGCACAACAGCACTGGGGTTTGGTGCTTTCCCAGACATTCAAAATCTCATGGCGCTCGGCCGCGGCAGAGCCTCTTGCCGAAAAGGCAAACGTCAGGCTCCTTCTCCCACAGGGAAGGGCCCAGCCCTGAAAGCTCTTGCTGCTCTTCACGGTGCCTTGGCGCCCTATCTACAGGCACAACAGCACTGGCGTTCGGTGCTTTCCCAGAGACGCAACATCTCATGGCGCTCGGCCGCGGCAGAGCCTCTTGCCGAAAAGTCAAACGTCCGGCTCCTTCTCCCACAGGGAAGGGCCCAGCCCTGAAAGCTGTTGCTGCTCTTCACGGTGCTTGGCACCCTATCTACAGGCACAACAGCACGGGGGATCTGGGCTTTCCCAGAGACGCAACATCTCATGGCGCTCGTCCGCGGCAGAGCCTCTTGCCGAAAAGGCAAACGTCCGGCTCCTTCTCCCACAGGGAAGGGCCCAGCCCTGAAAGCTTTTGCTGCTCTTCACGGTGCCTTGGCGCCCTATCTACAGCCACAAAAGCACTGGGAATCTGGGCTTTCTCAGACTCGCAACATCTCATGGCGCTCGGCGCGGCAGAGCCTCTTGCCGAAAAGGCAAACGTCCGGCTCCTTCTCACAGGGAAGGGCCCAGCCCTGAAAGCTCTTGCTGCTCTTCACGGTGCCTTGGTACCCTATGTACAGGCACAACAGCACTGGGGTTTGGTGCTTTCCCAGAGACGCAACATCTCATGGCGCTCGGACCGCGGCAGAGCCTCTTGCCGAAAAGACAAACGTCCGGCTCCTTCTCCCACAAGGAAGGGCCCAGCCCTGAAAGCTGTTGCTGCTCTTCACGGTGCCTTGGCACCCTATCTACAGGCACAACAGGACTGCGCATCTGGGCTTTCCCAGAGACGCAACATCTCATGGCGCTCGTCCGCGGCAGACCCTCTTGCCGAAAAGGCAAACGTCCGGCTCCTTCTCCCACAGGGAAGGGCCCAGCCCTGAAAGCTGTTGCTGCTCTTCACAGTGCCTTGGCACCCTATATACAGCTACAAAAGCACTGGGGTTATGGGCTTTCTCAGAGACGCAACATCTCATGGCGCTCGGCCGCGGCAGAGCCTCTTGCCGAAAAGGCAAACGTCCGGCTCCTTCTCCCACAGGGAAGGGCCCAGCCCTGAAAGCTGTTGCTGCTCTTCACGGTGCCTTGGCGCCCTATCTACAGGCACAACAGCACTGGGGTTTGGTGCTTTCCCAGACATGCAAAATCTCATGGCGCTCGGCCGCGGCAGAGCCTCTTGCCGAAAAGGCAAACGTCCGGCTCCTTGTCCCACAGGGAAGGGCCCAGCCCTGAAAGCTGTTGCTGCTCTTCACGGTGCCTTGGCACCCTATATACAGCTACAAAAGCACTAGGGTTATGGGCTTTCTCAGAGACGCAACATCTCATGGCGCTCGGCCGCGGCAGAGCCTCTTGCCGAAAAGGCAAACGTCCGGCTCCTTCTCCCACAGGGAAGGGCCCAGCCCTGAAAGCTGTTGCTGCTCTTCACGGTGCCTTGGCGCCCTATCCACAGGCACAACAGCTCTGCGGATCTGTGCTTTCCCAGAGAAGCAACATCTCATGGCGCTCGGCCGCGGCAGAGCCTCTTGCCGAAAAGGCAAACGTCCGGCTCCTTCTCACAGGGAAGGGCCCAGCCCTGAAAGCTGTTGCTGCTCTTCACGGTGCCTTGGCACCCTATGTACAGGCACAACAGCACTGGGGTTTGGTGCTTTCCCAGAGACGCAACATCTCATGGCGCTCGAGCCGCGGCAGAGCCTCTTGCCGAAAAGGCAAACGTCCGGCTCCTTCTCCCACAAGGAACGGCCCAGCCCGGAAAGCTGTTGCTGCTCTTCACGGTGCCTTGGCACCCTATCTACAGGCACAACAGCACTGGGGATCTGGGCTTTCCCAGAAACGCAACATCTCATGGAGCTCGGCCGCGGCAGAGCCTCTTGCCGAAAAGGCAAACGTCCGGCTCCTTCTCCCACAGGGAAGGGCCCAGCCCGGAAAGCTGTTGCTGCTCTTCACGGTGCCTTGGCACCCTATCTACAGGCACAACAGCACGGGGGATCTGGGCTTTCTCAGAGACGCAACATCTCATGGCGCTCGTCCGCGGCAGAGCCTCTTGCCGAAAAGGCAAACGTCCGGCTCCTTCTCCCACAGGGAAGGGCCCAGCCCTGAACGCTCTTGCTGCTCTTCACGGTGCCTTGGCACCCTATCTACAGGCACAACAGCACTGGGGTTTGGTGCTTTCCCAGAGACGCAACATCTCATGGCGCTCGGCCCGCGGCAGAGCCTCTTGCCGAAAAGGCAAACGTCCAGCTCCTTCTGCCGCAAGGAAGGGCCCAGCCTGAAAGCTGTTGCTAGCTCTTCACGGTGCCTTGGCACCCTATCTACAGGCACAACAGCACTGGGCATCTGGGCTTTCCCAGAGACGCAACATCTCATGGCGCTCGGCCGCGGCAGAGCCTCTTGCCGAAAAGGCAAACGTCCGGCTCCTTGTCCCACAGGGAAGGGCCCAGCCCTGAAAGCTGTTGCTGCTCTTCACGGTGCCTTGGCGCCCTATCTACAGGCACAACAGCACTGGCGTTCGGTGCTTTCCCAGAGACGCAACATCTCATGGCGCTCGGCCGCGGCACAGCCTCTTGCCGAAAAGGAAAACGTCCGGCTCCTTCTCCCACAGGGAAGGTCCCAGCACTGAAAGCTTTTGCTGCTCTTCACGGTGCCTTGGCGCCCTATCTACAGGCACAAGAGGACTGGGGATCTGTGCTTTCCCAGAGACGCAGGATCTCATGGCGCTCGTCCGCGGCAGAGCCTCTTGCCAAAAAGGCAAAAGTCCTGCTCCTTCTCCGACAGCGAAGGGCCCAGCCCTGAAAGCTTTTGCTGCTCTTCACGGTGCCTTGGCGCCCTATCTACAGCCACAAAAGCACTGGGGATCTGGGCTTTCTCAGACTCACAACATCTCATGGCGCTCGGCGCGGCAGAGCCTCTTGCCGAAAGGCAAACGTCCGGCTCCTTCTCACAGGGAAGGGCCCAGCCCGGAAAGCTGTTGCTGCTCTTCACGGTGCCTTGGTACCCTATGTACAGGCACAACAGCACTGGGGATATGGGCTTTCCCAGAGACGCAACATCTCATGGCGCTCGGCCGCGGCAGAGCCTCTTGCCGAAAAGGCAAACGTCCGGCTCCTTCTCCCACAAGGAAGGGCCCAGCCCGGGAAAGCTGTTGCTGCTCTTCACGGTGCCTTGGCACCCTATCTACAGGCACAACAGCACTGGGGATCTGGGCTTTCCCAGAGACGCAACATCTCATGGAGCTCGGCCGCGGCAGAGCCTCTTGCCGAAAAGCCAAACGTCCGGCTCCTTCTCCCACAGGGAAGGGCCCAGCCCGGAAAGCTGTTGCTGCTCTTCACGGTGCCTTGGCACCCTATCTACAGGCACAACAGCACGGGGGATCTGGGCTTTCTCAGAGACGCAACATCTCATGGCGCTCGTCCGCGGCAGAGCCTCTTGCCGAAAAGGCAAACGTCCGGCTCCTTCTCCCACAGGGAAGGGCCCAGCCCTGAACGCTCTTGCTGCTCTTCACGGTGCCTTGGCACCCTATCTACAGGCACAACAGCACTGGGGTTTGGTGCTTTCCCAGAGACTCAACATCTCATGGCGCTCGGCCGCGGCAGAGCCTCTTGCCGAAAAGGCAAACGTCCAGCTCCTTCTGCCGCAAGGAAGGGCCCAGCCCTGAAAGCTGTTGCTGCTCTTCACGGTGCCTTGGCACCCTATCTACAGGCACAACAGCACTGGGCATCTGGGCTTTCCCAGAGACGCAACATCTCATGGCGCTCGTCCGCGGCAGAGCCTCTTGCCGAAAAGGCAAAAGTCCGGCTCCTTCTCCCACAGGGAAGGGCCCAGCCCGGAAAGCTGTTGCTGCTCTTCACGGTGCCTTGGCGCCCTATGTACAGGCACAACAGCACGGGGGATCTGTGCTTTCCCAGAGGCGCAACATCTCATGGCGCTCGGCCGCGGCAGAGCCTCTTGCCGAAAAGGCAAACGTCCGGCTCCTTCTCCCACAAGGAAGGGCCCAGCCCGGAAAGCTGTTGCTGCTCTTCATGGTGCCTTGGCGCCCTATCTACAGGTACAACAGCACTGGGGTTTGGTGCTTTCCCAGACATGCAAAATCTCATGGCGCTCAGCCGCGGCAGAGCCTCTTGCCGAAAAGGCAAACGTCCGGCTCCTTGTCCCACAGGGAAGGGCCCAGCCCTGAAAGCTGTTGCTGCTCTTCACGGTGCCTTGGCACCCTGTGTACAGGCACAACAGCACTGGGGTTTGGTGCTTTCCCAGAGACGCAACATCTCATGGGGCTCGGCAGCGGCAGAGCCTCTTGCCGAAAAGACAAACGTCCTGCTCCTTCTCCCACAGGGAAGGGCCCAGCCCGGAAAGCTGTTGCTCGTCTTCACGGTGCCTTGGCACCCTATCTACAGGCACAACAGCACGGGGGATCTGGGCTTTCTCAGAGACGTAACATCTCATGGCGCTCGGCCGCGGCAGAGCCTCTTGCCGAAAAGGCAAACGTCCGGCTCCTTCTCCCACAAGGTAGGGCCCAGCCCTGAATGCTCTTGCTGCTCTTCACGGTGCCTTGGCACCCTATCTACAGGCACAACAGCACTGGGGTTTGGTGCTTTCCCAGAGACGCAACATCTCATGGCGCTCGGCCGCGGCAGAGCCTCTTGCCGAAAAGGCAAACGTCCAGCTCCTTCTGCCGCAAGGAAGGGCCCAGCCCTGAAAGCTTTTGCTGCTCTTCACGGTGCCTTGGCACCCTATCTACAGGCACAACAGGACTGGGCATCTGGGCTTTCCCAGAGACGCAACATCTCATGGCGCTCGTCCGCGGCAGACCCTCTTGCCGAAAAGGCAAACGTCCGGCTCCTTCTCCCACAGGGAAGGGCCCAGCCCTGAAAGCTGTTGCTGCTCTTCACGGTGCCTTGGCACCCTATATACAGCTACAAAAGCACTGGGGTTATGGGCTTTCTCAGAGACGCAACATCTCATGGCGCTCGGCCGCGGCAGAGCCTCTTGCCGAAAAGGCAAACGTCCGGCTCCTTCTCCCACAGGGAAGGGCCCAGCCCTGAAAGCTGTTGCTTCTCTTCATGGTGCCTTGGCGCCCTATCTACAGGCACAACAGCACTGGGGTTTGGTGCTTTCCCAGACATTCAAAATCTCATGGCGCTCGGCCGCGGCAGAGCCTCTTGCCGAAAAGGCAAACGTCTGGCTCCTTCTCCCACAGGGAAGGGCCCAGCCCTGAAAGCTCTTGCTGCTCTTCACGGTGCCTTGGCGCCCTATCTACAGGCACAACAGCACTGGCGTTCGGTGCTTTCCCAGAGACGCAACATCTCATGGCGCTCGGCCGCGGCAGAGCCTCTTGCCGAAAAGTCAAACGTCCGGCTCCTTCTCCCACAGGGAAGGGCCCAGCCCTGAAAGCTGTTGCTGCTCTTCACGGTGCCTTGGCACCCTATCTACAGGCACAACAGCACTGGGGATCTGGGCTTTCCCAGAGACGCAACATCTCATGGCGCTCGTCCGCGGCAGAGCCTCTTGCCGAAAAGGCAAACGTCCGGCTCCTTCTCCCACAGGGAAGGGCCCAGCCCTGAAAGCTTTTGCTGCTCTTCACGGTGCCTTGGCGCCCTATCTACAGCCACAAAAGCACTGGGGATCTGGGCTTTCTCAGACTCGCAACATCTCATGGCGCTCGGCGCGGCAGAGCCTCTTGCCGAAAAGGCAAACGTCCGGCTCCTTCTCACAGGGAAGGGCCCAGCCCTGAAAGCTCTTGCTGCTCTTCACGGTGCCTTGGTACCCTATGTACAGGCACAACAGCACTGGGGTTTGGTGCTTTCCCAGAGACGCAACATCTCATGGCGCTCGGCCGCGGCAGAGCCTCTTGCCGAAAAGACAAACGTCCGGCTCCTTCTCCCACAAGGAAGGGCCCAGCCCTGAAAGCTGTTGCTGCTCTTCACGGTGCCTTGGCACCCTATCGACAGGCACAACAGGACTGGGCATTTGGGCTTTCCCAGAGACACAACATCTCATGGCGCTCGGCCGCGGCAGAGCCTCTTGCCGAAAAGGCAAACGTCCGGCTCCTTCTCCCACAAGGAAGGGCCCAGCCCGGAAAGCTGTTGCGGCTCTTCACGGTGCCTTGGTGCCCTATGTACAGGCACAACAGCACTGGGGTTTGGTGCTTTCCCAGAGACGCAACATCTCATGGCTCTCGGCCGCGACAGAGCCTCTTGCCGAAAAGGCAAACGTCCGGCTCCTTCTCCCACAGGGAAGGGCCCAGGCCTGAAAGCTCTTGCTGCTCTTCACGCTGCCTTGGCACCCTATCTACAGGCACAACAGCACGGGGGATCTGGGAATTCCCAGAGACGCAACATCTCATGGCGCTCGGCGCGGCAGAGCCTCTTGCCGAAAAGGCAAACGTCCGGCTCCTTCTCCCACAGGGAAGGGCCCAGCACTAAAAGCTTTTCCTGCTCTTCACGGTGCCTTGGCGCCCTATCCACAGGCACAACAGCTCTGCGGATCTGTGCTTTCCCAGAGAAGCAACATCTCATGGCGCTCGGCCGCGGCACAGCCTCTTGCCGAAAAGGCAAACGTCCGGCTCCTTTTCACAGGGAAGGGCCCAGCCCTGAAAGCTGTTGCTGCTCTTCACGGTGCCTTGGCACCCTATCTACAGGCACAACAGCACTGGGGATCTGGGCTTTCCCAGAGACGCAACATCTCATGGAGCTCGGCCGCGGCAGAGCCTCTTGCCGAAAAGGCAAACGTCCGGCTCCTTCTCCCACAGGGAAGGGCCCAGCCCGGAAAGCTGTTGCTGCTCTTCACGGTGCCTTGGCACCCTATCTACAGGCACAACAGCACTGGGGTTTGGTGCTTTCCCAGAGACGCAACATCTCATGGTGCTCGGCCGCGGCAGAGCCTCTTGCCGAAAAGGCAAACGTCCAGCTCCTTCTGCCGCAAGGAAGGGCCCAGCCCTGAAAGATGTTGCTGCTCTTCACGGTGCCTAGGCACCCTATCTACAGGCACAACAGCACTGGGCATCTGGGCTTTCCCAGAGACGCAACATCTCATGGCGCTCGTCCGCGGCAGACCCTCTTGCCGAAAAGGCAAACGTCCGGCTCCTTCTCCCACAGGGAAGGGCCCAGCCCTGAAAGCTGTTGCTGCTCTTCACGGTGCCTTGGCACCCTATATACAGCTACAAAAGCACTGGGGTTATGGGCTTTCTCAGAGACGCAACATCTCATGGCGCTCGGCCGCGGCAGAGCCTCTTGCCGAAAAGGCAAACGTCCGGCTCCTTCTCCCACAGGGAAGGGCCCAGCCCGGAAAGCTGTTGCTGCTCTTCACGGTGCCTTGGCGCCCTATGTACAGGCACAACAGCACGGGGGATCTGTGCTTTCCCAGAGGCGCAACATCTCATGGCGCTCGGCCGCGGCAGAGCCTCTTGCCAAAAAGGCAAACGTCCGGCTCCTTCTGCCACAGGGAAGGGTCCAGCCCTGAAAGCTCTTGCTGCTCTTCACGGTGCCTTGGCACCCTATGTACAGGCACAACAGCACGGGGTATCTGGGCTTTCCCAGAGACGCAACATCTCATGGCGCTCGGCCGCGGCAGAGCCTCTTGCCGAAAAGGCAAACGTCCGGCTCCTTCTCCCACAAGGAAGGGCCGAGCCCGGAAAGCTGTTGCTGCTCTTCATGGTGCCTTGGCGCCCTATCTACAGGTACAACAGCACTGGGGTTTGGTGCTTTCCCAGACATGCAAAATCTCATGTCGCTCGGCCGCGGCAGAGCCTCTTGCCGAAAAGGGAAACGTCCGGCTCCTTGTCCCACAGGGAAGGGCCCAGACCTGAAAGCTGTTGCTGCTCTTCACGGTGCCTTGGCACCCTGTATACAGGCACAACAGCACTGGGGTTTGGTGTTTTCCCAGAGACGCAACATCTCATGGCGCTCGGCAGCGGCAGAGCCTCTTGCCGAAAAGACAAACGTCCTGCTCCTTCTCCCACAGGGAAGGGCCCAGCCCGGAAAGCTGTTGCTGGTCTTCACGGTGCCTTGGCACCCTATCTACAGGCACAACAGCACGGGGGATCTGGGCTTTCTCAGAGACGCAACATCTCATGGCGCTCGTCCGCGGCAGAGCCTCTTGCCGAAAAGGCAAACGTCCTGCTCCTTCTCCCACAGGGAAGGGCCCAGCCCTGAAAGCTGTTGCTGCTCTTCACGGTGCCTTGGCACCCTATCTACAGGCACAACAGCACTGGGGTTTGGTGCTTTCCCAGAGACGCAACATCTCATGGCGCTCGGCCGCGGCAGAGCCTCTTGCCGAAAAGGCAAACGTCCAGCTCCTTCTGCCGCAAGGAAGGGCCCAGCCCTGAAAGATGTTGCTGCTCTTCACGGTGCCTAGGCACCCTATCTACAGGCACAACAGCACTGGGCATCTGGGCTTTCCCAGAGACGCAACATCTCATGGCGCTCGTCCGCGGCAGACCCTCTTGCCGAAAAGGCAAACGTCCGGCTCCTTCTCCCACAGGGAAGGGCCCAGCCCTGAAAGCTGTTGCTGCTCTTCACGGTGCCTTGGCACCCTATATACAGCTACAAAAGCACTGGGGTTATGGGCTTTCTCAGAGACGCAACATCTCATGGCGCTCGGCCGCGGCAGAGCCTCTTGCCGAAAAGGCAAACGTCCGGCTCCTTCTCCCACAGGGAAGGGCCCAGCCCTGAAAGCTGTTGCTGCTCTTCACGGTGCCTTGGCGCCCTATGTACAGGCACAACAGCACGGGGGATCTGTGCTTTCCCAGAGGCGCAACATCTCATGGCGCTCGGCCGCGGCAGAGCCTCTTGCCAAAAAGGCAAACGTCCGGCTCCTTCTGCCACAGGGAAGGGCCCAGCACTAAAAGCTTTTCCTGCTCTTCACGGTGCCTTGGCGCCCTATCCACAGGCACAACAGCTCTGCGGATCTGTGCTTTCCCAGAGAAGCAACATCTCATGGCGCTCGGCCGCGGCAGAGCCTCTTGCCGAAAAGGCAAACGTCCGGCTCCTTCTCCCACAAGGAAGGGCCCAGCCCGGAAAGCTGTTGCTGCTCTTCATGGTGCCTTTGCGCCCTATCTACAGGTACAACAGCACTGGGGTTTGGTGCTTTCCCAGACATGCAAAATCTCATGTCGCTCGGCCGCGGCAGAGCCTCTTGCCGAAAAGGCAAACGTCCGGCTCCTTGTCCCACAGGGAAGGGCCCAGACCTGAAAGCTGTTGCTGCTCTTCACGGTGCCTTGGCACCCTGTGTACAGGCACAACAGCACTGGGGTTTGGTGTTTTCCCAGAGACGCAACATCTCATGGGGCTCGGCAGCGGCAGAGCCTCTTGCCGAAAAGACAAACGTCCTGCTCCTTCTCCCACAGGGAAGGGCCCAGCCCGGAAAGCTGTTGCTGGTCTTCACGGTGCCTTGGCACCCTATCTACAGGCACAACAGCACGGGGGATCTGGGCTTTCTCAGAGACGCAACATCTCATGGCGCTCGGCCGCGGCAGAGCCTCTTGCCGAAAAGGCAAACGTCCGGCTCCTTCTCCCACAAGGAAGGGCCCAGCCCTGAAAGCTCTTGCTGCTCTTCACGGTGCCTTGGCACCCTATCTACAGGCACAACAGCACTGGGGTTTTGTGCTTTCCCAGAGACGCAACATCTCATGGCGCTCGGCCGCGGCAGAGCCTCTTGCCGAAAAGGCAAACGTCCAGCTCCTTCTGCCGCAAGGAAGGGCCCAGCCCTGAAAGCTGTTGCTGCTCTTCACGGTGCCTTGGCACCCTATCTACAGGCACAACAGCACTGGGCATCTGGGCTTTCCCAGAGACGCAACATCTCATGGCGCTCGGCCGCGGCAGAGCCTCTTGCCGAAAAGGCAAACGTCCGGCTCCTTCTCCCACAGGGAAGGGCCCAGCCCTGAAAGCTGTTGCTGCTCTTCATGGTGCCTTGGCGCCCTATCTACAGGCACAACAGCACTGGGGTTTGGTGCTTTCCCAGACATGCAAAATCTCATGGCGCTCGGCCGCGGCAGAGCCTCTTGCCAAAAAGGCAAACGTCTGGCTCCTTCTGCCACAGGGAAGGGCCCAGCCCTGAAAGCTGTTGCTGCTCTTCACGGTGCCTTGGCACCCTATCTACAGGCACAACAGCACTGGGGATCTGGGCTTTCCCAGAGACGCAACATCTCATGGCGCTCGTCCGCGGCAGAGCCTCTTGCCGAAAAGGCAAACGTCCGGCTCCTTCTCCCACAGGGAAGGGCCCAGCCCTGAAAGCTTTTGCTGCTCTTCACGGTGCCTTGGCGCCCTATCTACAGCCACAAAAGCACTGGGGATCTGGGCTTTCTCAGACTCGCAACATCTCAAGGCGCTCGGCGCGGCAGAGCCTCTTGCCGAAAAGGCAAACGTCCGGCTCCTTCTCACAGGGAAGGGCCCAGCCCGGAAAGCTCTTGCTGCTCTTCACGCTGCCTTGGCACCCTATCTACAGGCACAACAGCACGGGGGATCTGGGAATTCCCAGAGACGCAACATCTCATGGCGCTCGGCGCGGCAGAGCCTCTTGCCGAAAAGGCAAACGTCCGGCTCCTTCTCCCACAGGGAAGGGCCCAGCACTAAAAGCTTTTCCTGCTCTTCACGGTGCCTTGGCGCCCTATCCACAGGCACAACAGCTCTGCGGATCTGTGCTTTCCCAGAGAAGCAACATCTCATGGCGCTCGGCCGCGGCAGAGCCTCTTGCCGAAAAGGCAAACGTCCGGCTCCTTTTCACAGGGAAGGGCCCAGCCCTGAAAGCTGTTGCTGCTCTTCACGGTGCCTTGGCACCCTATCTACAGGCACAACAGCACTGGGGATCTGGGCTTTCCCAGAGACGCAACATCTCATGGAGCTCGGCCGCGGCAGAGCCTCTTGCCGAAAAGGCAAACGTCCGGCTCCTTCTCCCACAGGGAAGGGCCCAGCCCGGAAAGCTGTTGCTGCTCTTCACGGTGCCTTGGCACCCTATCTACAGGCACAACAGCACTGGGGTTTGGTGCTTTCGCAGAGACGCAACATCTCATGGCGCTCGGCCGCGGCAGAGCCTCTTGCCGAAAAGGCAAACGTCCAGCTCCTTCTGCCGCAAGGAAGGGCCCAGCCCTGAAAGATGTTGCTGCTCTTCACGGTGCCTAGGCACCCTATCTACAGGCACAACAGCACTGGGCATCTGGGCTTTCCCAGAGACGCAACATCTCATGGCGCTCGTCCGCGGCAGACCCTCTTGCCGAAAAGGCAAACGTCCGGCTCCTTCTCCCACAGGGAAGGGCCCAGCCCTGAAAGCTGTTGCTGCTCTTCACGGTGCCTTGGCACCCTATATACAGCTACAAAAGCACTGGGGTTATGGGCTTTCTCAGAGACGCAACATCTCATGGCGCTCGGCCGCGGCAGAGCCTCTTGCCGAAAAGGCAAACGTCCGGCTCCTTCTCCCACAGGGAAGGGCCCAGCCCGGAAAGCTGTTGCTGCTCTTCACGGTGCCTTGGCGCCCTATGTACAGGCACAACAGCACGGGGGAGATGTGCTTTCCCAGAGGCGCAACATCTCATGGCGCTCGGCCGCGGCAGAGCCTCTTGCCAAAAAGGCAAACGTCCGGCTCCTTCTGCCACAGGGAAGGGCCCAGCCCTGAAAGCTCTTGCTGCTCTTCACGGTGCCTTGGCACCCTATGTACAGGCACAACAGCACGGGGTATCTGGGCTTTCCCAGAGACGCAACATCTCATGGCGCTCGGCCGCGGCAGAGCCTCTTGCCGAAAAGGCAAACGTCCGGCTCCTTCTCCCACAAGGAAGGGCCGAGCCCGGAAAGCTGTTGCTGCTCTTCATGGTGCCTTGGCGCCCTATCTACAGGTACAACAGCACTGGGGTTTGGTGCTTTCCCAGACATGCAAAATCTCATGTCGCTCGGCCGCGGCAGAGCCTCTTGCCGAAAAGGGAAACGTCCGGCTCCTTGTCCCACAGGGAAGGGCCCAGACCTGAAAGCTGTTGCTGCTCTTCACGGTGCCTTGGCACCCTGTATACAGGCACAACAGCACTGGGGTTTGGTGTTTTCCCAGAGACGCAACATCTCATGGCGCTCGGCAGCGGCAGAGCCTCTTGCCGAAAAGACAAACGTCCTGCTCCTTCTCCCACAGGGAAGGGCCCAGCCCGGAAAGCTGTTGCTGGTCTTCACGGTGCCTTGGCACCCTATCTACAGGCACAACAGCACGGGGGATCTGGGCTTTCTCAGAGACGCAACATCTCATGGCGCTCGTCCGCGGCAGAGCCTCTTGCCGAAAAGGCAAACGTCCGGCTCCTTCTCCCACAGGGAAGGGCCCAGCCCTGAAAGCTGTTGCTGCTCTTCACGGTGCCTTGGCACCCTATCTACAGGCACAACAGCACTGGGGTTTGGTGCTTTCCCAGAGACGCAACATCTCATGGCGCTCGGCCGCGGCAGAGCCTCTTGCCGAAAAGGCAAACGTCCAGCTCCTTCTGCCGCAAGGAAGGGCCCAGCCCTGAAAGATGTTGCTGCTCTTCACGGTGCCTAGGCACCCTATCTACAGGCACAACAGCACTGGGCATCTGGGCTTTCCCAGAGACGCAACATCTCATGGCGCTCGTCCGCGGCAGAGCCTCTTGCCGAAAAGGCAAACGTCCGGCTCCTTCTCCCACAGGGAAGGGCCCAGCCCTGAAAGCTGTTGCTGCTCTTCACGGTGCCTTGGCACCCTATATACAGCTACAAAAGCACTGGGGTTATGGGCTTTCTCAGAGACGCAACATCTCATGGCGCTCGGCCGCGGCAGAGCCTCTTGCCGAAAAGGCAAACGTCCGGCTCCTTCTCCCACAGGGAAGGGCCCAGCCCGGAAAGCTGTTGCTGCTCTTCACGGTGCCTTGGCGCCCTATGTACAGGCACAACAGCACGGGGGATCTGTGCTTTCCCAGAGGCGCAACATCTCATGGCGCTCGGCCGCGGCAGAGCCTCTTGCCAAAAAGGCAAACGTCCGGCTCCTTCTGCCACAGGGAAGGGCCCAGCACTAAAAGCTTTTCCTGCTCTTCACGGTGCCTTGGCGCCCTATCCACAGGCACAACAGCTCTGCGGATCTGTGCTTTCCCAGAGAAGCAACATCTCATGGCGCTCGGCCGCGGCAGAGCCTCTTGCCGAAAAGGCAAACGTCCGGCTCCTTCTCCCACAAGGAAGGGCCCAGCCCGGAAAGCTGTTGCTGCTCTTCATGGTGCCTTTGCGCCCTATCTACAGGTACAACAGCACTGGGGTTTGGTGCTTTCCCAGACATGCAAAATCTCATGTCGCTCGGCCGCGGCAGAGCCTCTTGCCGAAAAGGCAAACGTCCGGCTCCTTGTCCCACAGGGAAGGGCCCAGACCTGAAAGCTGTTGCTGCTCTTCACGGTGCCTTGGCACCCTGTGTATAGGCACAACAGCACTGGGGTTTGGTGTTTTCCCAGAGACGCAACATCTCATGGGGCTCGGCAGCGGCAGAGCCTCTTGCCGAAAAGACAAACGTCCTGCTCCTTCTCCCACAGGGAAGGGCCCAGCCCGGAAAGCTGTTGCTGGTCTTCACGGTGCCTTGGCACCCTATCTACAGGCACAACAGCACGGGGGATCTGGGCTTTCTCAGAGACGCAACATCTCATGGAGCTCGGCCGCGGCAGAGCCTCTTGCCGAAAAGGCAAACGTCCGGCTCCTTCTCCCACAAGGAAGGGCCCAGCCCTGAAAGCTCTTGCTGCTCTTCACGGTGCCTTGGCACCCTATCTACAGGCACAACAGCACTGGGGTTTTGTGCTTTCCCAGAGACGCAACATCTCATGGCGCTCGGCCGCGGCAGAGCCTCTTGCCGAAAAGGCAAACGTCCAGCTCCTTCTGCCGCAAGGAAGGGCCCAGCCCTGAAAGCTGTTGCTGCTCTTCACGGTGCCTTGGCACCCTATCTACAGGCACAACAGCACTGGGCATCTGGGCTTTCCCAGAGACGCAACATCTCATGGCGCTCGTCCGCGGCAGAGCCTCTTGCCGAAAAGGCAAACGTCCGGCTCCTTCTCCCACAGGGAAGGGCCCAGCCCTGAAAGCTGTTGCTGCTCTTCATGGTGCCTTGGCGCCCTATCTACAGGCACAACAGCACTGGGGTTTGGTGCTTTCCCAGACATGCAAAATCTCATGGCGCTCGGCCGCGGCAGAGCCTCTTGCCGAAAAGGCAAACGTCTGGCTCCTTCTGCCACAGGGAAGGGCCCAGCCCTGAAAGCTGTTGCTGCTCTTCACGGTGCCTTGGCACCCTATCTACAGGCACAACAGCACTGGGGATCTGGGCTTTCCCAGAGACGCAACATCTCATGGCGCTCGTCCGCGGCAGAGCCTCTTGCCGAAAAGGCAAACGTCCGGCTCCTTCTCCCACAGGGAAGGGCCCAGCCCTGAAAGCTTTTGCTGCTCTTCACGGTGCCTTGGCGCCCTATCTACAGCCACAAAAGCACTGGGGATCTGGGCTTTCTCAGACTCGCAACATCTCAAGGCGCTCGGCGCGGCAGAGCCTCTTGCCGAAAAGGCAAACGTCCGGCTCCTTCTCACAGGGAAGGGCCCAGCCCGGAAAGCTCTTGCTGCTCTTCACGGTGCCTTGGCACCCTATGTACAGGCACAACAGCACTGGGGTTTGGTGCTTTCCCAGAGACGCAACATCTCATGGCGCTTGGCCGCGGCAGAGCCTCCTGCCGAATAGACAAACGTCCGGCTCCTTCTCCCACAAGGAAGGGCCCAGCCCTGAAAGCTGTTGCTGCTCTTCACGGTGCCTTGGCACCCTATCGACAGGCACAACAGGACTGGGCATTTGGGCTTTCCCAGAGACGCAACATCTCATGGCGCTCGGCGCGGCAGAGCCTCTTGCCGAAAAGGCAAACGTCCGGCTCCTTCTCCCACAAGGAAGGGCCCAGCCCGGAAAGCTGTTGCTGCTCTTCACGGTGCCTTGGCACCCTATCTACAGGCACAACAGCACTGGGGATCTGGGCTTTCCCAGAGACGCAACATCTCATGGCGCTCGGCCGCGGCAGAGCCTCTTGCCGAAAAGGCAAACGTCCGGCTCCTTTTCCCACAAGGAAGGGCCCAGGCCTGAAAGCTCTTGCTGCTCTTCATGGTGCCTTGGCACCCTATCTACAGGCACAACAGCACTGGGGATCTGGGCTTTCCCAGAGACGCAACATCTCATGGCGCTCGGCGCGGCAGAGCCTCTTGCCGAAAAGGCAAACGTCCGGCTCCTTCTCCCACAAGGAAGGGCCCAGGCCTGAAAGCTCTTGATGCTCTTCACGGTGCCTTGGCACCCTATCTACAGGCACAACAGCACTGGGGATCTGGGCTTTCCCAGAGACGCAACATCTCATGGCGCTCGGCGCGGCAGAGCCTCTTGCTGAAAAGGCAAACGTCCGGCTCCTTCTCCCACAGGGAAGGGCCCAGCCCTGAAAGCTGTTGCTGCTCTTCACGGTGCCTTGGCACCCTATCTACAGGCACAACAGCACTGGGGTTTGGTGCTTTCCCAGAGACGCAACATCTCATGGCGCTCGGCCGCGGCAGAGCCTCTTGCCGAAAAGGCAAACGTCCGGCTCCTTCTGCCACAGGGAAGGGCCCAGCCCGGAAAGCTGTTGCTGCTCTTCACGGTGCCTTGGCACCCTATCTACAGGCACAACAGCACTGGGGATATGGGCTTTCCCAGAGACTCAACATCTCATGGCGCTCGGCCGCGGCAGAGCCTCTTGCCAAAAAGGGAAACGTCCGGCTCCTTCTCTTACAGGGAAGGGCCCAGCCCTGAAAGCTGTTGCTGCTCTTCACGGTGCCTTGGTGCCCTATGTACAGGCACAACAGCACTGGGGTTTGGTGCTTTCCCAGAGACGCAACATCTCATGGGGTTCGGCAGCGGCAGAGCCTCTTGCCGAAAAGACAAACGTCCGGCTCCTTCTGCCACAGGGAAGGGCCCAGCCCGGAAAGCTGTTGCTGGTCTTCACGGTGCCTTGGCACCCTATCTACAGGCACAACAGCACGGGGGATCTGGGCTTTCTAAGAGACGCAACATCTCATGGCGCTCGGCCGCGGCAGAGCCTCTTGCCGAAAAGGCAAACGTCCGGCTCCTTCTCCCACAAGGAAGGGCCCAGCCCTGAAAGCTCTTGCTGCTCTTCACGGTGCCTTGGCACCCTATCTACAGGCACAACAGCACTGGGGTTTGGTGCTTTCCCAGAGACGCAACATCTCATGGCGCTCGGCCGCGGCAGAGCCTCTTGCCGAAAAGGCAAACGTCCGGCTCCTTCTGCCACAGGGAAGGGCCCAGCCCGGAAAGCTGTTGCTGCTCTTCACGGTGCCTTGGCACCCTATCTACAGGCACAACAGCACTGGGGATATGGGCTTTCCCAGAGACTCAACATCTCATGGCGCTCGGCCGCGGCAGAGCCTCTTGCCAAAAAGGGAAACGTCCGGCTCCTTCTCTTACAGGGAAGGGCCCAGCCCTGAAAGCTGTTGCTGCTCTTCACGGTGCCTTGGTGCCCTATGTACAGGCACAACAGCACTGGGGTTTGGTGCTTTCCCAGAGATGCAACATCTCATGGGGTTCGGCAGCGGCAGAGCCTCTTGCCGAAAAGACAAACGTCCGGCTCCTTCTGCCACAGGGAAGGGCCCAGCCCGGAAAGCTGTTGCTGGTCTTCACGGTGCCTTGGCACCCTATCTACAGGCACAACAGCACGGGGGATCTGGGCTTTCCCAGAGACGCAACATCTCATGGCGCTCGGCCGCGGCAGAGCCTCTTGCCGAAAAGGCAAACGTCCGGCTCCTTCTCCCACAGGGAAGGGCCCAGCCCGGAAAGCTGTTGCTGCTCTTCACGGTGCCTTGGCACCCTATCTACAGGCACAACAGCACTGGGGTTTGGTGCTTTCCCAGAGACGCAACATCTCATGGCGCTCGGCCGCGGCAGAGCCTCTTGCCAAAAAGGCAAAAGTGCTGCTCCTTCTCCCACAGGGAAGGGCCCAGCACTGAAAGCTGTTGCTGCTCTTCACGGTGCCTTGGCACCCTATCTACAGGCACAACAGCACTGGGGTTTGGTGCTTTCCTAGAGACGCAACATCTCATGGCGCTCGGCCGCGGCAGAGCCTCTTGCCGAAAAGGCAAACGTCCGGCTCCTTCTCCCACAGGGAAGGGCCCAGCCCGGAAAGCTTTTGCTGCTCTTCACGGTGCCTTGGTGTCCTATCTACAGGCACAACAGCACTGGGGATCTGGGCTTTCCCAGAGACGCAACATCTCATGGCGCCCGTCCGCGGCAGAGCCTCTTGCCGAAAAGGCAAACGTCCGGCTCCTTCTCCCACAGGGAAGGGCCCAGCACTGAAAGCTGTTGCTGCTCTTCACGGTGCCTTGGCACCCTATCTACAGGCACAACAGCACGGGGGATCTGGGCTTTCCCAGAGACGCAACATCTCATGGCGCTCGGCGCGGCAGAGCGTCTTGCCGAAAAGGCAAACGTCCGGCTCCTTCTCCCACAAGGAAGGGCCCAGCCCTGAAAGCTTTTGCTGCTCTTCACGGTGCCTTGGCACCCTATCTACAGGCACAACAGCACTGGGGATCTGGGCTTTCCCAGAGACGCAACATCTCATGGCGCCCGTCCGCGGCAGAGCCTCTTGCCGAAAAGGCAAACGTCCGGCTCCTTCTCCCACAGGGAAGGGCCCAGCCCGGAAAGCTGTTGCTGCTCTTCACGGTGCCTTGGCACCCTATTTACAGGCACAACAGCACTGGGGATCTGGGCTTTCCCAGAGAAGCAACATCTCATGGCGCTCGGCGCAGCCGAGCGTCTTGCCGAAAAGGAAAACATCCGGCTCCTTCTCCCACAGGGAAGGGCCCAGCCCGGAAAGCTGTTGCTGCTCTTCACGGTGCCTTGGCACCCTATCTACAGGCACAACAGCACGGGGGATCTGGGCTTTCCCAGAGACTCAACATCTCATGGCGCTCGGCGCGGCAGAGCCTCTTGCCAAAAAGGCAAACGTCCTGCTCCTTCTCCCACAGGGAAGGGCCCAGCCCTGAAAGCTGTTGCGGCTCTTCACGGTGCCTTGGTGCCCTATGTACAGGCACAACAGCACTGGGGTTTGGTGCTTTCCCAGAGACGCAACATCTCATGGCGCTCGGCCGCGGCAGAGCCTCTTGCCGAAAAGGCAAACGTCCGGCTACTTCTCCCACAAGGAAGGGCCCAGCCCGGAAAGCTTTTGCTGCTCTTCACGGTGCCTTGGCACCCTATCTACAGGCACAACAGCACTGGGGATCTGGGCTTTCCCAGAGACGCAACATCTCATGGCGCTCGGCCGCGGCAGAGCCTCTTGCCAAAAAGGCAAAAGTCCTGCTCCTTCTCCGACAGCGAAGGGCCCAGCCCGGAAAGCTGTTGCTGCTCTTCACGGTGCCTTGGCACCCTATTTACAGGCACAACAGCACTGGGGATCTGGGCTTTCCCAGAGAAGCAACATCTCATGGCGCTCGTCCGCGGCTGAGCCTCTTGCCGAAAAGGTAAACGTCCGGCTCCTTCTCCCACAGGGAAGGGCCCAGCCCTGAAAGCTGTTGCTGCTCTTCACGGTGCCTTGGCACCCTATCTACAGGCAAAACAGCACGGGGGATCTGGGCTTTCCCAGAGACGCAACATCTCATGGCGCTCGGCGCAGCAGAGCGTCTTGCCGAAAAGGCAAACGTCCGGCTCCTTCTCCCACAGGGAAGGGCCCAGCCCTGAAAGCTGTTGCTGCTCTTCACGGTGCCTTGGCACCCTATCTACAGGCACAACAGCACTGGGGATCTGTGCTTTCCCAGAGACTCAACATCTCATGGCGCTCGGCCGCGGCAGAGCCTCTTGCCAAAAAGGCAAACTTCCGGCTCCTTCTCCCACAGGGAAGGGCCCAGCCCGGAAAGCTGTTGCTGCTCTTCACGGTGCCTTGGCACCCTATCTACAGGCACAACAGCACTGGGGTTTGGTGCTTTCCCACAGACGCAACATCTCATGGCGCTCGGCCGCGGCAGTGCCTCTTGCCGAAAAGGCAAACGTCCTGCTCCTTCTCCCACAAGGAAGGGCCCAGCCCTGAAAGCTGTTGCTGCTCTTCACGGTGCCTTGGCGCCCTATCTACAGCCACAAAAGCACTGGGGATATGGCTTTCTAAGAGATGCAACATCTCATGGCGCTCGGCCGCGGCACAGCCTCTTGCCGAAAAGGCAAACGTCCGGCTCCTTTTCCCACAGGGAAGGGCCCAGCCCGGAAAGCTGTTGCTGCTCTTCACGGTGCCTTGGCACCCTATCTACAGGCACAACAGCACTGGGGTTTGGTGCTTTCCCAGAGATGCAACATCTCATGGCGCTCGGCCGCGGCAGAGCCTCTTGCCGAAAATGCAAACGTCCGGCTCCTTCTCCCACAAGGAAGGGCCCAGCCCGGAAAGCTGTTGCTGCTCTTCACGGTGCCTTGGCACACTATGTACAGGCACAACAGCACTGGGGATCTGTGCTTTCCCAGAGACGCAACATCTCATGGCGCTCGGCCGCGGAAGAGCCTCTTGCCGAAAAGGCAAACGTCCGGCTCCTTCTCCCACAAGGAAGGGCCCAGCCCGGAAAGCTGTTGCTGCTCTTCACGGTGCCTTGGCAACCTATCTACAGGCACAACAGGACTGGGCATTTCGGCTTTCCCAGAGACGCAACATCTCATGGCGCTCGGCCGCGGCAGAGCCTCTTGCCGAAAAGGCAAACGTCCGGCTCCTTCTCCCACAGGGAAGGGCCCAGCCCTGAAAGCTGTTGCGGCTCTTCACGGTGCCTTGGTGCCCTATGTACAGGCACAACAGCACTGGGGTTTGGTGCTTTCCCAGAGACGCTACATCTCATGGCGCTCGGCCGCGGCAGAGCCTCTTGCCGAAAAGGCAAACGTCCGGCTCCTTCTCCCACAAGGAACGGCCCAGCCCGGAAAGCTGTTGCTGCTCTTCACGGTGCCTTGGCGCACTATGTACAGGCACAACAGCACTGGGGTTTGGTGCTTTCCCAGAGACGCAACATCTCATGGCGCTCGGCTGCGGCAGAGCCTCTTGCCGAAAAGGCAAAAGTCCTGCTCCTTCTCCCACAGGGAAGGGCCCAGCACTGAAAGCTGTTGCTGCTCTTCACGGTGCCTTGGCACCCTATGTACAGGCACAACAGCACTGGGGTTTGGTGCTTTCCTAGAGACGCAACATCTCATGGCGCTCGGCCGCGGCAGAGCCTCTTGCCGAAAAGGCAAACGTCCGGCTCCTTCTCACAGGGAAGGGCCCAGCCCTGAAAGCTGTTGCTGCTCTTCACGGTGCCTTGGCACCCTATCTACAGGCACAACAGCACTGGGGTTTGGTGCTTTCCCAGAGACGCAACATCTCATGGCGCTCGGCCGCGGCAGAGCCTCTTGCCGAAAAGGCAAACGTCCGGCTCCTTCTCCCACAAGGAAGGGCCCAGCCCGGAAAGCTGTTGCTGCTCTTCACGGTGCCTTGGCACCCTATGTACAGGCACAACAGCACTGGGGATCTGGGCTTTCCCAGAGACGCAACATCTCATGGCGCTCGTCCGCGGCAGAGCCTCTTGCCGAAAAGGGAAACGTCCGGCTCCTTCTCCCACAAGGAAGGGCCCAGCCCGGAAAGCTGTTGCCACTCTTCACGGTGCCTTGGCACCCTATCTACAGGCACAACAGGACTGGGCATTTCGGCTTTCCCAGAGACGCAACATCTCATGGCGCTCGGCCGCGGCAGAGCCTCTTGCCGAAAAGGCAAACGTCCGGCTCCTTCTCCCACAAGGAACGGCCCAGCCCGGAAAGCTTTTGCTGCTCTTCACGGTGCCTTGGCACCCTATCTACAGGCACAACAGCACTGGGGATCTGGGCTTTCCCAGAGACGCAACATCTCATGGCGCTCGGCCGCGGCAGAGCCTCTTGCCGAAAAGGCAAACGTCCGGCTCCTTCTCCCACAGGGAAGGGCCCAGCCCGGAAAGCTGTTGCTGCTCTTCACGGTGCCTTGGCACCCTATCTACAGGCACAACAGCACTGGGGTTTGGTGCTTTCCCAGAGACGCAACATCTCATGGCGCTCGGCCGCGGCAGAGCCTCTTGCCGAAAAGTCAAACGTCCGGCTCCTTCTCCCACAGGGAAGGGCCCAGCCCTGAAAGCTTTTGCTGCTATTCACAGTGCCTTGGCGCCCTATCTACAGGCACAACAGCACTGGGGATCTGGGCTTTCCCAGAGACGCAACATCTCATGGCGCTCGGCCGCGGCAGAGCCTCTTGCCGAAAAGGCAAACGTCCGGCTCCTTCTCCCACAGGGAAGGGCCCAGCCCTGAAAGCTGTTGCTGCTCTTCACGGTGCCTTGGCGCACTATGTACAGGCACAACAGCACTGGGGTTTGGTGCTTTCTCAGAGACGCAACATCTCATGGCGCTCGGCCGCGGCAGAGCCTCTTGCCGAAAAGGCAAAAGTCCTGCTCCTTCTCCCACAGGGAAGGGCCCAGCACTGAAAGCTGTTGCTGCTCTTCACGGTGCCTTGGCACCCTATGTACAGGCACAACAGCACTGGGGTTTGGTGCTTTCCTAGAGACGCAACATCTCATGGCGCTCGGCCGCGGCAGAGCCTCTTGCCGAAAAGGCAAACGTCCGGCTCCTTCCCACAGGGAAGGGCCCAGCCCTGAAAGCTGTTGCTGCTCTTCACGGTGCCTTGGCACCCTATCTACAGGCACAACAGCACTCGGGTTTGGTGCTTTCCCAGAGACGCAACATCTCATGGCGCTCGGCCGCGGCAGAGCCTCTTGACGAAAAGGCAAACGTCCTGCTCCTTCTCCCACAGGGAAGGGCCCAGCCCGGAAAGCTGTTGCTGCTCTTCACTGTGCCTTGGCACCCTATGTACAGGCACAACAGCACTGGGGTTTGGTGCTTTCCTAGGGACGCAACATCTCATGGCGCTCGGCCGCGGCAGAGCCTCTTGCCGAAAAGGCAAACGTCCGGCTCCTTCTCCCACAAGGAAGGGCCCAGCCCTGAAAGCTGTTGCTGCTCTTCACGGTGCCTTGGCACCCTATCTACAGGCACAACAGCACTGGGGTTTGGTGCTTTCCCAGAGATGCAACATCTCATGGCGCTCGGCCGCGGCAGAGCCTCTTGCCAAAAAGGCAAAAGTCCTGCTCCTTCTCCCACAGGGAAGGGCCCAGCACTGAAAGCTGTTGCTGCTCTTCACGGTGCCTTGGCACCCTATCTACAGGCACAACAGCACTGGGGTTTGGTGCTTTCCTAGAGACGCAACATCTCATGGCGCTCGGCCGCGGCAGAGCCTCTTGCCGAAAAGGCAAACGTCCGGCTCCTTCTCCCAGGGAAGGGCCCAGCCCTGAAAGCTGTTGCTGCTCTTCACGGTGCCTTGGCACCCTATCTACAGGCACAACAGCACTGGGGATCTGGGCTTTCCCAGAGACGCAACATCTCATGGCGCTCGGCCGCGGCAGAGCCTCTTGCCAAAAAGGCAAAAGTCCTGCTCCTTCTCCCACAGGGAAGGGCCCAGCACTGAAAGCTGTTGCTGCTCTTCACGGTGCCTTGGCACCCTATGTACAGGCACAACAGCACTGGGGTTTGGTGCTTTCCAAGAGACGCAACATCTCATGGCGCTCGGCCGCGGCAGAGCCTCTTGCCGAAAAGGCAAACGTCCGGCTCCTTCTCCCACAGGGAAGGGCCCAGCCCTGAAAGCTGTTGCTGCTCTTCACGGTGCCTTGGCGCCCTATGTACAGGCACAACAGCACTGGGGTTTGGTGCTTTCCCAGAGACGCAACATCTCATGGCGCTCGGCCGCGGCAGAGCCTCTTGCCAAAAAGGCAAAAGTGCTGCTCCTTCTCCCACAGGGAAGGGCCCAGCACTGAAAGCTGTTGCTGCTCTTCACGGTGCCTTGGCACCCTATCTACAGGCACAACAGCACGGGGGATCTTGGCTTTCCCAGAGACGCAACATCTCATGGCGCTCGGCACGGCAGAGCGTCTTGCCGAAAAGGCAAACGTCCGGCTCCTTCTCCCACAGGGAAGGGCCCAGCCCTGAAAGCTTTTGCTGCACTTCACGGTGCCTTGGCACCCTATCTACAGGCACAACAGCACTGGGGATCTGGGCTTTCCCAGAGACGCAACATCTCATGGCGCCCGTCCGCGGCAGAGCCTCTTGCCGAAAAGGCAAACGTCCGGCTCCTTCTCCCACAGGGAAGGGCCCAGCCCGGAAAGCTGTTGCTGCTCTTCACGGTGCCTTGGCACCCTATTTACAGGCACAACAGCACTGGGGATCTGGGCTTTCCCAGAGAAGCAACATCTCATGGCGCTCGGCGCAGCAGAGCGTCTTGCCGAAAAGGAAAACGTCCGGCTCCTTCTCCCACAGGGAAGGGCCCAGCCCGGAAAGCTGTTGCTGCTCTTCACGGTGCCTTGGCACCCTATCTACAGGCACAACAGCACTGGGGATCTGGGCTTTCCCAGAGACTCAACATCTCATGGCGCTCGGCGCGGCAGAGCCTCTTGCCAAAAAGGCAAACGTCCTGCTCCTTCTCCCACAGGGAAGGGCCCAGCCCTGAAAGCTGTTGCGGCTCTTCACGGTGCCTTGGTGCCCTATGTACAGGCACAACAGCACTGGGGTTTGGTGCTTTCCCAGAGACGCAACATCTCATGGCGCTCGGCCGCGGCAGAGCCTCTTGCCGAAAAGGCAAACGTCCGGCTACTTCTCCCACAAGGAAGGGCCCAGCCCGGAAAGCTTTTGCTGCTCTTCACGGTGCCTTGGCACCCTATCTACAGGCACAACAGCACTGGGGATCTGGGCTTTCCCAGAGACGCAACATCTCATGGCGCTCGGCCGCGGCAGAGCCTCTTGCCAAAAAGGCAAAAGTCCTGCTCCTTCTCCGACAGCGAAGGGCCCAGCCCGGAAAGCTGTTGCTGCTCTTCACGGTGCCTTGGCACCCTATTTACAGGCACAACAGCACTGGGGATCTGGGCTTTCCCAGAGAAGCAACATCTCATGGCGCTCGTCCGCGGCTGAGCCTCTTGCCGAAAAGGTAAACGTCCGGCTCCTTCTCCCACAGGGAAGGGCCCAGCCCTGAAAGCTGTTGCTGCTCTTCACGGTGCCTTGGCACCCTATCTACAGGCAAAACAGCACGGGGGATCTGGGCTTTCCCAGAGACGCAACATCTCATGGCGCTCGGCGCGGCAGAGCGTCTTGCCGAAAAGGCAAACGTCCGGCTCCTTCTCCCACAGGGAAGGGCCCAGCCCTGAAAGCTGTTGCTGCTCTTCACGGTGCCTTGGCACCCTATCTACAGGCACAACAGCACTGGGGTTTGGTGCTTTCCCAGAGACGCAACATCTCATGGCGCTCGGCCGCGGCAGAGCCTCTTGCCAAAAAGGCAAACTTCCTGCTCCTTCTCCCACAAGGAAGGGCCCAGCCCGGAAAGCTGTTGCTGCTCTTCACGGTGCCTTGGCACCCTATCTACAGGCACAACAGCACTGGGGTTTGGTGCTTTCCCACAGACGCAACATCTCATGGCGCTCGGCCGCGGCAGTGCCTCTTGCCGAAAAGGCAAACGTCCTGCTCCTTCTCCCACAAGGAAGGGCCCAGCCCTGAAAGCTTTTGCTGCTATTCATGGTGCCTTGGCGCCCTATCTACAGGCACAACAGCACTGGGGATCTGTGCATTCCCAGAGACGCAACATCTCATGGCGCTCGGCCGCGGCAGAGCCTCTTGCCGAAAAGTCAAACGTCCGGCTCCTTCTCCCACAGGGAAGGGCCCAGCACTGAAAGCTGTTGCTGCTCTTCACGGTGCCTTGGCACCCTATCTACAGGCACAACAGCACTGGGGTTTGGTGCTTTCCCAGAGACGCAACATGTCATGGCGCTCGGCCGCGGCAGAGCCTCTTGCCAAAAAGGCAAAAGTGCTGCTCCTTCTCCCACAGGGAAGGGCCCAGCACTGAAAGCTGTTGCTGCTCTTCACGGTGCCTTGGCGCCCTATCTACAGGCACAACAGCACTGGGGTTTGGTGCTTTCCCAGAGACGCAACATCTCATGGCGCTCGGCCGCGGCAGAGCCTCTTGCCAAAAAGGCAAAAGTGCTGCTCCTTCTCCCACAGGGAAGGGCCCAGCACTGAAAGCTGTTGCTGCTCTTCACGGTGCCTTGGCACCCTATCTACAGGCACAACAGCACGGGGGATCTTGGCTTTCCCAGAGACGCAACATCTCATGGCGCTCGGCGCGGCAGAGCGTCTTGCCGAAAAGGCAAACGTCCGGCTCCTTCTCCCACAGGGAAGGGCCCAGCCCTGAAAGCTTTTGCTGCTCTTCACGGTGCCTTGGCACCCTATCTACAGGCACAACAGCACTGGGGATCTGGGCTTTCCCAGAGACGCAACATCTCATGGCGCTCGGCCGCGGCAGAGCCTCTTGCCGAAAAGGCAAACGTCCGGCTCCTTCTCCCACAGGGAAGGGCCCAGCCCGGAAAGCTGTTGCTGCTCTTCACGGTGCCTTGGCACCCTATTTACAGGCACAACAGCACTGGGGATCTGGGCTTTCCCAGAGAAGCAACATCTCATGGCGCTCGGCGCAGCAGAGCGTCTTGCCGAAAAGGAAAACGTCCGGCTCCTTCTCCCACAGGGAAGGGCCCAGCCCGGAAAGCTGTTGCTGCTCTTCACGGTGCCTTGGCACCCTATCTACAGGCACAACAGCACTGGGGATCTGGGCTTTCCCAGAGACTCAACATCTCATGGCGCTCGGCGCGGCAGAGCCTCTTGCCAAAAAGGCAAACGTCCGGCTCCTTCTCCCACAGGGAAGGGCCCAGCCCTGAAAGCTGTTGCGGCTCTTCACGGTGCCTTGGTGCCCTATGTACAGGCACAACAGCACTGGGGTTTGGTGCTTTCCCAGAGACGCAACATCTCATGGCGCTCGGCCGCGGCAGAGCCTCTTGCCGAAAAGGCAAACGTCCGGCTACTTCTCCCACAAGGAAGGGCCCAGCCCGGAAAGCTTTTGCTGCTCTTCACGGTGCCTTGGCACCCTATCTACAGGCACAACAGCACTGGGGATCTGGGCTTTCCCAGAGACGCAACATCTCATGGCGCTCGGCCGCGGCAGAGCCTCTTGCCAAAAAGGCAAAAGTCCTGCTCCTTCTCCGACAGCGAAGGGCCCAGCCCGGAAAGCTGTTGCTGCTCTTCACGGTGCCTTGGCACCCTATTTACAGGCACAACAGCACTGGGGATCTGGGCTTTCCCAGAGAAGCAACATCTCATGGCGCTCGTCCGCGGCTGAGCCTCTTGCCGAAAAGGTAAACGTCCGGCTCCTTCTCCCACAGGGAAGGGCCCAGCCCTGAAAGCTGTTGCTGCTCTTCACGGTGCCTTGGCACCCTATCTACAGGCAAAACAGCACGGGGGATCTGGGCTTTCCCAGAGACGCAACATCTCATGGCGCTCGGCGCGGCAGAGCGTCTTGCCGAAAAGGCAAACGTCCGGCTCCTTCTCCCACAGGGAAGGGCCCAGCCCTGAAAGCTGTTGCTGCTCTTCACGGTGCCTTGGCACCCTATCTACAGGCACAACAGCACTGGGGATCTGTGCTTTCCCAGAGACTCAACATCTCATGGCGCTCGGCCGCGGCAGAGCCTCTTGCCAAAAAGGCAAACTTCCTGCTCCTTCTCCCACAGGGAAGGGCCCAGCCCTGAAAGCTTTTGCTGCTATTCATGGTGCCTTGGCGCCCTATCTACAGGCACAACAGCACTGGGGATCTGTGCTTTCCCAGAGACGCAACATCTCATGGCGCTCGGCCGCGGCAGAGCGTCTTGCCGAAAAGTCAAACGTCCGGCTCCTTCTCCCACAGGGAAGGGCCCAGCCCGGAAAGCTGTTGCTGCTCTTCACGGTGCCTTGGCACCCTATCTACAGGCACAACAGCACTGGGGTTTGGTGCTTTCCCAGAGACGCAACATGTCATGGCGCTCGGCCGCGGCAGAGCCTCTTGCCAAAAAGGCAAAAGTGCTGCTCCTTCTCCCACAGGGAAGGGCCCAGCACTGAAAGCTGTTGCTGCTCTTCACGGTGCCTTGGCACCCTATCTACAGGCACAACAGCACTGGGGTTTGGTGCTTTCCTAGAGACGCAACATCTCATGGCGCTCGTCCGCGGCAGAGCCTCTTGCCGAAAAGGCAAACGTCTGGCTCCTTCTCCCACAGGGAAGGGCCCAGCCCTGAAAGCTTCTGCTGCTATTCACGGTGCCTTGGCGCCCTATCTACAGGCACAACAGCACTGGGGATCTGTGCTTTCCCAGAGACTCAACATCTCATGGCGCTCGGCCGCGGCAGAGCCTCTTGCCGAAAAGGCAAACGTCCGGCTCCTTCTCCCACAGGGAAGGGCCCAGCCCGGAAAGCTGTTGCTGCTCTTCACGGTGCCTTGGCACCCTATCTACAGGCACAACAGCACTGGGGTTTGGTGCTTTCCCAGAGGCTCAACATCTCATGGCGCTGGTCCGCGGCAGAGCCTCTTGCCGAAAAGGCAAACGTCCGGCTCCTTCTCCCACAGGGAAGGGCCCAGCACTGAAAGCTGTTGCTGCTCTTCACGGTGCCTTGGCACCCTATCTACAGGCACAACAGCACGGGGGATCTGGGCTTTCCCAGAGACGCAACATCTCATGGCGCTCGGCGCGGCAGAGCGTCTTGCCGAAAAGGCAAACGTCAGGCTCCTTCTCCCACAAGGAAGGGCCCAGCCCTGAAAGCTTTTGCTGCTCTTCACGGTGCCTTGGCACCCTATCTACAGGCACAACAGCACTGGGGATCTGGGCTTTCCCAGAGACGCAACATCTCATGGCGCCCGTCCGCGGCAGAGCCTCTTGCCGAAAAGGCAAACGTCCGGCTCCTTCTCCCACAGGGAAGGGCCCAGCCCGGAAAGCTGTTGCTGCTCTTCACGGTGCCTTGGCACCCTATTTACAGGCACAACAGCACTGGGGATCTGGGCTTTCCCAGAGAAGCAACATCTCATGGCGCTCGGCGCGGCAGAGCGTCTTGCCGAAAAGGAAAACGTCCGGCTCCTTCTCCCACAGGGAAGGGCCCAGCCCGGAAAGCTGTTGCTGCTCTTCACGGTGCCTTGGCACCCTATCTACAGGCACAACAGCACTGGGGATCTGGGCTTTCCCAGAGACTCAACATCTCATGGCGCTCGGCGCGGCAGAGCCTCTTGCCAAAAAGGCAAATGTCCTGCTCCTTCTCCCACAGGGAAGGGCCCAGCCCTGAAAGCTGTTGCGGCTCTTCACGGTGCCTTGGTGCCCTATGTACAGGCACAACAGCACTGGGGTTTGGTGCTTTCCCAGAGACGCAACATCTCATGGCGCTCGGCCGCGGCAGAGCCTCTTGCCGAAAAGGCAAACGTCCGGCTACTTCTCCCACAAGGAAGGGCCCAGCCCGGAAAGCTTTTGCTGCTCTTCACGGTGCCTTGGCACCCTATCTACAGGCACAACAGCACTGGGGATCTGGGCTTTCCCAGAGACGCAACATCTCATGGCGCTCGGCCGCGGCAGAGCCTCTTGCCAAAAAGGCAAAAGTCCTGCTCCTTCTCCGACAGCGAAGGGCCCAGCCCGGAAAGCTGTTGCTGCTCTTCACGGTGCCTTGGCACCCTATTTACAGGCACAACAGCACTGGGGATCTGGGCTTTCCCAGAGAAGCAACATCTCATGGCGCTCGTCCGCGGCTGAGCCTCTTGCCGAAAAGGTAAACGTCCGGCTCCTTCTCCCACAGGGAAGGGCCCAGCCCTGAAAGCTGTTGCTGCTCTTCACGGTGCCTTGGCACCCTATCTACAGGCAAAACAGCACGGGGGATCTGGGCTTTCCCAGAGACGCAACATCTCATGGCGCTCGGCGCGGCAGAGCGTCTTGCCGAAAAGGCAAACGTCCGGCTCCTTCTCCCACAGGGAAGGGCCCAGCCCTGAAAGCTGTTGCTGCTCTTCACGGTGCCTTGGCACCCTATCTACAGGCACAACAGCACTGGGGTTTGGTGCTTTCCCAGAGACGCAACATCTCATGGCGCTCGGCCGCGGCAGAGCCTCTTGCCGAAAAGGCAAACGTCCGGCTCCTTCTCCCACAAGGAAGGGCCCAGCCCGGAAAGCTGTTGCTGCTCTTCACGGTGCCTTGGCCCCCTATGTACAGGCACAACAGCACTGGGGATCTGTGCTTTCCCAGAGACGCAACATCTCATGGCGCTCGTCCGCGGCAGAGCCTCTTGCCGAAAAGGCAAACGTCCGTCTCCTTCTCCCACAAGGAAGGGCCCAGCCCGGAAAGCTGTTGCCACTCTTCACGGTGCCTTGGCACCCTATCTACAGGCACAACAGGACTGGGCATTTCGGCTTTCCCAGAGACGCAACATCTCATGGCGCTCGGCCGCGGCAGAGCCTCTTGCCGAAAAGGCAAACGTCCGGCTCCTTCTCCCACAAGGAATGGACCAGCCCGGAAAGCTTTTGCTGCTCTTCACGGTGCCTTGGCACCCTATCTACAGGCACAACAGCACTGGGGATCTGGGCTTTCCCAGAGACGCAACATCTCATGGCGCTCGGCCGCGGCAGAGCCTCTTGCCGAAAAGGCAAACGTCCGGCTCCTTCTCCCACAGGGAAGGGCCCAGCCCGGAAAGCTGTTGCTGCTCTTCACGGTGCCTTGGCACCCTATCTACAGGCACAACAGCACTGGGGTTTGGTGCTTTCCCAGAGACGGAACATCTCATGGCGCTCGGCCGCGGCAGAGCCTCTTGCCGAAAAGGCAAACGTCCGGCTCCTTCTCCCACAGGGAAGGGCCCAGCCCTGAAAGCTTTTGCTGCTATTCACGGTGCCTTGGCGCCCTATCTACAGGCACAACAGCACTGGGGATCTGGGCTTTCCCAGAGACGCAACATCTCATGGCGCTCGGCCGCGGCAGAGCCTCTTGCCAAAAAGGCAAAAGTCCTGCTCCTTCTCCGACAGCGAAGGGCCCAGCCCGGAAAGCTGTTGCTGCTCTTCACGGTGCCTTGGCACCCTATTTACAGGCACAACAGCACTGGGGATCTGGGCTTTCCCAGAGAAGCAACATCTCATGGCGCTCGTCCGCGGCTGAGCCTCTTGCCGAAAAGGTAAACGTCCGGCTCCTTCTCCCACAGGGAAGGGCCCAGCCCTGAAAGCTGTTGCTGCTCTTCACGGTGCCTTGGCACCCTATCTACAGGGAAAACAGCACGGGGGATCTGGGCTTTCCCAGAGACGCAACATCTCATGGCGCTCGGCGCGGCAGAGCGTCTTGCCGAAAAGGCAAACGTCCGGCTCCTTCTCCCACAGGGAAGGGCCCAGCCCTGAAAGCTGTTGCTGCTCTTCACGGTGCCTTGGCACCCTATCTACAGGCACAACAGCACTGGGGATCTGGGCTTTCCCAGAGACGCAACATCTCATGGCGCTCGGCCGCGGCAGAGCCTCTTGCCGAAAAGGCAAACGTCCGGCTCCTTCTCCCACAAGGAAGGGCCCAGCCCGGAAAGCTGTTGCTGCTCTTCACGGTGCCTTGGCCCCCTATCTACAGGCACAACAGCACTGGGGATCTGTGCTTTCCCAGAGACGCAACATCTCATGGCGCTCGTCCGCGGCAGAGCCTCTTGCCGAAAAGGGAAACGTCCGGCTCCTTCTCCCACAAGGAAGGGCCCAGCCCGGAAAGCTGTTGCCACTCTTCACGGTGCCTTGGCACCCTATCTACAGGCACAACAGGACTGGGCATTTCGGCTTTCCCAGAGACGCAACATCTCATGGCGCTCGGCCGCGGCAGAGCCTCTTGCCGAAAAGGCAAACGTCCGGCTCCTTCTCCCACAAGGAACGGCCCAGCCCGGAAAGCTTTTGCTGCTCTTCACGGTGCCTTGGCACCCTATCTACATGCACAACAGCACTGGGGATCTGGGCTTTCCCAGAGACGCAACATCTCATGGCGCTCGGCCGCGGCAGAGCCTCTTGCCGAAAAGGCAAACGTCCGGCTCCTTCTCCCACAGGGAAGGGCCCAGCCCGGAAAGCTGTTGCTGCTCTTCACGGTGCCTTGGCACCCTATCTACAGGCACAACAGCACTGGGGTTTGGTGCTTTCCCAGAGACGGAACATCTCATGGCTTTCGGCCGCGGCAGAGCCTCTTGCCGAAAAGGCAAACGTCCGGCTCCTTCTCCCACAGGGAAGGGCCCAGCCCGGAAAGCTGTTGCTGCTCTTCACGGTGCCTTGGCGCCCTATCTACAGGCACAACAGCACTGGGGATCTGGGCTTTCCCAGAGACGCAACATCTCATGGCGCTCGGCCGCGGCAGAGCCTCTTGCCGAAAAGGCAAACGTCCGGCTCCTTCTCCCACAGGGAAGGGCCCAGCCCTGAAAGCTGTTGCTGCTCTTCACGGTGCCTTGGCGCACTATGTACAGGCACAACAGCACTGGGGTTTGGTGCTTTCTCAGAGACGCAACATCTCATGGCGCTCGGCCGCGGCAGAGCCTCTTGCCGAAAAGGCAAACGTCCTGCTCCTTCTCCCACAGGGAAGGGCCCAGCACTGAAAGCTGTTGCTGCTCTTCACGGTGCCTTGGCACCCTATGTACAGGCACAACAGCACTGGGGTTTGGTGCTTTCCTAGAGACGCAACATCTCATGGCGCTCGGCCGCGGCAGAGCCTCTTGCCGAAAAGGCAAACGTCCGGCTCCTTCCCACAGGGAAGGGCCCAGCCCTGAAAGCTGTTGCTGCTCTTCACGGTGCCTTGGCACCCTATCTACAGGCACAACAGCACTCGGGTTTGGTGCTTTCCCAGAGACGCAACATCTCATGGCGCTCGGCCGCGGCAGAGCCTCTTGCCAAAAAGGCAAAAGTCCTGCTCCTTCTCCCACAGGGAAGGGCCCAGCACTGAAAGCTGTTGCTGCTCTTCACGGTGCCTTGGCACCCTATCTACAGGCACAACAGCACTGGGGTTTGGTGCTTTCCTAGAGACACAACATCTCATGGCGCTCGGCCGCGGCAGAGCCTCTTGCCGAAAAGGCAAACGTCCGGCTCCTTCTCCCACAGGGAAGGGCCCAGCCCTGAAAGCTTTTGCTGCTATTCACGGTGCCTTGGCGCCCTATCTACAGGCACAACAGCACTGGGGATCTGTGCTTTCCCAGAGACGCAACATCTCATGGCGCTCGGCCACGGCAGAGCCTCTTGCCGAAAAGGCAAACGTCCGGCTCCTTCTCCCACAGGGAAGGGCCCAGCCCGGAAAGCTGTTGCTGCTCTTCACGGTGCCTTGGCACCCTATCTACAGGCACAACAGCACTGGGGTTTGGTGCTTTCCCAGAGACGCAACATCTCATGGCGCTGGTCCGCGGCAGAGCCTCTTGCCGAAAAGGCAAACGTCCGGCTCCTTCTCCCACAGGGAAGGGCCCAGCCCGGAAAGCTTTTGCTGCTCTTCACGGTGCCTTGGTGTCCTATCTACAGGCACAACAGCACTGGGGATCTGGGCTTTCCCAGAGACGCAACATCTCATGGCGCCCGTCCGCGGCAGAGCCTCTTGCCGAAAAGGCAAACGTCCGGCTCCTTCTCCCACAGGGAAGGGCCCAGCACTGAAAGCTGTTGCTGCTCTTCACGGTGCCTTGGCACCCTATCTACAGGCACAACAGCACGGGGGATCTTGGCTTTCCCAGAGACGCAACATCTCATGGCGCTCGGCGCGGCAGAGCCTCTTGCCGAAAAGGCAAACGTCCGGCTCCTTCTCCCACAGGGAAGGGCCCAGCACTGAAAGCTGTTGCTGCTCTTCACGGTGCCTTGGCACCCTATCTACAGGCACAACAGCACGGGGGATCTTGGCTTTCCCAGAGACGCAACATCTCATGGCGCTCGGCGCGGCAGAGCGTCTTGCCGAAAAGGCAAACGTCCGGCTCCTTCTCCCACAAGGAAGGGCCCAGCCCTGAAAGCTGTTGCTGCTCTTCACGGTGCCTTGGCACCCTATTTACAGGCACAACAGCACTGGGGATCTGGGCTTTCCCAGAGAAGCAACATCTCATGGCGCTCGGCGCAGCAGAGCGTCTTGCCGAAAAGGCAAACGTCCGGCTCCTTCTCCCACAGGGAAGGGCCCAGCCCGGAAAGCTGTTGCTGCTCTTCACGGTGCCTTGGCACCCTATCTACAGGCACAACAGCACTGGGGATCTGGGCTTTCCCAGAGACTCAACATCTCATGGCGCTCGGCGCGGCAGAGCCTCATGCCAAAAAGGCAAACGTCCTGCTCCTTCTCCCACAGGGAAGGGCCCAGCCCTGAAAGCTGTTGCGGCTCTTCACGGTGCCTTGGTGCCCTATGTACAGGCACAACAGCACTGGGGTTTGGTGCTTTCCCAGAGACGCAACATCTCATGGCGCTCGGCCGCGGCAGAGCCTCTTGCCGAAAAGGCAAACGTCCGGCTACTTCTCCCACAAGGAAGGGCCCAGCCCGGAAAGCTTTTGCTGCTCTTCACGGTGCCTTGGCACCCTATCTACAGGCACAACAGCACTGGGGATCTGGGCTTTCCCAGAGACGCAACATCTCATGGCGCTCGGCCGCGGCAGAGCCTCTTGCCAAAAAGGCAAAAGTCCTGCTCCTTCTCCGACAGCGAAGGGCCCAGCACGGAAAGCTGTTGCTGCTCTTCACGGTGCCTTGGCACCCTATTTACAGGCACAACAGCACTGGGGATCTGGGCTTTCCCAGAGAAGCAACATCTCATGGCGCTCGTCCGCGGCTGAGCCTCTTGCCGAAAAGGTAAACGTCCGGCTCCTTCTCCCACAGGGAAGGGCCCAGCCCTGAAAGCTGTTGCTGCTCTTCACGGTGCCTTGGCGCCCTATCTACAGGCACAACAGCACGGGGGATCTGGGCTTTCCCAGAGACGCAACATCTCATGGCGCTCGGCGCGGCAGAGCGTCTTGCCGAAAAGGCAAACGTCCGGCTCCTTCTCCCACAGGGAAGGGCCCAGCCCTGAAAGCTGTTGCTGCTCTTCACGGTGCCTTGGCACCCTATCTACAGGCACAACAGCACTGGGGATCTGTGCTTTCCCAGAGACTCAACATCTCATGGCGCTCGGCCGCGGCAGAGCCTCTTGCCAAAAAGGCAAACTTCCTGCTCCTTCTCCCACAGGGAAGGGCCCAGCCCGGAAAGCTGTTGCTGCTCTTCACGGTGCCTTGGCACCCTATGTACAGGCACAACAGCACTGGGGTTTGGTGCTTTCCCACAGACGCAACATCTCATGGCGCTCGGCCGCGGCAGTGCCTCTTGCCGAAAAGGCAAACGTCCTGCTCCTTCTCCCACAAGGAAGGGCCCAGCCCTGAAAGCTTTTGCTGCTATTCATGGTGCCTTGGCGCCCTATCTACAGGCACAACAGCACTGGGGATCTGTGCTTTCCCAGAGACGCAACATCTCATGGCGCTCGGCCGCGGCAGAGCCTCTTGCCGAAAAGTCAAACGTCCGGCTCCTTCTCCCACAGGGAAGGGCCCAGCCCGGAAAGCTGTTGCTGCTCTTCACGGTGCCTTGGCACCCTATCTACAGGCACAACAGCACTGGGGTTTGGTGCTTTCCCAGAGACGCAACATCTCATGGCGCTCGGCCGCGGCAGAGCCTCTTGCCGAAAAGGCAAACGTCTGGCTCCTTCTCCCACAGGGAAGGGCCCAGCCCTGAAAGCTTTTGCTGCTATTCACGGTGCCTTGGCGCCCTATCTACAGGCACAACAGCACTGGGGATCTGTGCTTTCCCAGAGACTCAACATCTCATGGCGCTCGGCCGCGGCAGAGCCTCTTGCCGAAAAGGCAAACGTCCGGCTCCTTCTCCCACAGGGAAGGGCCCAGCCCGGAAAGCTGTTGCTGCTCTTCACGGTGCCTTGGCACCCTATCTACAGGCACAACAGCACTGGGGTTTGGTGCTTTCCCAGAGGCTCAACATCTCATGGCGCTGGTCCGCGGCAGAGCCTCTTGCCGAAAAGGCAAACGTCCGGCTCCTTCTCCCACAAGGAAGGGCCCAGCCCTGAAAGCTTTTGCTGCTCTTCACGGTGCCTTGGCACCCTATCTACAGGCACAACAGCACTGGGGATCTGGGCTTTCCCAGAGACGCAACATCTCATGGCGCTCGGCGCGGCAGAGCGTCTTGCCGAAAAGGAAAACGTCCGGCTCCTTCTCCCACAGGGAAGGGCCCAGCCCGGAAAGCTGTTGCTGCTCTTCACGGTGCCTTGGCACCCTATCTACAGGCACAACAGCACTGGGGATCTGGGCTTTCCCAGAGACTCAACATCTCATGGCGCTCGGCGCGGCAGAGCCTCTTGCCAAAAAGGCAAACGTCCTGCTCCTTCTCCCACAGGGAAGGGCCCAGCCCTGAAAGCTGTTGCGGCTCTTCACGGTGCCTTGGTGCCCTATGTACAGGCACAACAGCACTGGGGTTTGGTGCTTTCCCAGAGACGCAACATCTCATGGCGCTCGGCCGCGGCAGAGCCTCTTGCCGAAAAGGCAAACGTCCGGCTACTTCTCCCACAAGGAAGGGCCCAGCCCGGAAAGCTTTTGCTGCTCTTCACGGTGCCTTGGCACCCTATCTACAGGCACAACAGCACTGGGGATCTGGGCTTTCCCAGAGACGCAACATCTCATGGCGCTCGGCCGCGGCAGAGCCTCTTGCCAAAAAGGCAAAAGTCCTGCTCCTTCTCCGACAGCGAAGGGCCCAGCCCGGAAAGCTGTTGCTGCTCTTCACGGTGCCTTGGCACCCTATTTACAGGCACAACAGCACTGGGGATCTGGGCTTTCCCAGAGAAGCAACATCTCATGGCGCTCGTCCGCGGCTGAGCCTCTTGCCGAAAAGGTAAACGTCCGGCTCCTTCTCCCACAGGGAAGGGCCCAGACCTGAAAGCTGTTGCTGCTCTTCACGGTGCCTTGGCACCCTATCTACAGGCAAAACAGCACGGGGGATCTGGGCTTTCTCAGAGACGCAACATCTCATGGCGCTCGGCCGCGACAGAGCCTCTTGCCGAAAAGTCAAACGTCCGGCTCCTTCTGCCACAGGGAAGGGCCCAGCCCTGAAAGCTGTTGCTGCTCTTCACGGTGCCTTGGCACCCTATCTACAGGCACAACAGCACGGGGGATCTGGGCTTTCCCAGAGAAGCAACATCTCATGGCGCTCGGCCGCGGCAGAGCCTCTTGCCGAAAAGGCAAACGTCCGGCTCCTTCTCCCACAAGGAAGGGCCCAGACCTGAAAGCTGTTGCTGCTCTTCACGGTGCCTTGGCGCCCTATCTACAGGCACAACAGCACTGGGGATCTGTGCTTTCCCAGAGACTCAACATCTCATGGCGCTCGGCCGCGGCAGAGCCTCTTGCCGAAAAGGCAAACGTCCGGCTCCTTCTCCCACAGGGAAGGGCCCAGCCCGGAAAGCTGTTGCTGCTCTTCACGGTGCCTTGGCACCCTATCTACAGGCACAACAGCACTGGGGTTTGGTGCTTTCCCAGAGACGCAACATCTCATGGCGCTCGGCCGCGGCAGAGCCTCTTGCCGAAAAGGCAAACGTCCTGCTCCTTCTCCCACAGGGAAGGGCCCAGCCCTGAAAGCTTTTGCTGCTATTCACGGTGCCTTGGCGCCCTATCTACAGGCACAACAGCACTGGGGATCTGTGCTTTCCCAGAGACGCAACATCTCATGGCGCTCGGCCGCGGCAGAGCCTCTTGCCGAAAAGGCAAACGTCCGGCTCCTTCTCCCACAGGGAAGGGCCCAGCCCTAAAAGCTGTTGCTGCTCTTCACGGTGCCTTGGCACCCTATCTACAGGCACAACAGCACTGGGGTTTGGTGCTTTCCCAGAGACGCAACATCTCATGGCGCTCGGCCGCGGCAGAGCCTCTTGCCAAAAAGGCAAAAGTGCTGCTCCTTCTCCCACAGGGAAGGGCCCAGCCCGGAAAGCTGTTGCTGCTCTTCACGGTGCCTTGGCACCCTATCTACAGGCACAACAGCACTGGGGCTTGGTGCTTTCCTAGAGACGCAACATCTCATGGCGCTCGGCCGCGGCAGAGCCTCTTGCCGAAAAGGCAAACGTCTGGCTCCTTCTCCCACAGGGAAGGGCCCAGCCCTGAAAGCTTTTGCTGCTCTTCACGGTGCCTTGGCACCCTATCTACAGGCACAACAGCACTGGGGTTTGGTGCTTTCCCAGAGGCTCAACATCTCATGGCGCTGGTGGGCGGCAGAGCCTCTTGCCGAAAAGGCAAACGTCCGGCTCCTTCTCCCACAGGGAAGGGCCCAGCCCGGAAAGCTGTTGCTGCTCTTCACGGTGCCTTGGCACCCTATCTACAGGCACAACAGCACTGGGGATCTGGGCTTTCCCAGAGACTCAACATCTCATGGCGCTCGGCCGCGGCAGAGCCTCTTGCCGAAAAGGCAAACGTCCTGCTCCTCCTACCACAGGGAAGGGCCCAGCCCTGAAAGCTGTTGCGGCTCTTCACGGTGCCTTGGCACCCTATCTACAGGCACAACAGCACGGGGGATCTGGGCTTTCCCAGAGAAGCAACATCTCATTGAGCTCAGCTGCGGCAGAGCGTCTTGCCGAAAAGGCAAACGTCCGGCTCCTTCTCCCACAGGGAAGGGCCCAGCCCGGAAAGCTTTTGCTGCTCTTCACGGTGCCTTGGCGCCCTATCTACAGGCACAACAGCACTGGGGATCTGTGCTTTCCCAGAGACTCAACATCTCATGGCGCTCGGCCGCGGCAGAGCCTCTTGCCAAAAAGGCAAACGTCCTGCTCCTTCTCACACAGGGAAGGGCCCAGCCCGGAAAGCTGTTGCTGCTCTTCACGGTGCCTTGGCACCCTATGTACAGGCACAACAGCACTGGGGTTTGGTGCTTTCCTAGAGACACAACATCTCATGGCGCTCGGCCGCGGCAGAGCCTCTTGCCGAAAAGGCAAACGTCCGGCTCCTTCTCCCACAAGGAAGGGCCCAGCCCTGAAAGCTGTTGCTGCTCTTCACGGTGCCTTGGCACCCTATCTACAGGCACAACAGCACTGGGGATCTGTGCTTTCCCAGAGACTCAACATCTCATGGCGCTCGGCCGCGGCAGAGCCTCTTGCCAAAAAGGCAAAAGTCCTGCTCCTTCTCCGACAGCGAAGGGCCCAGCCCGGAAAGCTGTTGCTGCTCTTCACGGTGCCTTGGCACCCTATTTACAGGCACAACAGCACTGGGGATCTGGGCTTTCCCAGAGAAGCAACATCTCATGGCGCTCGTCCGCGGCTGAGCCTCTTGCCGAAAAGGTAAACGTCCGGCTCCTTCTCCCACAGGGAAGGGCCCAGCCCTGAAAGCTGTTGCTGCTCTTCACGGTGCCTTGGCACCCTATCTACAGGCAAAACAGCACGGGGGATCTGGGCTTTCCCAGAGACGCAACATCTCATGGCGCTCGGCGCGGCAGAGCGTCTTGCCGAAAAGGCAAACGTCCGGCTCCTTCTCCCACAGGGAAGGGCCCAGCCCTGAAAGCTGTTGCTGCTCTTCACGGTGCCTTGGCACCCTATCTACAGGCACAACAGCACTGGGGATCTGTGCTTTCCCAGAGACGCAACATCTCATGGCGCTCGGCCGCGGCAGAGCCTCTTGCCGAAAAGGCAAACGTCCGGCTACTTCTCCCACAAGGAAGGGCCCAGCCCGGAAAGCTGTTGCTGCTCTTCACGCTGCCTTGGCACCCTATCTACAGGCACAACAGCACTGGGGATCTGGGCTTTCCCAGAGACTCAACATCTCATGGCGCTGGTCCGCGGCAGAGCCTCTTGCGAAAAAGGCAAACGTCCTGCTCTTCTCCCACAGGGAAGGTCCCAGCCCAGAAAGCTGTTGCTGCTCTTCACGGTGCCTTGGTGCCGTATGTACAGGCACAACAGCACTGGGGTTTGGCGCTTTCCCAGAGACGCAACATCTCATGGGGCTCGGCAGCGGCAGAGCCTCTTGCCGAAAAGGCAAACGTCCGGCTCCTTCTCTCACAAGGAAGGGCCCAGACCTGAAAGCTGTTGCTGCTCTTCACGGTGCCTTGGCACCCTATCTACAGGCAAAACAGCACGGGGGATCTGGGCTTTCCCAGAGACGCAACATCTCATGGCGCTCGGCCGCGACAGAGCCTCTTGCCGAAAAGTCAAACGTCCGGCTCCTTCTGCCACAGGGAAGGGCCCAGCCCTGAAAGCTGTTGCTGCTCTTCACGGTGCCTTGGCACCCTATTTACAGGCACAACAGCACTGGGGATCTGGGCTTTCCCAGAGAAGCAACATCTCATGGCGCTCGTCCGCGGCTGAGCCTCTTGCCGAAAAGGTAAACGTCCGGCTCCTTCTCCCACAGGGAAGGGCCCAGCCCTGAAAGCTGTTGCTGCTCTTCACGGTGCCTTGGCACCCTATCTACAGGCAAAACAGCACGGGGGATCTGGGCTTTCCCAGAGACGCAACATCTCATGGCGCTCGGCGCGGCAGAGCGTCTTGCCGAAAAGGCAAACGTCCGGCTCCTTCTCCCACAGGGAAGGGCCCAGCCCTGAAAGCTGTTGCTGCTCTTCACGGTGCCTTGGCACCCTATCTACAGGCACAACAGCACTGGGGATCTGGGCTTTCCCAGAGACGCAACATCTCATGGCGCTCGGCCGCGGCAGAGCCTCTTGCCGAAAAGGCAAACGTCCGGCTCCTTCTCCCACAAGGAAGGGCCCAGCCCGGAAAGCTGTTGCTGCTCTTCACGCTGCCTTGGCACCCTATCTACAGGCACAACAGCACTGGGGATCTGGGCTTTCTCAGAGACGCAACATCTCATGGCGCTCGGCCGCGACAGAGCCTCTTGCCGAAAAGTCAAACGTCCGGCTCCTTCTGCCACAGGGAAGGGCCCAGCCCTGAAAGCTGTTGCTGCTCTTCACGGTGCCTTGGCACCCTATCTACAGGCACAACAGCACGGGGGATCTGGGCTTTCCCAGAGAAGCAACATCTCATTGCGCTCAGCCGCGGCAGAGCCTCTTGCCGAAAAGGCAAACGTCCGGCTCCTTCTCCCACAAGGAAGGGCCCAGCCCTGAAAGCTTTTGCTGCTCTTCACGGTGCCTTGGCGCCCTATCTACAGGCACAACAGCACTGGGGATCTGTGCTTTCCCAGAGACTCAACATCTCATGGCGCTCGGCCGCGGCAGAGCCTCTTGCCAAAAAGGCAAACATCCTGCTCCTTCTCACACAGGGAAGGGCCCAGCCCGGAAAGCTGTTGCTGCTCTTCACGGTGCCTTGGCACCCTATGTACAGGCACAACAGCACTGGGGTTTGGTGCTTTCCTAGAGACGCAACATCTCATGGCGCTCGGCCGCGGCAGAGCCTCTTGCCGAAAAGGCAAACGTCCGGCTCCTTCTCCCAAAAGGAAGGGTCCAGCCCGGAAAGCTGTTGCTGCTCTTCACGGTGCCTTGCCACCCTATCTACAGGCACAACAGCACTGGGGATCTGTGCTTTCCCAGAGACTCAACATCTCATGGCGCTCGGCCGCGGCAGAGCCTCTTGCCAAAAAGGCAAAAGTCCTGCTCCTTCTCCGACAGCGAAGGGCCCAGCCCGGAAAGCTGTTGCTGCTCTTCACGGTGCCTTGGCACCCTATTTACAGGCACAACAGCACTGGGGATCTGGGCTTTCCCAGAGAAGCAACATCTCATGGCGCTCGTCCGCGGCTGAGCCTCTTGCCGAAAAGGTAAACGTCCGGCTCCTTCTCCCACAGGGAAGGGCCCAGCCCTGAAAGCTGTTGCTGCTCTTCACGGTGCCTTGGCACCCTATCTACAGGCAAAACAGCACGGAGGATCTGGGCTTTCCCAGAGACGCAACATCTCATGGCTCTCGGCCGCGGCAGAGCCTCTTGCCGAAAAGGCAAACGTCCGGCTCCTTCTCCCACAGGGAAGGGCCCAGCCCTGAAAGCTGTTGCTGCTCTTCACGGTGCCTTGGCACCCTATCTACAGGCACAACAGCACTGGGGATCTGTGCTTTCCCAGAGACTCAACATCTCATGGCGCTCGGCGCGGCAGAGCCTCTTGCCAAAAAGGCAAACGTCCTGCTCTTCTCCCACAGGGAAGGTCCCAGCCCAGAAAGCTTTTGCTGCTCTTCACGGTGCCTTGGTGCCGTATGTACAGGCACAACAGCACTGGGGTTTGGCGCTTTCCCAGAGACGCAACATCTCATGGGGCTCGGCAGCGGCAGAGCCTCTTGCCGAAAAGGCAAACGTCCGGCTCCTTCTCTCACAAGGAAGGGCCCAGACCTGAAAGCTGTTGCTGCTCTTCACGGTGCCTTGGCACCCTATCTACAGGCACAACAGCACTGGGGATCTGGGCTTTCCCAGAGACGCAACATCTCATGGCGCTCGGCCGCGGCAGAGCCTCTTGCCGAAAAGGCAAACGTCCGGCTCCTTCTGCCACAGGGAAGGGCCCAGCCCTGAAAGCTTTTGCTGCTCTTCACGGTGCCTTGGCACCCTATCTACAGGCACAACAGCACTGGGGATCTGGGCTTTCCCAGAGACTCAACATCTCATGGCGCTCGGCGCGGCAGAGCCTCTTGCCAAGAAGGCAAACGTCCTGCTCCTTCTCCCACAGGGAAGGGCCCAGCCCAGAAAGCTTTTGCTGCTCTTCACGGTGCCTTGGCACCCTATCTACAGGCACAACAGCACTGGGGTTTGGTGCTTTCCCAGAGGCTCAACATCTCTTGGCGCTCGCCGCGGCAGAGCCTCTTGCCGAAAAGGCAAACGTCCGGCTCCTTCTCCGACAGCGAAGGGCCCAGCCCTGAAAGCTGTTGCTGCTCTTCACGGTGCCTTGGTGCCCTATGTACAGGCAAAACAGCACTGGGGTTTTGTGCTTTCCCAGAGACGCAACATCTCATGTCGCTCGGCCGCGGCAGAGCCTCTTGCCGAAAAGGCAAACGTCCGGCTCCTTCTCCCACAGGGAAGGGCCCAGCCCTGAAAGCTTTTGCTGCTCTTCACGGTGCCTTGGCGCCCTATCTACAGGCACAACAGCACTGGGGATCTGTGCTTTCCCAGAGACGCAACATCTCATGTCGCTCGGCCGCGGCAGAGCCTCTTGCCGAAAAGGCAAACGTCCGGCTCCTTATCCCACAGGGAAGGGCCCAGCCCTGAAAGATTTTGCTGCTCTTCACGGTGCCTTGGCACCCTATCTACAGGCACAACAGCAGTGGGGATCTGTGCTTTCCCAGAGACGCAACATCTCATGGCGCCCGTCCGCGGCAGAGCCTCTTGCCGAAAAGTCAAACGTCCGGCTCCTTCTCCCACAGGGAAGGGCCCAGCCCTGAAAGCTGTTGCTGCTCTTCACGGTGCCTTGGCACCCTATCTACAGGCACAACAGCACGGGGGATCTGGGCTTTCCCAGAGACTCAACATCTCATGGCGCTCGGCCGCTACAGAGCCTCTTGCCGAAAAGTCAAACGTCCGGCTCCTTCTGCCACAGGGAAGGGCCCAGCCCGGAAAGCTGTTGCTGCTCTTCACGGTGCCTTGGCGCCCTATCTACAGGCACAACAGCACGGGGGATCTGGGCTTTCCCAGAGAAGCAACATCTCATTGCGCTCAGCCGCGGCAGAGCCTCTTGCCGAAAAGGCAAACGTCCGGCTCCTTCTCCCACAAGGAAGGGCCCAGCCCTGAAAGCTTTTGCTGCTCTTCACGGTGCCTTGGCGCCCTATCTACAGGCACAACAGCACTGGGGATCTGTGCTTTCCCAGAGACTCAACATCTCATGGCGCTCGGCCGCGGCAGAGCCTCTTGCCAAAAAGGCAAACGTCCTGCTCCTTCTCACACAGGGAAGGGCCCAGCCCGGAAAGCTGTTGCTGCTCTTCACGGTGCCTTGGCACCCTATGTACAGGCACAACAGCACTGGGGTTTGGTGCTTTCCTAGAGACGCAACATCTCATGGCGCTCGGCCGCGGCAGAGCCTCTTGCCGAAAAGGCAAACGTCCGGCTCCTTCTCCCACAAGGAAGGGCCCAGCCCGGAAAGCTGTTGCTGCTCTTCACGGTGCCTTGGCACCCTATCTACAGGCACAACAGCACTGGGGATCTGTGCTTTCCCAGAGACTCAACATCTCATGGCGCTCGGCCGCGGCAGAGCCTCTTGCCAAAAAGGCAAAAGTCCTGCTCCTTCTCCGACAGCGAAGGGCCCAGCCCGGAAAGCTGTTGCTGCTCTTCACGGTGCCTTGGCACCCTATTTACAGGCACAACAGCACTAGGGATCTGGGCTTTCCCAGAGAAGCAACATCTCATGGCGCTCGTCCGCGGCTGAGCCTCTTGCCGAAAAGGTAAACGTCCGGCTCCTTCTCCCACAGGGAAGGGCCCAGCCCTGAAAGCTGTTGCTGCTCTTCACGGTGCCTTGGCACCCTATCTACAGGCAAAACAGCACGGGGGATCTGGGCTTTCCCAGAGATGCAACATCTCATGGCGCTCGGCGCGGCAGAGCGTCTTGCCGAAAAGGCAAACGTCCGGCTCCTTCTCCCACAGGGAAGGGCCCAGCCCTGAAAGCTGTTGCTGCTCTTCACGGTGCCTTGGCACCCTATCTACAGGCACAACAGCACTGGGGATCTGTGCTTTCCCAGAGACGCAACATCTCATGGCGCTCGGCCGCGGCAGAGCCTCTTGCCGAAAAGGCAAACGTCCGGCTCCTTCTCCCACAAGGAAGGGCCCAGCCCGGAAAGCTGTTGCTGCTCTTCACGCTGCCTTGGCACCCTATCTACAGGCACAACAGCACTGGGGATCTGGGCTTTCCCAGAGACTCAACATCTCATGGCGCTCGGCGCGGCAGAGCCTCTTGCGAAAAAGGCAAACGTCCTGCTCTTCTCCCACAGGGAAGGTCCCAGCCCAGAAAGCTTTTGCTGCTCTTCACGGTGCCTTGGTGCCGTATGTACAGGCACAACAGCACTGGGGTTTGGCGCTTTCCCAGAGACGCAACATCTCATGGGGCTCGGCAGCGGCAGAGCCTCTTGCCGAAAAGGCAAACGTCCGGCTCCTTCTCCCACAAGGAAGGGCCCAGCCCTGAAAGATTTTGCTGCTCTTCACGGTGCCTTGGCACCCTATCTACAGGCACAACAGCAGTGGGGATCTGTGCTTTCCCAGAGACGCAACATCTCATGGCGCCCGTCCGCGGCAGAGCCTCTTGCCGAAAAGGCAAACGTCCGGCTCCTTCTCCCACAGGGAAGGGCCCAGCCCTGAAAGCTGTTGCTGCTCTTCACGGTGCCTTGGCACCCTATCTACAGGCACAACAGCACGGGGGATCTGGGCTTTCTCAGAGACGCAACATCTCATGGCGCTCGGCCGCGACAGAGCCTCTTGCCGAAAAGTCAAACGTCCGGCTCCTTCTGCCACAGGGAAGGGCCCAGCCCTGAAAGCTGTTGCTGCTCTTCACGGTGCCTTGGCGCCCTATCTACAGGCACAACAGCACGGGGGATCTGGGCTTTCCCAGAGAAGCAACATCTCATTGCGCTCAGCCGCGGCAGAGCCTCTTGCCGAAAAGGCAAACGTCCGGCTCCTTCTCCCACAAGGAAGGGCCCAGCCCTGAAAGCTGTTGCTGCTCTTCACGGTGCCTTGGCGCCCTATCTACAGGCACAACAGCACTGGGGATCTGTGCTTTCCCAGAGACTCAACTTCTCATGGCGCTCGGCCGCGGCAAAGCCTCTTGCCAAAAAGGCAAACGTCCTGCTCCTTCTCCCACAGGGAAGGGCCCAGCCCGGAAAGCTGTTGCTGCTCTTCACGGTGCCTTGGCACCCTATGTACAGGCACAACAGCACTGGGGTTTGGTGCTTTCCTAGAGACGCAACATCTCATGGCGCTCGGCCGCGGCAGAGCCTCTTGCCGAAAAGGCAAACGTCCGGCTCCTTCTCCCACAAGGAAGGGCCCAGCCCGGAAAGCTGTTGCTGCTCTTCACGGTGCCTTGGCACCCTATCTACAGGCACAACAGCACTGGGGATCTGTGCTTTCCCAGAGACGCAACATCTCATGGCGCTCGGCCGCGGCAGAGCCTCTTGCCAAAAAGGCAAAAGTCCTGCTCCTTCTCCGACAGCGAAGGGCCCAGCCCGGAAAGCTGTTGCTGCTCTTCACGGTGCCTTGGCACCCTATCTACAGGCACAACAGCACGGGGGATCTGGGCTTTCCCAGAGAAGCAACATCTCATGGCGCTCGTCCGCGGCAGAGCCTCTTGCCGAAAAGGTAAACGTCCGGCTCCTTCTCCCACAGGGAAGGGCCCAGCCCTGAAAGCTGTTGCTGCTCTTCACGGTGCCTTGGCACCCTATCTACAGGCAAAACAGCACGGGGGATCTGGGCTTTCCCAGAGACGCAACATCTCATGGCGCTCGGCGCGGCAGAGCGTCTTGCCGAAAAGGCAAACGTCCGGCTCCTTCTCCCACAGGGAAGGGCCCAGCCCTGAAAGCTGTTGCTGCTCTTCACGGTGCCTTGGCACCCTATCTACAGGCACAACAGCACTGGGGATCTGGGCTTTCCCAGAGACGCAACATCTCATGGCGCTCGGCCGCGGCAGAGCCTCTTGCCGAAAAGGCAAACGTCCGGCTCCTTCTCCCACAAGGAAGGGCCCAGCCCTGAAAGCTGTTGCTGCTCTTCACGGTGCCTTGGCACCCTATCTACAGGCACAACAGCACTGGGGATCTGGGCTTTCCCAGAGACTCAACATCTCATGGCGCTCGGCGCGGCAGAGCCTCTTGCCAAAAAGGCAAACGTCCTGCTCCTTCTCCCACAGGGAAGGGCCCAGCCCAGAAAGCTTTTGCTGCTCTTCACGGTGCCTTGAAACCCTATCTACAGGCACAACAGCACTGGGGATCTGTGCTTTCCCAGAGACGCAACATCTCATGGCGCTCGGCCGCGGCAGAGCCTCTTGCCGAAAAGGCAAACGTCCGGCTCCTTCTCCCACAGGGAAGGGCCCAGCCCTGAAAGCTGTTGCTGCTCTTCACGGTGCCTTGGTGCCCTATGTACAGGCAAAACAGCACTGGGGTTTTGTGCTTTCCCAGAGACGCAACATCTCATGTCGCTCGGCCGCGGCAGAGCCTCTTGCCGAAAAGGCAAACGTCCGGCTCCTTCTCCCACAGGGAAGGGCCCAGCCCTGAAAGCTTTTGCTGCTCTTCACGGTGCCTTGGCGCCCTATCTACAGGCTCAACAGCACTGGGGATCTGTGTTTTCCCAGAGACGCAACATCTCATGGTGCTCGGCCGCGGCAGAGCCTCTTGCCGAAAAGGCAAACGTCCGGCTCCTTCTCCCACAGGGAAGGGCCCAGCCCTGAAAGATTTTGCTGCTCTTCACGGTGCCTTGGCACCCTATCTACAGGCACAACAGCACTGGGGATCTGTGCTTTCCCAGAGACGCAACATCTCATGGCGCCCGTCCGCGGCAGAGCCTCTTACCGAAAAGGCAAACGTCCGGCTCCTTCTCCCACAGGGAAGGGCCCAGCCCTGAAAGCTTTTGCTGCTCTTCACGGTGCCTTGGCACCCTATCTACAGGCACAACAGCACGGGGGATCTGGGCTTTCCCATAGACGCAACATCTCATGGCGCTCGGCGCGGTAGAGCGTCTTGCCGAAAAGGCAAACGTCCGGCTCCTTCTCCCACAGGGAAGGGCCCAGCCCGGAAAGCTGTTGCTGCTCTTCACGGTGCCTTGGTGCCCTATCTACAGGCACAACAGCACTGGGGATCTGTGCTTTCCCAGAGACGCAACATCTCATGGCGCTCGGCCGCGGCAGAGCCTCTTGCCGAAAAGGCAAACGTCCGGCTCCTTCTCCCACAAGGAAGGGCCCAGCCCGGAAAGCTGTTGCTGCTCTTCACTGTGCCTTGGCACCCTATCTACAGGCACAACAGCACTGGGGATCTGGGCTTTCCCAGAGACTCAACATCTCATGGCCCTCGGCGCGGCAGAGCCTCTTGCCAAAAAGGCAAACATCCTGCTCCTTCTCCCACAGGGAAGGGCCCAGCCCTGAAAGCTTTTGCTGCTCTTCATGGTGCCTTGGTGCCCTATGTACAGGCACAACAGCACTGGGGTTTGGTGCTTTCCCAGAGACGCAACATCTCATGGCGCTCGGCCGCGGCAGAGCCTCTTGCCGAAAAGGCAAACGTCCGGCACCTTCTCTCACAAGGAAGGGCCCAGACCTGAAAGCTGTTGCTGCTGTTCACGGTGCCTTGGTGCCCTATGTACAGCCACAAAAGCACGGGGGATCTGGGCTTTCCCAGAGAAGCAACATCTCATGGCGCTCGGCCGCGGCAGAGCCTCTTGCCGAAAAGGCAAACGTCCGGCTCCTTCTCCCACAAGGAAGGGCCCAGCCCTGAAAGCTGTTGCTGCTCTTCATGGTGCCTTGGCGCCCTATCTACAGGCACAACAGCACTGGGGATCTGTCCTTTCCCAGAGACTCAACATCTCATGGCGCTCGGTCACGGCAAAGCCTCTTGCCGAAAAGGCAAACGTCCTGCTCCTTCTCCCACAGGGAAGGGCCCAGCCCGGAAAGCTGTTGCGGCTCTTCACGGTGCCTTGGTGCCCTATGTACAGGCACAACAGCACTGGGGTTTGGTGCTTTCCCAGAGACGCAACATCTCATGGCGCTCGGCCGCGGCAGAGCCTCTTGCCGAAAAGGCAAACGTCCGGCTCCTTCTCCCACAAGGAAGGGCCCAGCCCTGAAAGCTTTTGCTGCTCTTCACGGTGCCTTGGCACCCTATCTACAGGCACAACAGCACGGGGGATCTGGGCTTTCTCAGAGACGCAACATCTCATGGCGCTCGGCGCGGCAGAGCGTCTTGCCGAAAAGGCAAACGTCCGGCTCCTTCTCCCACAGGGAAGGGCCCAGCCCGGAAAGCTGTTGCTGCTCTTCACGGTGCCTTGGCACCCTATCTACACGCACAACAGCACTGGGGATCTGTGCTTTCCCAGAGACGCAACAACTCATGGCGCTCGGCCGCGGCAGAGCCTCTTGCCGAAAAGGCAAACGTCCGGCTCCTTCTCCCACAAGGAAGGGCCCAGCCCGGAAAGCTGTTGCTGCTCTTCACGGTGCCTTGGCACCCTATCTACAGGCACAACAGCAGTGGGGTTTGGTGCTTTCCCAGAGGCTCAACATCTCATGGCGCTCGGTCACGGCAGAGCCTCTTGCCGAAAAGGCAAACGTCCTGCTCCTTCTCCCACAGGGAAGGGCCCAGCCCGGAAAGCTGTTGCTGCTCTTCACGGTGCCTTGGTGCCCTATGTACAGGCACAACAGCACTGGGGTTTGGTGCTTTCCCAGAGACGCAACATCTCATGGCGCTCGGCCGCGGCAGAGCCTCTTGCCGAAACGGCAAACTTCCGGCTCATTCTCCCACAAGGAAGGGCCCAGCCCGGAAAGCTTTTGCTGCTCTTCACGGTGCCTTGGCACCCTATCTACAGGCACAACAGCACTGGGGATCTGGGCTTTCCCAGAGACGCAACATCTCATGGCGCTGGTCCGCGGCAGAGCCTCTTGCCGAAAAGGCAAACGTCCGGCTCCTTCTCCCACAGGGAAGGGCCCAGCCCTGAAAGCTGTTGCTGCTCTTCACGGTGCCTTGGTGCCCTATGTACAGGCAAAACAGCACTGGGGTTTTGTGCTTTCCCAGAGACGCAACATCTCATGTCGCTCGGCCGCGGCAGAGCCTCTTGCCGAAAAGGCAAATGTCCGGCTCCTTCTCCCACAGGGAAGGGCCCAGCCCTGAAAGCTGTTGCTGCTCTTCAGGGTGCCTTGGCACCCTATCTACAGGCACAACAGCACTGGGGATCTGTGCTTTCCCAGAGACGCAACATCTCATGGCGCTCGGCCGCGGCAGAGCCTCTTCCCGAAAAGGCAAACGTCCGGCTCCTTCTCCCACAAGGAAGGGCCCAGCCCTGAAAGATTTTGCTGCTCTTCACGGTGCCTTGGCACCCTATCTACAGGCACAACAGCACTGGGGATCTGTGCTTTCCCAGAGACGCAACATCTCATGGCGCCCGTCCGCAGCAGAGCCTCTTGCCGAAAAGGCAAACGTCCGGCTCCTTCTCCCACAAGGAAGGGCCCAGCCCTGGAAGCTTTTGCTGCTCTTCACGGTGCCTTGGCACCCTATCTACAGGCACAACAGCACGGGGGATCTGGGCTTTCCCAGAGACGCAACATCTCATGGCGCTCGGCGCGGTAGAGCGTCTTGCCGAAAAGGCAAACGTCCGGCTCCTTCTCCCACAGGGAAGGGCCCAGCCCTGAAAGCTGTTGCTGCTCTTCACGGTGCCTTGGCACCCTATCTACAGGCACAACAGCACTGGGGATCTGGGCTTTCCCAGAGACGCAACATCTCATGGCGCTCGGCCGCGGCAAAGCCTCTTTGCCGAAAAGGCAAACGTCCGCCACCTTCTCTCACAAGGAAGGGCCCAGACCTGAAAGCTGTTGCTGCTGTTCACGGTGCCTTGGTGCCCTATGTACAGCCACAAAAGCACGGGGAATCTGGGCTTTCTCAGAGACGAAACATCTCATGGCGCTCGGTCACGGCAGAGCCTCTTGCCGAAAAGGCAAACGTCCGGCTCCTTCTGCCACAGGGAAGGGCCCAGCCCTGAAAGCTGTTGCTGCTCTTCACGGTGCCTTGGCACCCTATCTACAGGCACAACAGCACTGGGGATCTGGGCTTTCCCAGAGAAGCAACATCTCATGGCGCTCGGCCGCGGCAGAGCCTCTTGCCGAAAAGGCAAACGTCCGGCTCCTTCTCCCACAAGGAAGGGCCCAGCCCTGAAAGCTGTTGCTGCTCTTCACGGTGCCTTGGCGCCCTATCTACAGGCACAACAGCACTGGGGATCTGGGCTTTCCCAGAGACTCAACATCTCATGGCGCTCGGACACGGCAGAGCCTCTTGCCGAAAAGGCAAACGTCCTGCTCCTTCTCCCACAGGGAAGGGCCCAGCCCTGAAAGCTGTTGCGGCTCTTCACGGTGCCTTGGCGCCCTATCTACAGGCACAACAGCACTGGGGTTTGGTGCTTTCCCAGAGACGCAACATCTCATGGCGCTCGGCCGCGGCAGAGCCTCTTGCCGAAAAGGCAAACGTCCGGCTCCTTCTCCCACAGGGAAGGGCCCAGCCCTGAAAGCTGTTGCTGCTCTTCACGGTGCCTTGGCACCCTATCTACAGGCACAACAGCACTGGGGATCTGGGCTTTCCCAGAGACGCAACATCTCATGGCGCTCGGCGCGGCAGAGCGTCTTGCCGAAAAGGCAAACGTCCGGCTCCTTCTCCCACAGGGAAGGGCCCAGCCCTGAAAGCTGTTGCTGCTCTTCACGGTGCCTTGGCACCCTATCTACAGGCACAACAGCACTGGGGTTTGGTGCTTTCCCAGAGACGCAACATCTCATGGCGCCCGTCCGCGGCAGAACCTCTTGCCGAAAAGGCAAACGTCCGGCTCCTTCTCCCACAGGGAAGGGCCCAGCCCGGAAAGCTGTTGCTGCTCTTCATGGTGCCTTGGCACCCTATCTACAGGCAGAACAGCACTGGGGTTTGGTGCTTTCTCAGACATGCAACATCTCATGGGGCTCGGCCGCGGCACAGCCTCTTGCCGAAAAGGCAAACGTCCGGCTCCTTCTCCCACAGGGAAGGGCCCAGCCCTGAAAGCTTTTGCTGCTATTCACGGTGCCTTGGTGCCCTATCTACAGGCACAACAGCAGTGGGGATCTGTGCTTTCCCAGAGACGCAACATCTCATGGCTCTCGGCCGCGGCAGAGCCTCTTGCCGAAAAGGCAAACGTCCGGCTCCTTCTGCCACAGGGAAGGGCCCAGCCCGGAAAGCTGTTGCTGCTCTTCACGGTGCGTTGGCACCCTATGTACAGGCACAACAGCACTGGGGTTTGGTGCTTTCCCAGAGACGCAACATCTCAAGAGGCTCGGCCGCGGCAGAGCCTCTTGCCGAAAAGACAAACGTCCGGCTCCTTCTCCCACAAGGAAGGGCCGAGCCCGGAAAGCTGTTGCTGCTCTTCACGGTGCCTTGGTGTCCTATCTACAGGCACAACAGCACTGGGGATCTGGGCTTTCCCAGAGACGCAACATCTCATGGGGCTCGGCCGCGGCATAGCCTCTTGCCGAAAAGGCAAATGTCCGGCTCTTTCTGCCACAGGGAAGGGCCCAGCCCTGAAAGCTTTTGCTGCTCTTCACGGTGCCTTGGCACCCTATCTACAGGCACAACAGCACTGGGGATCTGTGCTTTCCCAGAGACTCAACATCTCATGGCGCTCGGCCGCGGCAGAGCCTCTTGCCAAAAAGGCAAAAGTCCTGCTCCTTCTCCGACAGCGAAGGGCCCAGCCCGGAAAGCTGTTGCTGCTCTTCACGGTGCCTTGGCATCCTATCTACAGGCAAAACAGCACGGGGGATCTGGGCTTTCTCAGAGACGCAACATCTCATGGCGCTCGGCCGCGACAGAGCCTCTTGCCGAAAAGTCAAACGTCCGGCTCCTTCTCCCACAGGGAAGGGCCCAGCCCGGAAAGCTGTTGCTGCTCTTCACGGTGCCTTGGCACCCTATCTACAGGCACAACAGCACGGGGGATCTGGGCTTTCCCAGAGAAGCAACATCTCATGGCGCTCGGCCGCGGCAGAGCCTCTTGCCGAAAAGGCAAACGTCCGGCTCCTTCTCCCACAAGGAAGGGCCCAGCCCTGAAAGCTGTTGCTGCTCTTCATGGTGCCTTGGCGCCCTATCTACAGGCAAAACAGCACTGGGGATCTGGGCTTTCCCAGAGACTCAACATCTCATGGCGCTCGGTCACGGCAGAGCCTCTTGCCGAAAAGGCAAACGTCCGGCTCCTTCTCCCACAGGGAAGGGCCCAGCCCGGAAAGCTGTTGCGGCTCTTCACGGTGCCTTGGTGCCCTATGTACAGGCACAACAGCACTGGGGTTTGGTGCTTTCCCAGAGACGCAACATCTCATGGCGCTCGGCCGCGGCAGAGCCTCTTGCCGAAAAGGCAAACGTCCGGCTCCTTCTCCCACAAGGAAGGGCCCAGCCCTGAAAGCTGTTGCTGCTCTTCACGGTGCCTTGGCACCCTATCTACAGGCACAACAGCACGGGGGATCTGGGCTTTCCCAGAGACGCAACATCTCATGGCGCTCGGCCGCGGCAGAGCCTCTTGCCGAAAAGGCAAACGTCCGGCTCCTTCTCCCACAGGGAAGGGCCCAGCCCTGAAAGCTGTTGCTGCTATTCACGTTGCCTTGGCGCCCTATCTACAGGCACAACAGCACTGGGGATCTGTGCTTTCCCAGAGACGCAACATCTCATGGCTCTCGGCCGCGGCAGAGCCTCTTGCCGAAAAGGCAAACGTCCGGCTCCTTCTGCCACAGGGAAGGGCCCAGCCCGGAAAGCTGTTGCTGCTCTTCACGGTGCGTTGGCACCCTATGTACAGGCACAACAGCACTGGGGTTTGGTGCTTTCCCAGAGACGCAACATCTCAAGAGGCTCGGCCGCGGGAGAGCCTCTTGCCGAAAAGACAAACGTCCGGCTCCTTCTCCCACAAGGAAGGGCCGAGCCCGGAAAGCTCTTGCTGCTCTTCACGGTGCCTTGGCGCCCTAGATACAGGCACAACAGCACTGGGGATCTGTGCTTTCCCAGAAACTCAACATCTCATGGCGCTGGTCCGCGGCAGAGCCTCTTGCCGAAAAGGCAAACGTCCGGCTCCTTCTCCCACAGGGAAGGGCCCAGCCCTGAAAGCTGTTGCTGCTCTTCACGGTGCCTTGGTGTCCTATCTACAGGCACAACAGCACTGGGGATCTGGGCTTTCCCAGAGACGCAACATCTCATGGGGCTCGGCCGCGGCATAGCCTCTTGCCGAAAAGGCAAGCGTCCGGCTCCTTCTCCCACAGGGAAGGGCCCAGGCCTGAAAGCTCTTGCTGCTCTTCACGCTGCCTTGGCACCCTATCTACAGGCACAACAGCACTGGGGATCTGTGCTTTCCCAGAGACTCAACATCTCATGTCGCTCGGCCGCGGCAGAGCCTCTTGCCAAAAAGGCAAAAGTCCTGCTCCTTCTCCCACAGGGAAGGGCCCAGCCCTGAAAGCTGTTGCTGCTCTTCACGGTGCCTTGGCACCCTATGTACAGGCACAACAGCACTGGGGATCTGGGCTTTCCCAGAGAAGCAACATCTCATGGCGCTCGTCCGCGGCTGAGCCTCTTGCCGAAAAGGTAAACGTCCGGCTCCTTCTCCCACAAGGAAGGGCCCAGCCCGGAAAGCTGTTGCTGCTCTTCACGGTGCCTTGGCACCCTATCTACAGGCACAACAGCACTGGGGATCTGTGCTTTCCCAGATACTCAACATCTCATGGCGCTCGGCCGCGGCAGAGCCTCTTGCCAAAAAGGCAAATGTCCTGCTCCTTCTCCGACAGCGAAGGGCCCAGCCCGGAAAGCTGTTGCTGCTCTTCACGGTGCCTTGGCACCCTATTTACAGGCACAACAGCACTGGGGATCTGGGCTTTCCCAGAGAAGCAACATCTCATGGCGCTCGTCCGCGGCTGAGCCTCTTGCCGAAAAGGCAAACGTCCGGCTCCTTCTCCCACAGGGAAGGGCCCAGACCTGAAAGCGGTTGCTGCTCTTCACGGTGCCTTGGTGCACTATGTACAGGCACAACAGCACTGGGGTTTGGTGCTTTCCCAGAGACGCAACATCTCATGGCGCTCGGCCGCGGCAGAGCCTCTTGCCGAAAAGGCAAACGTCCAGCTCCTTCTGCCACAGGGAAGGGCCCAGCCCGGAAAGCTGTTGCTGCTCTTCACGGTGCGTTGGCACCCTATGTACAGGCACAACAGCACTGGGGTTTGGTGCTTTCCCCAGAGACGCAACATCTCAAGAGGCTCGGCCTCGGCAGAGCCTCTTGCCGAAAAGACAAACGTCCGGTTCCTTCTCCCACAAGGAAGGGCCGAGCCCGGAAAGCTCTTGCTGCTCTTCACGGTGCCTTGGCACCCTATCTACAGGCACAACAGCACTGGGGATCTGTGCTTTCCCAGAGACTCAACATCTCATGGCGCTGGTCAGCGGCAGAGCCTCTTGCCGAAAAGGCAAACGTCCGGCTCCTTCTCCCACAGGGAAGGGCCCAGCCCTGAAAGCTATTGCTGCTCTTCACGGTGCCTTGGTGTCCTATCTACAGGCACAACAGCACTGGGGATCTGGGCTTTCCCAGAGACGCAACATCTCATGGCGCTCGGCCGCTGCATAGCCTCTTGCCGAAAAGGCAAATGTCCGGCTCTTTCTGCCACAGGGAAGGGCCCAGCCCTGAAAGCTTTTGCTGCTCTTCACGGTGCCTTGGCACCCTATCTACAGGCACAACAGCAGTGGGGATCTGTGCTTTCCCAGAGACTCAACATCTCATGGCGCTCGTCCGCGGCATAGCCTCTTGCCAAAAAGGCAAAAGTCCGGCTCCTTCTCCCACAGGGAAGGGCCCAGCACTGAAAGCTGTTGCTGCTCTTCACGGTGCCTTGGCACCCTATGTACAGGCACAACAGCACTGGGGTTTGGTGCTTTCCCAGAGACGCAACATCTCATGGCGCTCGGCCGCGGCAGAGCCTCTTGCCGAAAAGGCAAACGTCCGGCTCCTTCTCCCACAAGGAAGGGCCCAGCCCTGAAAGCTTTTGCTGCTCTTCACGGTGCCTTGGCACCCTATCTACAGGCACAACAGCACGGGGGATCTGGGCTTTCCCAGAGACGCAACATCTCATGGCGCTCGGCGCGGCAGAGCGTCTTGCCGAAAAGGCAAACGTCCGGCTCCTTCTCCCACAGGGAAGGGCCCAGCCCGGAAAGCTGTTGCTGCTCTTCACGGTGCCTTGGCACCCTATCTACAGGCACAACAGCACTGGGGTTTTGTGCTTTCCCAGAGACGCAACATCTCATGGCGCTCGGCCGCGGCAGAGCCTCTTGCCGAAAAGGCAAACGTCCGGCTCCTTCTCCCACAGGGAAGGGCCCAGCCCGGAAAGCTGTTGCTGCTCTTCACGGTGCGTTGGCACCCTATCTACAGGCACAACAGCACTGGGGATCTGTGCTTTCCCAGAGACGCAACATCTCATGGCGCTCGGCGCGGCAGAGCCTCTTGCGAAAAAGGCAAACGTCCTGCTCTTCTCCCACAGGGAAGGGCCCAGCCCAGAAAGCTTTTGCTGCTCTTCACGGTGCCTTGGTGCCGTATGTACAGGCACAACAGCACTGGGGTTTGGCGCTTTCCCAGAGACGAAACATCTCATGGGGCTCGGCCGCGGCAGAGCCTCTTGCCGAAAAGGCAAACGTCCGGCTCCTTCTCTCACAAGGAAGGGCCCAGACCTGAAAGCTGTTGCTGCTCTTCACGGTGCCTTGGCGCGCTATCTACAGGCAAAACAGCACGGGGGATCTGGGCTTTCTCAGAGACGCAACATCTCATGGCGCTCGGCCGCGACAGAGCCTCTTGCCGAAAAGTCAAACGTCCGGCTCCTTCTGCCACAGGGAAGGGCCCAGCCCTGAAAGCTGTTGCTGCTCTTCACGGTGCCTTGGCACCCTATCTACAGGCACAACAGCACGGGGGATCTGGGCTTTCCCAGAGAAGCAACATCTCATGGCGCTCGGCCGCGGCAGAGCCTCTTGCCGAAAAGGCAAACGTCCGGCTCCTTCTCCCACAAGGAAGGGCCCAGCCCGGAAAGCTGTTGCTGCTCTTCACGGTGCCTTGGCGCCCTATCTACAGGCACAACAGCACTGGGGATCTGTGCTTTCCCAGAGACTCAACATCTCATGGCGCTCGGTCACGGCAGAGCCTCTTGCCGAAAAGGCAAACGTCCTGCTCCTTCTCCCACAGGGAAGGGCCCAGCCCGGAAAGCTGTTGCGGCTCTTCACGGTGCCTTGGTGCCCTATGTACAGGCACAACAGCACTGGGGTTTGGTGCTTTCCCAGAGACGCAACATCTCATGGCGCTCGGCCGCGGCAGAGCCTCTTGCCGAAAAGGCAAACGTCCGGCTCCTTCTCCCACAAGGAAGGGCCCAGCCCTGAAAGCTTTTGCTGCTCTTCACGGTGCCTTGGCTCCCTATCTACAGGCAAAACAGCAGTGGGGATCTGGGCTTTCCCAGAGACGCAACATCTCATGGCGCCCGTCCGCGGCAGAGCCTCTTGCCGAAAAGGCAAACGTCCGGCTCCTTCTCCCACAGGGAAGGGCCCAGCCCTAAAAGCTGTTGCTGCTCTTCACGGTGCCTTGGCACCCTATCTACAGGCACAACAGCAGTGGGGATCTGTGCTTTCCCAGAGACGCAACATCTCATGGCGCTCGGCGCGGCAGAGCGTCTTGCCGAAAAGGCAAACGTCCGGCTCCTTCTCCCACAGGGAAGGGCCCAGCCCTGAAAGCTGTTGCTGCTCTTCACGGTGCCTTGGCACCCTATCTACACGCACAACAGCACTGGGGATCTGTGCTTTCCCAGAGACGCAACAACTCATGGCGCTCGGCCGCGGCAGAGCCTCTTGCCGAAAAGGCAAACGTCCGGCTCCTTCTGCCACAGGGAAGGGCCCAGCCTGGAAAGCTGTTGCTGCTCTTCACTGTGCCTTGGCACCCTATGTACAGGCACAACAGCACTGGGGTTTGGTGCTTTCCCAGAGACGCAACATCTCAAGAGGCTCGGCCGCGGCAGAGCCTCTTGCCGAAAAGACAAACGTCCGGCTCCTTCTCCCACAAGGAAGGGCCGAGCCCGGAAAGCTCTTGCTGCTCTTCACGGTGCCTTGGCGCCCTATCTACAGGCACAACAGCACTGGGGATCTGTGCTTTCCCAGATACTCAACATCTCATGGCGCTGGTCCGCGGCAGAGCCTCTTGCCGAAAAGGCAAACGTCCGGCTCCTTCTCCCACAGGGAAGGGCCCAGCCCTGAAAGCTGTTGCTGCTCTTCACGGTGCCTTGGTGTCCTATCTACAGGCACAACAGCACTGGGGATCTGGGCTTTCCCAGAGACGCAACATCTCATGGGGCTCGGCCGCGGCATAGCCTCTTGCCGAAAAGGCAAATGTCCGGCTCTTTCTGCCACAGGGAAGGGCCCAGCCCTGAAAGCTTTTGCTGCTCTTCATGGTGCCTTGGCACCCTATCTACAGGCACAACAGCACTGGGGATCTGTGCTTTCCCAGAGACTCAACATCTCATGGCGCTCGGCCGCGGCAGAGCCTCTTGCCAAAAAGGCAAACGTCCTGCTCCTTCTCCCACAGGGAAGGGCCCAGCCCTGAAAGCTGTTGCTGCTCTTCACGGTGCCTTGGCACCCTATTTACAGGCACAACAGCACTGGGGATCTGGGCTTTCCCAGAGAAGCAACATCTCATGGCGCTCGTCCGCGGCTGAGCCTCTTGCCGAAAAGGTAAACGTCCGGCTCCTTCTCCCACAAGGAAGGGCCCAGCCCGGAAAGCTGTTGCTGCTCTTCACGGTGCCTTGGCACCCTATCTACAGGCACAACAGCACTGGGGATCTGTGCTTTCCCAGAGACTCAACATCTCATGGCGCTCGGCCGCGGCAGAGCCTCTTGCCAAAAAGGCAAAAGTCCTGCTCCTTCTCCGACAGCGAAGGGCCCAGCCCGGAAAGCTGTTGCTGCTCTTCACGGTGCCTTGGCACCCTATTTACAGGCACAACAGCACTGGGGATCTGGGCTTTCCCAGAGAAGCAACATCTCATGGCGCTCGTCCGCGGCTAAGCCTCTTGCCGAAAAGGCAAACGTCCGGCTCCTTCTCCCACAGGGAAGGGCCCAGACCTGAAAGCGGTTGCTGCTCTTCACGGTGCCTTGGCACCCTATCTACAGGCACAACAGCACTGGGGATCTGGGCTTTCCCAGAGACGCAACATCTCATGGCGCTCGGCCGCGGCAGAGCCTCTTGCCGAAAAGGCAAACGTCCGGTTCCTTCTCCCACAAGGAAGGGCCCAGCCCGGAAAGCTGTTGCTGCTCTTCACGCTGCCTTGGCACCCTATCTACAGGCACAACAGCACTGGGGATCTGGGCTTTCCCAGAGACTCAACATCTCATGGCGTTCGGCGCGGCAGAGCCTCTTGCGAAAAAGGCAAACGTCCTGCTCTTCTCCCACAGGGAAGGGCCCAGCCCTGAAAGCTTTTGCTGCTCTTCACGGTGCCTTGGCACCCTATCTACAGGCACAACAGCACTGGGGTTTGGCGCTTTCCCAGAGACGCAACATCTCATGGGGCTCGGTCACGGCAGAGCCTCTTGCCGAAAAGGCAAACGTCCGGCTCCTTCTCTCACAAGGAAGGGCCCAGACCTGAAAGCTGTTGCTGCTCTTCACGGTGCCTTGGCATCCTATCTACAGGCAAAACAGCACGGGGGATCTGGGCTTTCTCAGAGACGCAACATCTCATGGCGCTCGGCCGCGACAGAGCCTCTTGCCGAAAAGTCAAACGTCCGGCTCCTTCTGCCACAGGGAAGGGCCCAGCCCGGAAAGCTGTTGCTGCTCTTCACGGTGCGTTGGCACCCTATCTACAGGCACAACAGCACGGGGGATCTGGGCTTTCCCAGAGAAGCAACATCTCATGGCGCTCGGCCGCGGCAGAGCCTCT